>NW_028142943.1:600000-1048209 GCF_977018435.1 Lepisma saccharinum | reverse complement strand
AGTCTCCAAAAAGCATGAGAATAGACAGCTAATCGCTCTTTCTTTGGGATTGGACTGTTATACAAAATATTGGAGTAGAAAAGTCTAAGGTTTCGTGTTGGGCGTACTTTCACTTGGTATCATTATCAGTTCCAAAAGATGCATGCATAAATTAATTAGAGTTCACTATCCAAAAGCACTGTACCAATATATTCGGCACGTTAATTTATATCCAAGAGTCAAAAAGAGGGGGGGGGTGTAATGTGTTGGAGAAGAACTCCGAAACAAACAGCTCGCTGAATAATCACACAAAAGGGAAAGTAATTGTATAGTTCAAAAAGGGCAAGTCGGTAACAGGATCGAAATCTATAAACGTCCACTATACCTTAATGCAATCCTTCTGATGGTCCTTTTCACAATCGCAAGCACATGGTATGGATCGCGTAACTGCATTCGTGCGCCTCTTCACGAGTCTAGAAATCGTGGCTTCCAAAGTTGTATTCCCATCTCACCATTGCAATGCGTGGGCGAAGGAATTGCGTATAGGCAAGGCGATCCTGCTCCGCTGCTAGTCGACTGTATGTGGCTGTTTCGAAGACCGGATGCGAACTGTGATACTGACGATCGGGAATCGTGCAAGAAAAGGGGAAGGGGGGAGGAGAGTATAGTTTAGCTTATCTACGACAGATGGCAACACCATCTAAATGCCGTAGCGCTATCGTATTTTGCGGAGGAGAGTTTATTTTCTCCGAAATAAACTCTATAGACGTACCAAAAGTACGAGTAATATTCCCAAATTAAATATATAATATTTGGAATGTTACAAATGGGAAGGGCTGATTGCACAGACTGAAGTACACCTTTACAAAAGGTTTGCCCGCGAAAAAAAATTGTGCCAAATTATAACTTTTTTTTTTTGTGAGAACACGATAGTCCATTACCACGGGTTTTTTTTAGGGGGAAGGTGACTGTAGGTAAATATTGTGTAAATTCTATCTGGTGGTGGATTATCAACCAGTCACGCAAATGAATGACTTTTTAGCTGTCTATCATAAATAAGTTCAATGAACGTTCATTGTCAGTTTGAGATATTTCTGAGGGTCAATGCTAAAAAAATACTTGATGATCTGTTATGGAAATAGTACTATTTTTAAACATTTTGAACGTCCACATAATTTAATTTCGATTTGACTCCTTTCATGATTTGGAAGTAGGGGGATAAAATATATTTACTTAATACTTGACTGCATTATTTTTTCACCAATTACATATATATATTACAGTCAGACCCAAGGATAAATCGCAACATAAGATAGTTCTGTGTCATCATATACAAAGGTACTTTTAGGCATAGGTCTTATGTAAAATAAAATACATTAATTATGTTGTTTTTCTTTTCCAAAGACATTATTTAGTGGAATAATATGACAGACTTGCTATTGATAATGACCATATAAAACACACCATAAAAATTGCATTCACTTTCAACTTTCTGGGTCCGGCCACCGTGGGGTAGTGGTTAGAACATCGCGCTACGACGCCAAGGCTCCTGGGTTCGAATTCCGGCTTGGGCGCGGATGACTGTGAGTGTCCATTCATCAATTTCATCAATTCATCACTCGTCCCCATCTTCGCAAATTGGCCAAAAGTGGCACAAAAAGCGAAGTAAAATGAAGCAAATCAATCAATCAATCAATCAACTTTCTGGATATACGACAAATAACACTATGTAATGTAACACTATTTCTGTATAGGCCTAAGGAATTTTAGGCGTGCTCAGATCCTCCGACTATGGAGAGCAAGGGCCTTGATAAAAGTTAGCTTACGAAATAAAACCCTCATTCCATCTAACTGTTTTTATTGATGGGCACAAAACACGGTCGTGTGTGTCCCGACGCACCTAAAATCACTTTATTAGATGAATTTCAACTTCAGTGGCACCATTGTTCTCTTCTGGCGCTTTATTTTCCATCTTTGTCGTTCAAAGACTAATTTACGTATAAACGTGGATTAGTACCGCAAATTCAAAACAACTACACATAATTTATTCATGTGCAATATATGGACAATTTATTCTGCAGACACATACAGATAATACAACTAAAGAATAAAATATGTGGAGGTGTTAATAAGAAATTTGCTAGTGGGAGATCCAATTACATAGGACGTAATACAGTACCCTTCCCCTACGTAGTTACTTGGAACTTTCGTCGGTTTGAAAATAGTATTTACTTTTATTTCTATAAAAGCATAATGTTGTTTAAGAAGGGTTATAAGATTCCTCTGCACTAAATTTCTAAGTGAGACTATTAAGCAACTTCTCCCTCACCCCCTCATTTACGCAGCGTATGCAAAGAGTGTGAATACTTTTTTGCTGAAAATGGAAAATGAACCACAGCGACAAACTAATGAAATACGTCTGTTTTTATGAACAGCTGCAGAATTATCTACAAACTTGTTGAAAATCACAATTTTGCTAGCTTGTACTAATTGGACAAAATACAAAGAGCCAGGGATGGCGCTACAAAGAGGTTAGGGGGGGGGGGATGAAACCCCCACAACAGATCTAAGCTCCCTTTAGCCCCAGATTTTTATAGTACGGTAGACACCTTCCGATCGAAAATTAAAGAAGTAGAAGCTATCTTACGTAATATTTTCCATTATAAAACTTCCCTTATGGCAAGGCCATTGCTATGTTCAAGTACATTTCCTGCTTTTATAAGATCGCAAGATTATTACAACGTGTTATACGTAAAATCGTGGTTGGAGGTGGCAGCTGCAGATCTGCATGGATCAACAACGGACATTGATTATTTAATACGTACTAAGTAATTGTTAAATCACAAGTCTCCAAACTTGCCAAAAAAATTTACAGATACTCTGCTGCCTATCTGGTAGGTGGATGTGTTCAGAGGCTGTGGGATTGCTGTTTGGTTGTTGGAGGGTCAAACGATGATAATACGATGCCTACGAAGTTAAATGATAACAATTATTATCCTATGTAAATCATGTCACTATTTTTGGAACGAGTGTTAAAAATTAATTTTTATAAGTTGGAGGATGTTACCAATTGTATTGTGAAGGTAACACTGAGAGAACAAACATATTTTCAGTGCAAAGTCACCTACACTAGGAGACAAAATCATTGACTATCAATATCATTGACGTAAATCAATGGATACAGTTGCAGCTCTCGCACTGGGCAGATTTGATTAGTAGTGAAAATAACAACCAATAGTTTTATATATGTTTCACATCTGATTCTTCTCCATGGAATAGAAATTGGCCACTCGGCATAAATTAGTTTCCAACGTCATAAATAATAATTTTTTAACATGAAGACCTAGGCTTACAAGGAATAAAACTGCCCAAGCTTGCTGATTTTTGCACTAAATTGCAATGTTTAGTTGCACAAAGGCTAATTGGGACAAAACCTACAGCCTATAGTGGAATCCGAGCCACTTAATTAAATGTCCCTAACCGTGGATCGAACTCGTGACCCGTCGATTACAAAGCATCATTATTACCGCTAACCGAGGCGGGAAGGTTCACTTATAATCTTTCTAATTATTAACATTTAAGAGTTAGTTTCTTTAGTCTTTTAATTCCTTAATGTCGTATTTTTGCCTCTTGGATGTTTTCAAGAACGATGTAACGATGAAAGGATTGAGAAAACATCGCTGACAATTATGTTCATTGCAAATACTCGAATGAGAAACTACAATCAGAAAAGCTGCACCCCGTGGCGGAGTGATTCAGTTCTTTTTCACATGCATGCTCGGATCCGGAGAGATAGTTCGCAACTATGAATAAGAGGAGTGTACAGTTAACAGAATCAAGCATATCTGGAAACTAGCAAGCTGCGTGAAAACTGACATACGTGTATTTCAGGATAACTATGATAGATATGAACAAGAAACTGTATTAGCCTTATCTGCGGATGTTTGAAAAGTCCTGTAGTAAATTCACAAATTCGTCGTCCCGGTTCAATATGAGTAATATGCATTGGCTGTAAATAGTTTTAATTGTATCAAAAATGCTAAAAGTACACATTTTACTAACTACACGACTTTCCCAATGATTCCAAATGGCCAACTTGGATTGATATTCATGTGCATTAGCACTGGCCTCCGTGATGAAGTAGTTAGCACATCCGGGAGTTCGAATCCAGGCATGGATGCTCTTTGTGAGTGTCCGTTCATCAGTTTCATCATACAATTCATCCTCAGGCGGAGCACAAATCATGACGCCTTAGGTTGTAAGACACGTTTTTATTACGTTAAGAAAAGAAAGAACATCAAAATCATCTCACTTAGGATAATCTATCAACTGCAGAAAACACAAAAGAATGTCTTCCGCCTGTTCTGCACATGTGTCGGAACAGGGTGAATAGCTATGCACTACTACAAAACATCGTCATTATTTCCCTAGTTTACAGCACCATAAAGGAGAGATATCCTGCTACTCGATGTAATAAACTATTCCATATATGTTGGTCAGAGGCGTGCGCACGGGCGGGGGGGATTGCCCCCTAATCACGGACGTTCGCAGATTTTTCCACAAAGGGACAAGAAAGGTATTTTTTTCATGGGGCATATTACCCCGATACTAGTGCTGTCCCCTCAAAAAAAACCACTTGAATTTGAAATTATCGCATTCCTGCGTCCCCATTACATAATAATTAATGTAAATTACTATGACTGAAATCTAATTATACTTGTGAAATATATACTTTTAGGTTGACCTTCGTTTTCAAGGTGTGGTCATCCTTGCCCCCCTTCCAGATGTTCCATGCCCCTATATTATTATACTTTCACCTAGAAATTTAGTGGAGAGCAATATTGTCGCTGTTATTAAACAATATTATACTCTAAAAGGAAATGGCGCAACCACAATGGGACAGGGGGGCATTGCTTATGCCTTTTTCCAACCTTGGACGGAAATCATTGAATTAAAAGAAAGCAAGACTAGCATAATCTACTAGTAGCAGGACAAAAGGATACTCAAGACGGAATTAGTTTTCACGTCCATCTTGCATTATTTCTTCCAGACGGTCAGGATCACTTGCAGGGGGTTTCAGAGTGACAATTGTCCCCTCGACTTTAAATTTTATACAAATAAAAATAAATTTCGTAAAATTTTCTTTCTCGCTTCGCTCGGGGTACCTGCTTTTCTTGCAGTCTTGTCAACTTCCAAGCCGTAGCTAGGAAGTAGCGGGAGTTGGCCCTGGGCGCCGAACAATCTGATTGAAAAAAAATGTAAAAGAGAATGCCATGCCGTCCCATGAATTTTTTGCGCCCTATTAAATCAATACTGTTTTCAACTTTCAAAAATTTGGATCGAAAAATTTTCTTGCTCGCTTCGCTCGCACTTTCTTTTCTCCAATACATTGTAAATTACCAGAAAGAAAGTAAGAACGAATAAGTAATTCAGACAGTTGCTGCTATAACAGTTTGGTTTGGAGGAAAACAAGCGCTCACATTTCAGAGACAATCTATATAATTTTTGCTGTTGGTTTGTTAAGGGGCGGATGAATAGATTACGTAATGTATTTAAATAATATGTTAATACCTAGGTATATATATATATAATATACACACTCGCGCGCGCGAACACACACACATATATATATATCACATCAATGCAAAAAACTAAAACAGTGAGATAAAATGAGGTTTTTCTTTGCCGATCTGACTTAATTTTCAAGGTTTTTGCCCCCCCCCCTTATCAGAGGGTCTGCGCACGCCTATAATGTTGGTACCTTCTTCTAATAATAAAAACAAGTTAAAATAACAGTAATATTAAATTAATAATATTAAAATATTAATTAATATTGGTATCACATGAATGGGAAAAGATGGCATAAGAATAGGAATATAACAGCACGTATTCATTATCTAGCTCATGAATAGTTAAGATCGCTTCAATTTGTATAAAAACAACTGACCTGGCAAGGTGATTGTGAAACAGATAAGGAATTGAATATTTATTGAATAACGAAAAAGGATGTTAGATCCATTTGACGAAAAGTAAAGCTCTTAATTTAATATTTAAGCATATTACTTGAGTAGTGGTGTGCATAAATCTTATTTGATACAGTCATCCAAAGTTGTATGACCCCAATGTAATCCTTCCCTTACAATAAGTTTGACGGAAATACACTTCTCTCGATTATACGACAGATGCTAAACAAAACAAGCATATTTACATGATTTAATTTTAGTACTTCGTAAGTCTCTCGCGGAAGATTTTGGACTCCCTGGACACCCCGCCACCCCTAAATAGTCCTTGGCTCTATTACATGTAAGTTGTATTGCGATGTTCGTCAATGTGTGTTTTTCTTCTTTCAGACACTCGGAAAAAGTGTTGTCCTGTCACAGAAACCCTCTCGGCTCGGAGTTATAAACGTGCAGGCTCAAAAGAAAGGTCTGTTATGGTCAGTGCCTGTGAGTAGCGGACAGGGAACCTTGTCTTCTGTTTCTTTCGACAGAGCAACCCTCCCACCAGTAAAGTCTCAAACGGTCTACCATGCAATGGATTTGCGTTCGAAAGGGGAAATGGAATCAATATTGGTAAGACTAGGAAGAAAATTTGACATATGTCCGGTGCTTTTTTCGAGTGACGCTAATACGGGCTCTTAAGTGCGTTGGTTTGAAATTTTTGATAGTGGCGCTCCATATTTAGTCCCTTGTCCCCCTCTTATTGCGTGACACTCGTGCATTAAATAAATGTATTTTTATAAAAAAAGAGTCGAGAAATATTCTGACGGCGGTTTTCAATTCAAGAAATTTCTTATCTCATGGCATTCTCTTTTCAGTTGTCCCTAGCATAAAATCTCCCTTTCCCGGCTGGGTTGACAGCTTCAGTGGCCCGATAGGATTAATAGCAGGAATTAGAACTGGCATTATCAGGTCCATGCATGCAAACATCTCTTTACACATGGACTGTATACCAGTAGATGTGGTGGTAAACGGAATGATGGTTGCAGTTTCGTACGTTGAGCAAAAAAGGTATGTTGAGTTGCGTTTCTTGTATAGCTTTGGGCTTGTTGACAATAAAATATGGCAAGCTAAGAAAACTTCCTTCACTTTCAATCTATGTTGCTGCGAGGGGTTGGGGGTTCGAATTGAGCAGGAAAGTGTAACTGAAGCTATTTTATAAGTTGAACATATGATGTAAATGCAGAAATGAGCATGAGGCATGTTTCTACGCACCACCTTATCTAATTATGCCAGGAGCTTTGTATAGATGTGAAACAAGGACCCTTTAATTAAAAGAACATGAAGTACAAGTTTTTTTTTTTTTAAATAAAAGTCTTTAAAATACATTTGGAGATAAAGGAGATGAAACAACACGGGAGTGTTGATACCGAATAATATCAATTCTTTCCCTGATATTGTTAGAATAAAGTGTCAAGAAAAGACTTCTCTGGCAGCCGCTGTAAAAGGTAGAAAAGTTCATAGGGTCTTTCTTGGGAAACCTGATGTCAAGACATCTATAAGATTGCCAAGATCAAGGCAAAACTACAATTTGAAGATAGTCCTGAATGAAATTGCGAAGGATAGTCAAGAATGGGAGGATCCTGTACAGGATAGGAGCAGAAGGAATATTCTTGTTGTCGCAGAAATAAACTTTCGAGTTTAGCTATGGCAGATTTAGTTAGATATATTTAACATTGCACTGCTACCGTTTTAGGTTAGTCACAAAAATCGGGATAAATAGAGAAACCGATGAAAAGAAATAATGAAGTACCTATTCCCTGGCTTAGACATAAATCCAGAACTTTTTTGTGATAAGATTTGGCTGTACTGTAAGAAAGAGTTTTCATCCTGGCGTTTTATTTCTTTCTGTTTTCTCAGGTTGCTCAGTCCCATGGTCATAAACTGCTCTGCTGCGGGAAATTTTAGGATGTCGTGTGAATTCCTCAAACACCAAGTGGAGGTCCTTCATGGCAACCTGCCGCCGCTTCGCGTGTTGTGGTTTCCTTCATTACAACCCTTCACGGAGCAGAAGTGGTTGCATTACATCTACGCTGTTCTTCTTCACTTCATTCCGGCTGCACTTCTCGATTTGATTCTCTACGCAAAAGGATCAAAGCCAGGGTGAGTGTGCCAGTCCCGTAGCTAGATATTTTAACACTCTAGGCAGGAATATGTTTTGGCGCCCCCCACTCTCTTACACTAAAAACCACTGACACAATATGTGCGCCCTTCAATATTTTCTTCTCATGCTATGGTTTGTGCTGTTTACATTTTACATTTTTTTAATTGACGAAACAAGGAGAGATATTCGTTTAAAATAATGTAGGTTATATTTAGGGATAATTCACACCGGACGCGACAAGCAACAGTGGACACGTGTCGCTTGGGAACGAACCAATCACCAGCAACATTTCACACCGTAGCGGCATGACAGACCAAACAATCCTGAATTAGATTGGTGAAATCTTCAAGCGATCTTTATTTATATATATATATATATATATATAAAATTTGCTTTTAAGTCTGAGGAAAACCCTGATAGAGGGATCAAACGTCACTTTGTTGAGTGTTTTCTTGCTTAAATGTAGACTGCTTTGGTCATCATATGTAGTGAACGTTTTATTTTTACAACTTTCAAGTATCAGTATCTGTGGCAATCGGTAAGAGTATCGTTATCGATTCAAAGTGGTATCGGCTAAGCCCAAAAAAAGGTTCCACATTTAAGAATAATATAGATAAACATACTATTACATCTACTGTTGGCAAGATAAAATTCCAGCAGTGTGTTACTAAAATATTCTTTCGCCCCCTCTCTCTCTTTCTTTCTCTCTCCCTCCCTCCTGTCGTATGCCGACTAAAGATGTACTCCATACCTGATGTAGGTCGTCGGTGTGTGCCAGACCTAATTACTCTATGTTATCTATCGCAGTTCTTTTGTCTTGTTTTCATCATGTACTCTGTAAATCTGTATCGTCCTTCTGGATAGAAAAAAACATGTGCAATCCGTTTTACAATGTGAGTTGTTTATGCATGTAATATAGATTACTTCGTGAATTACACTCTTTTCCTTGTGACTTCAATCAAGTTGTATTTTCATTTCCACACTCCTGTATACTAAGAAACCTGTAGTTGACAATGACAACGAGGATGTTTTCAACGTCAATTTCAACATATTTCTCTTCAAGCTGTCTATTGGAGGTAAGAATTTCTGTTCGTCATGCAAAAGTGGTAAGAATTTTCTTAATTCTACAGAGAGAAGGAAAGCATTAACCATTATTTCGAAAGGTTTGAATATTTCTACAAGGCTTCAGACATTCCTGACGATAAGGCTAAAAGAGATTTATTAGCAGCAATCGGGCACAGAACGTATGCTGATTTGCATAATCTAGTACAACCAAAATCCATATCGGATCTCAGTCTCGCTGAGATTGAACAATCTTGGATCCCAAGAAGAATCTCGTGTTTGAAAGACATACGTTTTTCCTTATAAAGCAGAAATGTAATCATAGTATTCCTGATTTCATTGTACAAATCAAAGAGCAAGCCTCAAAATGTGATTTCGGTGATCTTATTGATCCCATGTGCCGCGACGTATTTATTCCTGGTATAAGAAGTGTACGTGTTAGATAAATAGATTATTGTCAGATCCCGAATTGACCTTGATGAAGGCAGGAGACACAGCCATGTACCTTAACGAGTTAAGAGTTCATTAAAGGCATTGATAACCAAAATTTATCGAAGAATGCCGTGGAACATCCTGAAACTCCGACTTCACTAGTTCAAAACAGGTGTAAGGGTAGGACCGTACCCAGGGGAGAAACCATGGAGGCCATGCCCCCTACCCCGAACCATGAAATATTTAAATGTGAACCTATAAAAAGCTACGAAATAAACATATACGATTTTGCAAATTTTAAAACTTTAAATTTTGTTCTTGCATAAATGACAGTTTGTTGTGTAGAAGTCTGCAGTCTGCCATATTGGGTAGTTTTAGTTTTATAATCAATGATGCAAGGCTACCAGACGTCCATTTAGCGATTTAGTGAGGGACAGTACATTACTCTTAATTCCTATCCCGACTTTTTTCGAAATGTAGTCGTGATACAAAAATGTCCTTTTCTTGTTAACTCACATTCAGACATGTTCTTTACTCTAATAATAATTGCTTAATATACATATAATTTACAAATGTATTATATTCTAAACATATAAATTATCATGACTTTTCAATGCCGCTGGTATAAGAAAATTAATTAAAGGAAATTTGAAAACATTATTATTTTGCGGAATGCAGAACTATGCTAATACTTGGGAGAATTAAATGTAAACAATATGCACTAAGCTGTTCGCTGTGTGACACATTTGTCTGTAAGTGACTGTGTGGCTGATTGTTGGAATGGGGGGGGGGGGGGGTTGGTATCGGTTAGTTGATTTTTTTCCGTTACTTTGGACCATACGTTGCAAACGTACAATTGTACTTTTATATCTAGCTGTATGCAATATTTTCATAGTATTGCTTGGTCTCATACTCCAACAGCATTTCTCCAACTACCGAGGCAGAGTGGTTAGCAGAACGCGCTAAGACGTTAGGGGATCCAGGTTCGAATCTCACCCTTGGCATAGGTTCTTTTTGCAAGTATGTTCCTTCATCATTTTCATCATATCATCCCTCGTCTTGGCCGTTGCGATTAGACAAGCGTTGTTGAAAAGCAACCTAAAATAACCTAATTTAATCAACCTCACAGCTTGTCTGAGCTTCTATTTGTTCCACATATTCCAATCTATCTCCTTCCCCTTAAAGAAATCCTTGGTACAGATCTTACCAAAATAAAGATAAAACACAAATTCAAGACCGATATACGTGTGTAATCTTATTATATTATTAGCACAGAGCAAGTATTAAATAAAAATATAACGTTAAACATTTGGACTATTAATGTGTAAAATAACCAATATTCAATTTCTTCCTTCTTTGAGCGCACAATACAAGAGTTGTTTTGTAGTGTCCAGAAATGAAGACATTTTTCGTTTTCCTGGTTCGTTGAAGAAACTACTGACAAAAGATCACGACTTGAAACCCGTTTTTAAAACCTTATTCTACAAAGAGATAAGATTGATGTGGTAGCACCCACTACACGCCCTGTGGATTCGCCTATGTATTTGCTTCCATTTGATGTTCCTGTAGTAATTGCTCCATTTATAATCTTATACAGTATTTACTGCGTAAATTATTTCCTGTGACTTGCAATTTTTCATTTCTATACAAATAGTTACTCCTATACTGTTTCATTTCAGGTATCTTAAACTTCAGTCGAAATTGAATGCTGTGCTTCTCTTACATGGATATTACTTAGTAAACAGTTGGACATTTCATAGGGAGAACATGGAGAGACTGGAGTGTTTGGTTCCGCATGAGGACAAGGATGAATTCTCCTTGTCCATGGATGGAGTGGATCTAGTGGATTACATGAGAGTTTCTTGGTTGCAAGTAAGGAAGAACTTGCTGCATGAAGATCCGTCGACAATAGCTGAAGCTACGAGAAATTACAAGCGGTAAGTTAAGGAATTATTCGCTAGCATTATGTTCTTACCTTTGAACCTTACCTTACGTAGCCTTCTGTATCATCTGCTGTTCTTTAAAACTTCAAAATATCTGAAATGCACCATTGTTACCTTGTCTATTTACCATATTAAGAGCTCATTATACGAAATGAGAGAAAAAATGTTCCTCTGACTAGTTACAATGCACTTTTGCTCTTATCTGTACTTGATACACCATTGCCTATTTACTCTTGTTAGAGTATACCAAGTAGAAGACTTAACTCTGTTAAAAAGAATCAAAATGTCTTCTGATTGTATTAATTCTTCAGTGGAGTCGGGTATTGATTAGCAGAGTTCACGGATCACAGACTCCAGCAGGCAGGTCTCCTGGACTGTGAATTTTCCTGCTCCTAATTCACAAACAATTCACGACATATGGATCAAAGAACTTCGTTCACGGGAGCAGGTAAGGAATGCGCTCCAATTTGGTCATAGCAAAACGTCACAAACGTTTTCCTAAATTTCCTATTATTACACACTTAAGATAAGCTGCATCAATCTTATTTTTCGTCGTAAGTATTCCTACTTCTATGTTGTTCATTTAAGTTCTCTCTTACCGATTAAGTTAGCCGCGATGATGAGGGTGAATGATGAACTAATTCAAGAGGAACCAGCAAAAACACTAATAGCACCTTGTAATTTACCCAAAATGCAAATCTAGGACTCCTGGCATCATTGTGTGTTGCCATAAAAAACTCACCACTGAGACTGGTCTTGTAAATCGGCATCCAGTTTAATAAACAACAGACATAATTCTCCTCAGATATAGAAAAGTACAACAGTATATCTAGCTACAAAATTTGTAGCTGTAGCTGTAGGGACGCTACATTTTGAAAATTGTGGTTGTAGGGGTAGCGAAGCTACAAAATTCCTGTAGTTGTAGCGAAAATTTCGATACAGCTACATTATTTCTCTGCATTTTGAGGTAAGTTTTGAATGTGGCAGTAGCGTGAAGAAAACCTACAATAACGCTTACTTTTGCAGGAGGATAATAAAGATAGTCTATTACATGGAAATACGTATAATCTAGATTGATTAATTGATTGAATTGCTTTATTTTACTTCGCTTCTTGTGCCACTTTTGGCTAATTTGCGAAGATGTGGATGAGTAATGATATGATGGAATTGATGCATGGACACTAACAAACATCCAGGCCCAGGCCAGGATTAGAATCCGGGACCCCTGGCGTCGTTGCGCGATGTGCTAAGCACTCTCCCACGGGAGCCGGTGTATAATCTAGATTATAAATATCTCAATATCGCGCATGATAGATATTTGCGTAATTTATTTCATTAATATCTAAATATTTCTTATACCCAGATAACTAACAGGCATATATGAATTTATTCAGGCAAACAGCTACGTTTTTTAGCTGCATCGCTATTTTGGGTAGAGACATGTCTCGCTTGCTGCACCGCTAGAAAAAAAATCCATGGTGTAAGAGACAGCAAAAAGCTAGTAATTACTATGTAAAACACAACTTGCAAAGTAAAACGAACGATCCATTTTCCAGTACACTGACAGCAATCAATGACTCAGTACGTTAATAGCAATGATCATTGTCGGTATATATGACCTCAACTCCAAGAAATTATTATTACAAGAACGATAGACATACACTTTCTGGAATTACATTTATTTTCGTGATAATATTTGTTCACAAATTTTAAAATTACAATATGTTTAGAACACTCGGGTTTACAAGTCAATGTCAGTTTTCTTAATAATTTTATCATATTGTAAAACATATTTTCTTGTAGTTTACGGTTATTACAAGCATAAGAAAACGGTTTTATTTGTGACGTTTCAGGAAAACACACGCTCCTTTCATCAGACATTTATTTTCATGACTGTTTTCTTATGCTTGTAATAACCGTAAAATACAAAAAAATAATTCTATAATGCAAGCAAAGCGTACATACAAGAAAAACTAATATTGTAAAAAGTAGGAGTTATTGACTTTTCTGCAGAATCGGCAATTTTATTTAGTTAATACACATAATTTTCAAATTTATGTATTTTTTCCTACTTTCTCGTCGCTTTTTTGTAACTTTTGCTAATCATGGCATTGAAGACAAATGGTTTAATTAGTTATTATCTTATCTATAGTCAGTTTATGCCACTTTCGGGTAATTGTGAAAGTGAGGAAGAATGACGAATGATGATGAGCAACGTGGGGAGTGGAGGAGCAGGAGGATTCCATCTTCCCAACTAGTAGTGTTTCCTAGTTTTCATTTTGAGTCCACTTTATGCATAGATAAACTGATCGAGACTGGGGTCCCTCGATTACAAGGCGACACAAATTCCACTGTCTTCAGGGAAGCAATTCCAACATGAAAACTTACGTAAAGCATCGCTTCACCTGTTTCTCATTTATAATATAAGAACCATCCCCCAGCTATTCCCAAGGTTTGAGTAAATCCCCGAACCCAACAAGCATTCCATTTAAGTGATAAGAAGATAGAATTTTTAAATATCACATTTTTATCTTATTCCCATTTTGCACAACACGTTATAGTTAATTTCGATTCATATGATAAATTCCAATTAATTTTTAAAAAGTAATCAACGACATAAAAAGTTTTGATATAAAAATGAGAACAACACGCACACGTGTATTAATATTTCATAAGAGCAGCAGGGATATTTAATAAGAAAAATTATCATTATAAAGCATAGTTTAGCCTCCAATATGTTATAAAGCATAGTTTACTCTCCAATATATATGAATGTTCAGAATGCTGCCTTCATATGAGTCAATTAGATAATGAATTTTGTTCTCAAGAAAAATATGTTGATATGTTAGTCGACGGGTCAGGCCAGATATCGGTACCACCCAACGTGGCAAAGTTCAATGGTACTGAAATATTTGTTGCACGAATATAAGTACAAAAATATGTGATAACGTTTCCAAATGAGTAGTTTTAATTTTTTCTTAGATGCTACATGTCTTCGCATTAATTGCATTAGTCATGCGTCAATTGCCATCATGCAAGTTCACAACGTACACAAAAGAAACATTTTCTGTGGAATAATGCACTGGGTTTTCCTTCACGTAAACTATTTAACCGAAGTTTGTGAATATTATTATTATTATTATTATTATTATTATTATTTGTATAAAGACAAACAGTAGGTTTCACTGAGAATTTGAACCTTTGATCTGACAACCAGACAAAGCCTCTATATGTCTTCAACCAAGCTTTGTATGAAGAAGGGAATCAACCATACAAAAACCAGAATACTATCAACGTTAGACTTAGAATATTTCAATCATTTCTATGATTAGGGAAGCGATTTAAAGTTCTTTCAAGACCTCTGCATTGAGTCTGAACTTTTAACCGAAGGCTTCATTATTGCCTGAATGGATGGTCGAAAATACAACAGAGCAGTTCGGCTACATAAACTGGTGTATGGTACATTCAAGCGATTGACGTGGGAAGGGTCTATATCATGGTTGGAAAATACTCTTGCAAAATATATGGTTCACTTGGGTAAGACACTGAAGACCATTTAAGATCTTTGACAGGAAGTGTCACAAGCGTCCTTGATGTGCAATCATCATTTGGAGTCTATCGTGAGTTTCTCAAAAGTGGGAGCGGAGTCTGTCACGCTTCTGGATGTCTTATTTAGATATATTTCTGGGCCTGATACAAGTATCTAGAGAGGGAGATGGGATACTACATTTATCTCCCACTGGAGTAAAGATACCATGGCGCTTTTCACATGTCAGACTAAATTATTCAAACGACTTCCCATACTACGATCACGGAGGTGTCAGCTGGCCACTGCACACTATGTGCACTATGAATTTATTTCAGGAGGATGGAGGTACATAGTGGTTCTGATCCCACTTTAAACTGTAGGACCAGTCCCGATTAGCCTTACTGTGCACAAAGTGGACTTAAAATACCAACTCAACAACTCAGCTCATGTCAGGAGGCTTCTCAGTTCAGCTCAGCTCCTCGAACATCTTTGCCGAACCCCTGTACACCAAACAATTGAAGAAACTGTGTACAAGGATACCTAGCCACCAAGAGGAAAACAGGAATTTAGTTTGACGGAAGGTGCAGTGACCAATCACTAATTTACACCTGTTCACAAAAAGGCACATATCTTAAGCAGCCGAGAGACATGATATATGAAAGGAAGTCCAAATTGTCCCATCCAGATCTAAAACGTGCAAGGATTAGATAAGACGGAGCAGATGTGATCTCATGGATAAAACTTGGCTGAATCCCGTGGCTCCTGATGAATCTGACTTGCTTAAACTGTCCACTTCCAAATGGCTCCCCCAGATGTACAGAAGGTTGTTCGGGATCTCTGGTGACGATTTTGAAAGCCGCTGGCGGCCCTGTTATCAACGTCAGTCCGTCCAAACGGTGCATGCTGAGTCACGTCAGTACCGAGAACGCGTGTGCAGAGTGTTGTGCCATTTACCTACAACGATGCCGAAGAAAATTGAACCATACTGGGAGGGCTACATAACAGCCCTTTCCGATGCTAAATATAGCTATTCGGCAATCAAAGAAATGTGCAAGAAGCGTGGTTTTGTGATATCGAAGAACGGGATCGGTGCGGTATTGAACAAAAAAGGCAAAGGCCGACTAGGCCTAATTCCACCGGGGAAGAAACAGGCAAATCCACGAGCAGCTACGAGTCGTACACCGGACATAGTGAGAAAAGTGAAGGCCCTTTGTCAGGTGGTAACCCTGCCCCCCAAAGGAGCATCGCACGTATGTTGGGAATGTCTGTGTCAACAGTGAACACCATAATCAAGAAGGACCTGCAACTAGAAATGCGGCATAAGCGGCGAGTTCACAAGCTGTTGCCTCGTCACATTGCGGAACGTCGCACGAACGCTAGAAAGCTCTATGAGACCTATCTTGCAGGTGAGAACTGGAAAAATGTGGTGACATTAGACGAAGCATATGTCTACCTTAGTGACTGTCACAAACCCCGCGCGATTTACTACCGCCCTCGCGACAAAAACAATTATCAAACATTGTATCGAGAATGCCAGGAAAGTTTTACACGGGGTTTCATGATCATCGCTGGATACTGCTATAATGGCAAGCTAGCAATTCGCCGTGTAGCTAATAATGTGAAGGTGAACTCCACGTACTATCAGGATGAGGTTTTAACACTCATTTATAACATAGATGTCCCGGCACTGTATGCGGGGGCCGAAAACCAGGTCTGGGTGCACCAAGATAAAGCATCCAGCCATACCTCCCTTTCGACTCGTCTATTCTTACAGCGAATGGAGGTAGAAAGTGGCATCCGTGCAATTCCTTACAGCGACATTCCGGTCAAGGCGCCAGATGGGTCACCCATGGACTTCTGTGTATTTGGACTCCTAAAACGGGCCTTAGGAAAGAGACGTCCACGCACTCTCAATGGCCTCTGGAAAGCCTGTCAGGAGGAGTGGGAAAAGTTGGACATGATAACTCTTCGGAAAAGTCTGTTGCAATGGAAATTACGTTGTCGGGCTATAGCGAGGAATGCTGGTTTTCCAACTGAGCATGATCGTTGGTGGCGACATGGGTTTTCATGAACTTATCACCCTTCCAACATTGTCCTCAGAGATCCCGAGCGACCTTCTGTAGTCTAGGATCTTCTGAGGGTTCGAGAGGTCGGGTTGGTTTGAAGCCAACCAGACATTTAGACGAACGCAGTTAGATGAAGATCCACCTTAAATGAAAAATTATAAGATGGCAAAGCAAAACCTGAAGACCTTCTCCAATGTCTGCACAAAGAGAGCCCATAGGTCTGAAACAGAGTGGTTCTGAAACCTCTATAGCCATGTGATCGTTGTAGCTGAGAGTAGGAAACAACATGAAAGAGATCCTGGCAATCCAGGTGGCACCAATATGTGAAATTTTGAACCCAAGCTCATGGACTATGTTAACATAGATACGTAATCCTACCAAATCTTATTTGTGTATAATTGTAATCATTAATTTGGGTAACACTGTAATTGTAATATTCATATATCAAATTTGAATTGATATGCCAATTGCATAGGTACGTTATTCTCAAACACTATAGTAAAAATAAGTAACTGAAGTAACACTGGTATCAAAATTATAGAATGACGAGAATCATGATAATAAATAACAACATATATTTTCCAGTAAGTACAACTATCATACTAGGGGCTTCTTTTGAATATCCATACGGTTGTTATTAAGATTTTTATGCAGAAGTAGCACAAAAAGTAGCGAGTAGCGAACAGAAGTAGCGTAGCGAGCTACCTTTTAGTAAATGTAGCTGTAGCTGTAGCAAAGCTACATTTTGGAAGAGTAGCTGTAGCTGTAGCGAAGCTACTTTTAAAAAGTAGCGTTCTCATGACTGCAAATCAATAACTTACAGAAGACAAATACAACGCGAAAAATATAAATTGCTGCTTAAAACCTAACCATGTATGTGATTTATCCTCTTTGTTGCAGGTTGTACTACTTGGACAGGATGGTTAAAATATCCATGATTGGAAGCGTTCTATGGATGCTTGTTTTCTGAAGATGCAGAACGAAAAGTTTATGAAATCAGCTAGCTATCTATTAACATATTATAGGGATTGGAAGGTTATTCTGGCGTAAATATGTATATTATTGTTTTGTATCATACTGGTTGTTTTAAATTAATGTAAAATCACTGTGTAGACGTTTTCTTTGGACGAATTGATTTCTCAGGGGAAAAATATTTTAAGTTTTTTTTAATCTCTTCATGCTGTGAGAAGTTTGGTTTCCCGAATCCAGTTTAACATGCTTCACACAGTGAAGAATATCTCATTTACAGGCATAGGCGGCGTACGGAGAGAAGGGCAATGGGGGCTGTTGCCACCTCTAATGTGATTACTTATAGAGGAATCTGTTCACCGTTATTAAACTACATGATACATATGTTCTACAGAAAAATGAAGTACTTTCAACACGATGAAAGTTCCAAACAACTACGGTGAAAGGTGATGGTGATGGTGAATTATTTCCTTCGTTCTCTAGCAAAGTTCGTGTTATCAACACTCTAATGTAATTTTTTCGTTAATTGTGCTATCTTTATGTCGCTGCAGAATAAATTTCTCATAGAAATTGATATGAATAAATTATGTGTAGTTGTTTTGAATCTGCTGTAAATAAATAATGTTCAGTTATTTATCAGCACCCCTCTTCCCGGGGCCTCCGAGATGCGTATACTTTGTGTATACTCCGTATACGGGCCGCAACCTGATGACGTCAAAAGATTAGTCGTATGTTTTGGAGAAATACATGTATTTGAATGAGTAACCGTAGTCGAGCGGGTTAAGGCGTTCACTCGTCTTGAGATCGTTCGCTGCGGGACGCCGTAGGTCCGAACCCACCATCGTGAGGAAATTGGGGAGCTCCGAATAAGTGAGCGTAATCCGGTCGAGACGACCTACTATAACGGCTGGGGATACGTCGGGCTGACCCCCCGACTATTCCAATACTGGTTGAAGATCTCCACGCTTAGAGGTGACGAAGCAAAGTGTGGGAGGGAGACCGGCAGTCGGTAGGTATGCCCAAGCCCTTCATGGGCTGTTGCGCAAAGGATTATTATTATATATATATTATATATAAGTTGTTCTAAAAAGAGTTTCTGTAAATGTATTTACTTCACAGTAAGAATAATAAATATTATCGCAAATTATACATAATCATGTCCTGATCAGTTACAAGTAAATGTATGCGTTTATATGTGAAACAACATTTAATTACACGTTAGTAAAAAAAGTGTGTTCAACCAGCGCGAAATACATATAATAATTTGTGTATGGTAATAGATGCCGAACTTGTAACTACTAATTATATTATTTTAATTAACACGAAACAATGTTGATAGTTATTCATATATCCGTATTATTGCTCATAAGTTGTCTTAAATTGTGTAGTTCAAAGTTAAAAAGTCGTCACGTCTTAAACATCTAATTTACTCCGCGACTTGCATGGTATTGGCTAGAGCTTGTGACGTCACCATGAGGACACGAGCGGAAGGAAGCTATGAGGAGAATGTAGCAGATGGCACATGAAACGCTGTGTTTTCATACATCTTTTGATATTATACATCAAAACTGTTAATTTAATTTGATAACAAGAGATGATATACACGATAGGAGAATACATTTATTCTAAGACAATCCATAGGTTTTTTTTTCAGATTTTGTGTGCGTGACATCTTTTTCATGTAGTCCGGCTTTTCTTTGCAGCTAACCTTTGCATTTATATGGAGAGACGTACTTAAATGTCTTATTCTAAGGAAAGGTCTTGTCCGGACGTACGTGTATTCTGCAATGACTTTTCATGAATATCCTGGAATTTTCCTTTAACATTTTTTACTTTACCTTTCAGATTCTCCAGTTGGTCGCGACGATGAGGATACATTTTTTATTTCTGTTTTGATATTTAGCGTCGCTTTTCTTACCCTTTTGGCTAATCGCGACGAAATGGATGAGTGACGATTACTTGAAATTGATGAAGCGACACTCGGAGGGAACTCCTATGCCCACGCTGGGACTTGAATCCAGAAACGTCGGAGACGAAATCGAAAGTTGACCACTTAACACCCTCGGCTACAGAGCCGGCGAATGAATTAGATGATGGAGAAGTGAACGCTGCCTTTTGGTGACCATTTAAATAGCAATATTTCTTCAAGATAATAGGAGATATATCGTAGGAACTTCATTCTTTCGGGCTAACGAGGCTCTGGCATGTGGGCCAACAATCTGTGTATTACTCTGTAGGGTTTTCTGTCCTATCCACATGGATTTCTGATTGATGTGATCTTCCCTTCATCAATTTCATCTACTCACCATTCATTTTCATCGTTGCGATTAGTCAAATGGTAAGTAATAATATAGGAATTTTGATTCACAATCTCGGCCATTGTTAAAGGTGGTGTTGGCATTACATTCCGCCCCTTAACCCCCAGAAACTATTTTTTTATTAGACCACAGGCTGAACCTCGCCCTTTAATAAAGGAAAATTGAATTGAATTGAACTAAATAGTAATATTTTATTAGAACTTTAAAACCGTTTTCATGCAAGGACATTGCTGAGAGCATCCCACTGAGGACCAACCACAGAGGGGAACAGAATCTGCGTCTCGAGCGTGGCAGTCAAGACTATTTACCGACTGAACCACAGCAGCTTTTTAAAGCACATAGGAAATAAATTAAAGCCAGCAAAATAGTACAGGGTGTCCGAATTGAAACGCCCTAATTTCAAATACTTATATTAAACATAATATACAGGCAATAATAGTGTGGGAGGTGCTATATGGTACCTTAGCTGTGAACATTTTAAATAGGTAAGGGTTCGTTTATTTTGTATTGTTCCAGGTGGTGAAAAGTGAAACTGACAACCAATGCTGGAAAAGCGAAAACTGTGTGGTGGTATGCAGTATTGGGATCCATTATTGCAAGAAATCCGTTCGTACACAAAATTTGGGAGAGCAATCTCACGTGACGCCGTACGAACGGATTTCTTGGGACTTCATGCAAATGCATCTGGAATGCGCTGAACGTTTCCCTCTGATTTTCGTGATCGGCCACAACCATGCCTCTTAGCGACACATTCTGTCTCTAGAAACGCTTCATTCCACGCCTTGATTCTCTTGACATCGTCCCGTGGCAGAGTGGTTAGCAAATCGTGATACGACGCTAGGGGTCCTGGGTTCGAATCCCGGCCTAGGCATGGATGTTTGTGAGTGTCCATTCATCAATTTCATCATGTCATCACTCATCTCCATCTTCTCAAATTAGCCACAACCGTCGTTGAACTGCAATAATGGATCCCAATTCTGCGTACCGACACACAGTTTGCGCTTTTTCGGCATTGGTTGTCATTTTCAGTTTCCACCCCCTCGAACGATACAAAATAAACGAATCCTTACTATCCATTACCTATTTGAAATTTCCATAGTTAAGCTATCATATACCACCTACCACAGTGTTCTTGACTGTATATTGTGTTTAATGTAAGTATTTGAAATTAGGGCGTTTCAATTCGGACACCCGGTATTATACTTGTACGATATCTTTACATTATAATATATAAATATAATAGTCGTGCATATAAAATATCATATTGATAATACAAAATATATTGATAAACTTGTCCTCGCTTTGATAAGTATGCATAACATTGAATTGCTTCTTTCGGCATTAACTACATGACAGCTTATTTCATTGTCTGACGAGAATGTTGAAAGGATGTGCAAGGGTAAAACGTATGTCTTGTAAGTCGTACATTACATTATCAGCACTATTTCTCAACAAACGCACATGAGGCAAAGTAACACAGTGCAAGTGTTAATTAAGTGACCCACGAGATGTTCAAAGCATTATTTTCGTGGGCGATGTTTCAACTTCAACAAAGCTAAAAAGATCTTATCTTGCTCTATTCAATAAAGCAATAATTACAAATTGAGTTCCGATTGTGTAATGATTTTTGAAAGTTGCATACTTGATGATGCGGACGGCGAGTGTGGAAGTAAGTACGAGGTTTGGAGGATCAAATTAAATCAATCCTGCTTTTTGGGAAGCGTTGGTTACTTTATTCCAGGCGATTTTCTTTTATTATTATTGCACGTGGCAATAGCACGAACAAAGTGATTCGTACTCATTATACCTGTGATTATACGGTCATTCAAGAAAAGGTGTGTATTCGTAAGAAATCCACCCATTTATTTCAAGCTTCCATATACGCTAACGAAATAAGTTCGATTCTGTCCTCTTCATGACGTCATAGCGAGCACAGAATCATGGGAAAAAATCTCGGAACTTCGGGAATGACCTACCTAATAGAGGTTACTTTGTAATTTACTATCTAACCGCAGTAGATGAGTATTCACTTTCTTCTTCAAGCTATGTTCCGGTTTACAAAAATTAAGATCTTGACGATATACATCACGTGAAAGAAGTATAATGTACGTGTACCAATGCAATTTTAAGACTTCGTTCAATTCTAATAACATATTTCACAAATACATTGTGGATAATTTTATATCTTTGTACTCAGTAATGGATGTTATATTTTCTCTTTGTCGGTTATTTCTCTCGAAGACAGGAAGAAATCTTTATGATTATTGCGATGTAGTTAGCGAACTATAAAAAATTCAATTACCAGCTTTTAAGGTAATTGAAAATGTAGAACGAAAATCTGTATACAAGTTGCTAAAGTAAATATTTACTAGTTTATAAAGAATCTGAATAATGATTCGTTTCGTACACTTGCACAGTCCGTTGTTGTGATTTCATGTAACCTCTTTGCTTTATTTAAATTTATACTCTGTATAAAAGTAGGAGGCCGAGATTTTATCTCAACCTGTTCTAAATATCCCAAGTACAAGGGACAATATAAATATGAACTTATATGTCAGCATGGCACGATTTCAATACATGTCCAGGTACAGTTACAAGTAAATTGTCCTTGTTAGGGATTAATGAAACACACGCTGATACAACTTAGACCGTATCCTGAAAAACAACTTGTCTCTTGATTTTTACCATATCTCGCTTGTCTACCGAAAAGCGATATAATTATAAGGATTTCAGAATACGAATTTGTTCTAACAATATTCTCAAGATAGATCATGAGGTTTATCGTGTTCTCCTGATTTTTGCTTTGAACTTCTTAATTAAAGTAAGTCGCTTGCATTAATATTCCCATTTTCCGTGATCGTAAATCCATTTTCATAGGCTTTAATTACTTTGATTTGATTTTGTTTACTTCGCGTTTTGAGCCTTTTGGCTAATTTGCGAAGATGGGGATGATTGATGAAATGATGAAATTGATGAATGGACATTCACAAACAACCAAGCCCGGGCGGGATTCGAACCCGGGACCCTTGGCGTCGCAGCGCGATGTGCTAACCACTTTTTTTTTTTTTTTTTTAGAAAAGGAAATACCCCTTACACGGAGGTATCCCCCACCATTCACTCTTTTTCTCACTTTTACACTTTTCAATTCTTACATTTTTCTTTGTTTCTTATCAACTGGACGAACACAAATACCCATGCCTTACCCGGGACTCGAACCCAGAACCCTGGCGTTGTAGCGCGCTCTGCTAACCACTCCGCCACGGAGGTCGACACCACTCGGCCACAGGGTCCAGCGAGCTTTAATTACTGTTAGATCATTTAAGGTTAGTGTTCTTCGTAGCAACCAGGTATTTTGAATAACTTAGAATAATACGTTTGCTGCATTTGTATATGTACACATTCTCTCTTTGCTTGATGTAAAATTTTTAATTCGAAAAATGATTTTAAAAGTTTGTAACCTTCAACCAAACCAGTCAAACTTGAGCAGCCAAATATTTACCGGATTTCTAGAAATTTAAAAATGTATTCAAGTTACACACGGGAATTCAGTTTCCAAAGTTGGAAAGTTTTCTTAATACCAAATTCCAATCTTACAAGCTCTTTCCTCAACCTAACTTTTACAAAATTATCTTGCATGCATAAGTTAAATCGTAAGGGTTTATTCCACAGCAATTCAATAGCAATTATATATTAACGATGATAATTATTTACGAATTTAGAGTAAGTATCAATGTAGGATCAAATTTTATCTCTGTCGCATTTTTTTCCCTTGGTAATTTGAAATTAAAGGTACACTATGCAGAACGGTAAAGATAGGATTTTATTTTTATCAACATTATTCACGTTTTTTGTAATGACGTACAACATTTGAAATGTTCTTGATGTGAAAGCAACGTTCTGAATGAATATGAAAGGACGATTAGTCAGAAAAATAAATATTATACTTTTATAATGCAGTTTGTTAAATGCTATAAATTGACTATAGTTGACTAGTCCTGTAACGTCACGGAAGCTGGTGTGAGGCCCGTATATAAGTATCTTGGAGGCCCCGCTCTTCGCCTCCAAGTTTCTTCAAGACTATGTTTTTTCACAATATCCCGATTTATAGTTGTTTTGGGCTCTAAGTACTCCCCCAAGGACGAAACTTGGAGCCTGACTTTTGGGGCGCAAATTCAAACTAAGGGCTCAACTTTCAGGGGGAGGGCCAGAATTGCAACGTTTTCCATCCTATGGCAATCATGTCCAGGACTATTTTGCTAAGGAGCTGTTATATTTGAGAACTTGTAAATTTTAACAACCCCGAAAATTTGGGGGGCAATTGCCCTCCCTGCTCCTGCCAAGTTACGCATATATACACCTTCCCAGGAAGAAAATTCTGGATAAACCCTTGATCATGTGTATATGCAAATTAGTCTCTGAACAATAGAGAAGGGAAGTAGAGTCAAACGATGAAATATCTCGTTGACTAAAAGATACGTGAGAGAATCAAATCTATTTCAAATCAAAAAGGAAGATTTCGATGTACAACCACTTCACACCTTTTTTTATTGACTCTCTTATGACCGGCATTGATCCACGTATCAGTCACGAAACTGTAAATCTGTTGAATGTAGTAGCCTTCCAGATGCAGCCGTGGTAGCGTCGTCGCCTTGTAGTCAAGAGGTCCCTGGTTCGATTCCCGGTGGAGGCACATAGTGGTTCGGATCACACTTAAATTATAGGTGCAGTCTCGATTAGCCTTACTGTGCATAAAGTGGACTTAAAACATAAAATCAATCATAAAATCAATCAATGTTGAATGCAGTGGACATGCTTTTTACGATAAATATATCAGGATAATTTCTGTTTAGTACAGTGTGTACGATATTGAGGTGGAAGTAGGACTTATACTAAACAACTCAGCAAGTGGAAAATGACTCCTGGGAAACGGCTGGGGATTCTGATACTACCTGAAACTGTTGAAAATGTTTTCTGTAAGAACTTGTTCTTGTGAAGAGTATTCTACGAGAAAAAGATGAAAAAACTAAATTGTGATCAACAATATTAGATACTCTTTTAACGCAAGAACAAAATTTTTATTAATTTAATATTTGTTAATACATAGAATAATAACAGAAATGTAACATTGGTATAACTGATTGAGCATTTTTCATTGTGGGGGCAGCAAATCCTATTTTCGATCCTTGCTCGTGCAAGGTACTAGTTGCAAGTGTCTGATGTAGCCTGCGCAAAATATTGCTGCTCAGGTTTGTGTCAGTGACATAGAGCAGGTGTTTAAAACTAACATTGTTCTAACAATTTAGTGCAGAACATTTTCGTACGACTGCAGGAGATCATTCTAATGTTGGATGAACAGTGTTTACGCTATCCAATATTTGTAAGTATAGGTGCTTTTAATATGAGGGAGATTCGTGTCCGCGTTAGGTAGTCATCGGGAACCACTCACAATTATTATTAAGTTATATAAGTGCTTAAAATCTATCCTGTACGTATGCAACCTAACACAGCAAACGCTTGCTCTGACATAACTACCAGGGGCGTGTGGTAGGGTTGCCACTAGCGTTCCTCGTTAAGAGACACTACTTGAAAACAGCAACTTGGGAGTCTTACCTGAGCAAAGTGCAAAACATTAATGGTACTTACGATGTTGTAAGAAGCATTGACAGTATTTATAAACTGACAGAGATAAATAATGGAGAGACTGAAATACAAGATTACTCGTTCTTAAATATCTCCGTAATTGATTGATTTATTTGGTTTATTTTAATTCACATTCCTGTCACCTTTGGTTTATCGCGAAGATGAGGATGATATGATGAAATAACAAATGACACCAATTTCTAGGCCAGGATTTAAACCCGAGGCGCCTGGCGCCGTAGCGATCTGTGCTAACCACATCACCACGGAGTGTTTCGTGTATCATGCAATATCAACAATTGCAAGGGATACGTGAAATAGAGAAATCCACGAACGAACAAATGTAAACATGATGTGTTTGCTGCCTCGTTTCGAACATGCAGTCTGTAATGTTATTGCAATTTATTTTAAAATTATTCCTATCTGTGCTAACGTTATTGCTAATCGTGTTCGACTCATAAGGAAATAATGGCAAGGCTATTTTAATTTAATGATTGATAGATTCATTGATTGATTGATTTGCTTTATTTTACTTCGCTTTTTGTGCAACTTTTGGCTAATTTGCGAAGATGCGGATGAGTGATGATATGATGAAATTGATGAATGGACACTCATAAACATCCATACCCAAGCCAGGATTCGAATCCAAGATCCCTGGCATCGTATCGCGATGTTCTAACCACTCCACCACGGACCCCGACTTTCAATTTAATGAAAAATGTCGTTTAGACATGAATAGATTCACACATTAAAGCTAGTGCTTATTGAAAACCAAAACCAAGAAATGCATACTTATATCAAGCACTGAACTGTAAAGGTATTGCACATTTGCGTATTATTTACTTTTGTTCGTTCGTGGATTTCCCTTATCTCGCGTGTCCCTTGCAATTGTTGATATTGAATCATACACGAAACACTCCGTGGTGATGGGGTTAGCACAGCTCGCTACGGAGCCAGGTGTCTCGGGTTTAATTCCTGGTCTAGACATTGGTGTCATTTGTTATTTCATCATAGCATCATCATCTTCGCGATTAACCAAAGCTGGCAGGAAAGCGAATTAAAATAAACCAAATCAATCAATCAATTATGGAGATATATATCAGAATGAGTAATCTTGCATTTCAGTCTGTCAATTATTTGTCTTGATCAGTTTATAAATACTGTCAATGCTGCTTACAACATCGTAAGTACCATTTATGTTTTGGATTTTGCCCAGGCAAGACTCCCAAGTTGTTGTTTTCAAGTCGTCTCTCTTAACGAGGAACGCTAACAGCAACCCTGCCACGCGCCCCTGGTAGTTATATAACAGCAAGCTTTTGCTATATTGGGTTGCATACGTACAGGATAGATTTTAAGCTCTTCTAGCGAGGTAAACTTTATAGGGAAATGTTACTTGTTTTTATGATATCTACCAGCACCCAAACGTTGTTGAAAGTGTTTTGCGACACCCTGTATATACTGGGTGGTCCAAAGGTCCCGGAATGGTCACATATCGTGAGAAATACACATCGAATCGGAAAACGAGAAAATATGTGTTAAATAAGTGAAACAAAGCTATTCAATGATATCACACTTAAATCCCCACCCCCGCTTCCTGGGGTGGGGCGGGGGCAACTGTGAATTTTTAAATGAAAACCCCATTTTGTATTGTAGAATCGGAAACAGGACTTCATTCCGAGTCCAGCGAGCTATTAGCCATCATCCTAGCTAAATTAGGAACGGAGATATGGCGATATTAAATTGGAAGGGGGGTCTACCATATATCTATTATAAGGTCTTGACGTGCAGATTCCGAATCTGCAATCGCTCAACTCTAGCTCAATTAGGTGCAGAGCGTCCTTTTTAAAATATTTTGGGTTTTATGAAATGTTATTCTTTTTTTCTGACACAAGACATTTTAAGTCAAACTTCTTACATATAACAAAACCGAATCGAAATCAACAACTTAATACAAATATCGACATTGATACAGCGTTCTTAATCTCAATAGTTCCCTGTTAATTTGATAAACTTATACGCAATAGAAATAAAGTAAATATTAGTTATTTGTGAAGGTAGAAGACATTCACATAGTCCCTTCCACTCTCTATACAAAACTACTCGATGGATCAAACATTTTATGATCACCCTGTATGTTATCTAAAATGTGCAGATCAGAAGGAGTTTTCTCAAGACATAAGATTATTAGTCAAATTATGAGGCATATATAATTCACACATACGTGAAACAATACTTAGTAATAGCCTTCCGGAAACCAATCTCCTTGTTGGCTAAACTACTTAATACTTATAAATAATATACAAAATGCTGTGTCATTACAAAACTCTACAGTACATTGATTATTGAAACATTACACATTCAATAAACAACTTGCCTCCAATTATCATTATTTGCACCCTATATATATAATTCATTAACCTTGATTTGGTTAAAACATGCCTGATCTCTGTATAATATTTATTCATACAACAATATGCTACAAGTTTACTAATATTTCACATATTTCACATATTTCACAAGAATAGTGACTGACATCCACATTTCATTCTACAATCACAATGAGATAAATTTATGCTTAAATAGAACAAGCAATTATTAAATTCAATTAACTTCAATTACCTTCGTCACGATTGCTTCCCAATAACTGATTTTTCTTCATCTCGGAACAGCTAAAACATTTCAAACTTGAGATATTCTGTAATGAATCATCTTTTGTGTACAAGGGCAAAAAGTTTCGAATATAAAATTACAATTCTTAGTTTGCATAATGCCATGTACAAAACGTCACATAGTAACTGATAACTCAAAATTAAATTAAGCTGATTCATAGATCTTTTTAGTTTTGCTTCCATTCCGGAAAACACACTTTCATTTAATTATCTCTCCCTAGGTTAAATGAAACTGCGTTTTCATTCAGTCTACTACCTGAAGTAACATTACTGTTAGGAGAAACGAATGGTAGTTCACAGGGCTGGCGAGAATTGTAACACAAATTTATTTCACTGTGCAAACCTTGACTATTGTTTGAGGAATGAGGCAAACAAGCCACATTAGGATCTAAATTGAACCTCGTCTGTAGATAACCTTGCCTTGTATTAAAACGTCTATCATTCTGTGGTGTCGCACTATCTCGTCGAAATTGGCTAATGTTATAACTTCTGTTATTTTCATTTAAGTTTCTTCTAAAGAACTGTTGATTGCCATAATTATTTTGATTCCTTCTTCTGAATGTAAAGTTCTGACGCCGACCAGAATTGTCATTCACATTTTGCTCCTATTATACGAGCTGCCACCGGATGTAGAACCAGAATTAGAATCTCTATTGTTGCGAGAAAACTGTCCATTATTCCTTTGATTATGATTTTCCTCGCTGTTTCTTAGTTGCGTGTTAACTGTCTGAACTTTGTACCTTTGTTTATCTCTGATATCTGACGCATTTCAATCCTTAGTATACCTGGACGTTCTCACTTAAAAATCACTAGGCAAATCACACTTCTTACCAGATCTGGTATTTATAAAGTCCAGTCTCTTCAGTAAATTAATAACGTCGTCAACCTTCGTTAGGCCAGCCCCTAATATCGTCTGTGCCGTAATCGCTGGAAACTGATTAATCAAAATGTCTATGACTTCTGCATCTTTAGGACGTTCTACCAAATTTTAATATGTTGAATAAGTACGAGTGGCAAAAGACTCCATGCTCATACCGCTATTTTGATCATACTTTATTTCTGTTCCACAATTCTGACAACTGAGCCTGCGTCAATGAGTACGAGGTGTACTGCTTCAGAAACTCAGGTACAAAATGTTTGTATGTTGTAAAGGAATGCACTTGCGTATTGTACCATCCCTCGACTTTCCCTTGAAAACAATTCCGAATACATTCCAATCTCTGAACGTTTGGAATCTGAAGCAAATCCAAATGTGATGTTAAGGTTTTAATAAACTTCCTTGGGCTAGATTTCTCTGGATTTCCAGAAACTTTAGGCAACATTTTCAACTCATTCAACCATAGATACTTTCGTGGTTGTTCCTTAGAAGTAGATGGTTTATTTGTATCAGAATCAATGAAAGTAGCGTGCCTATGGTGCTTCGTGTTGTAATTAGGTTTAAATCTTTTGCCAGAAGTTGCTTGCGAATTATATCTAGTTTTGTTTACTTCAGACATATCAGAGTCTATATTGCTAGATTGTGAAGCATTATTTGCTGGATCAACATAACTAACATGTGAAGTTTTATGAGGCTTCTTTAATCGAGAATTTCGCACATTAACTGGTGAAGTAGGAGCTGACAAATTAGATTTAGGATTTCCTGTAGATTTGGTTTTCCTGACATATGCAATGGAAAAGATTCATCTTCTGAAGTACTGGAAGTGACAAGGATAAAGATACAGGGTGCTCTGGATTACGTGAAATTTCAGTAATGTTGCGATTGTTCTCTGCAGTTTTAAGGATTGTTGAAGTATTAGTCATCAGCAGTTTCGCTGTTATATAACTTAATCGTGCTTCACAGATCTCAACACGTTGAATTAAACCTTCATTATTACTTTCCCTAATCAGGCTGATAACATTCCACTGCTCGTTTACCTGCAAACCCAATCCAGCAACACTATCTTCTAACTTACAAATGCTGTTGGTATTCGCTTCACCAGATATATTCAACTGTTGGAAATTTTCTTCCAAAACTTTAACTTGTCCCTTTATTTGATCGTTTGTTGTTTTGCAAGCTTCAGCAACATGCCCAATCCCCATCCGGAGTGAGTTGCCCAACTCCTTAACAGTGTTGTTCATATTTTACATACACTTCACCGTTCTGTCTTCAAGTTCTGCAAAATGCTCTTTCTGAGATTTTTCAAACTCTGACAACTGCTCTTTCTGAGATTTTTCAAGCTCTGACAACTGCTCTTTCTGAGATTTCTCATGCTCTGACAACTGCTCTTTCTGTGATTTCTCATGCTCTGACAATTGCTATCTCTGAGATTTCTCAAGCTCTGACAACTGCTTTTCTGAGATTTCTCAAGCTCTGACAACTTTTGCCTTCAATTCATGAAACATGACCAATAATTGAGCATTATAATCTGAAGTACCCGTAGGTAATGACACGATAGGAACATTCTTCGTTGTCATTGCACTAATTTGTACTCACGACAACAGAACGGTAATATGAAGAACACAAAGGAAGGACCACTAATAAGTTTACAAATTATAATTCTTCAGTGTAACCAAATTCCCGCACACTGGCCACCAATTTCTTGCAACGATACTTCACACTGAATATATATTGTACGCGAAGGATGAGCAGACTATAACACAATTTTAAAATTGAATTGCAAGTCTTCAGCGCTCAACTGGTTTTCATAATGTTATTATACTTACATTCCAAGAATTAAACAACACAACTCAACTTCCAAAATATTATTTCACTTTATAACATTTGATATAAACTCATTTTCGATTTCTGACACAAGACATTTTAAATCAATCTTCTTACATATAACAAAAACGAATCGAAATCAACAACTTAAAACCAATATCGACATTGATACAGCGTTCTTAATCTCAATACAGAAGGTCGTTTCATGTCCATGGTAACAAAATTAGAACCCACCTCACCTTAAGAAAAACCGTGACGTCACTAGCTGTGGTGCTCCACGTGATACCCCTGTCTTGCAGCAATGGCCCTGCAGCGGAGTTTCCATTGGAGGATACTGCGTTGAAGAACACATTGGTCCAAACGATCATATTCCTCCTGACAAGCTTTCCAAAGACCCTCAATTGTGCGGGGCCGTCAGCTTCCCAAGGCTCGTTTCAACAACGGAAACCCACAAAAATCCATGGAAGAGGCATCGGGGGATTTCACAGGGATGTCTGTAAAGGGTATTGCATGAATGCCCGTTTCACGTGCCATCCGATCCATGTATGCCTCCGTGGACTTTGCCGTATGACTGGAAGCCTTGTCCTGGTGGATGACAACACGAGATGTGTCGCTGCCATAGAGAGAAGGAATATCATGTCTGTAAAGTGGCTCCAAAATATTCGTCTGGTAATAGGCTGCATTTAATTTAGACTTTTTCTACACTCTGCGCAGTGGACGTTTGCCGTTATGCAGTAACCACCAACAACCATGAACCCGCGTGGAAAACTGTCAGCACATTCACGTACCCACTCAAATCGACCTCTTGCATCACGTGGACGATAGTAGATGGCCCTTTTTTTTTTACCACATCCCGACAGATACACCCATGCTTCATCCAGGGACACCACATACTTCCAGCGATCCCCTGCCAGATGGCGTTCGTAGAACTTCCGACTGTTGGTCTTCCTCTCTTGGACATGTGAGGCACGCAACTTATGAACTTGAGCCTTGTGCTTCTGCACAAGTTGTAAATCTTTGGCTATGATGCGATTTACAGTTGCAGGGAAACATTGCACTGCCTGTGCAATCACTCTTTGCGTTGCAGGGTTTTCACATCGCACCAAGGATCTCACTTTCCGCACAACATCGGAGGAACGCTTGGGCTTCCGATATGTCCGAGGCCCACTTTCACTGGTTCCAGCAACAGGTACAGTGCAAGCTCTTTTACGATTGAACACTGCATTGATGCCCTTCTTTGACACATGGAATGCTTTCATGTGGCACTGTTTAATAATCTGGCTATAACTATAACCAACGTCGGAAAGGGCACAGATGTACACCTCCCGAAAGACTGGAATTTTTGGTTTCATATAAACACCCACTCTCACACCAACCATCGTTTTTGCAAGTCAACACACAGTACTTTCGTCCTACTGGCTCTGGCTGCTCTGTGCTATGCCTACGTGCTGCTCCTTGGTGATCAAAATCGTTACCATCAACGTGAAACAACCTTCTGTAGTTCCCTGTTAATTTTATAAACTTGTACGCAATAGAAATAAAGTAAATATTAGTTATTTGTGAATGTAGAAGTCAGCCACAACACCGCTTTCCGTCAAGTTTGCACCACCCTGACACTGGATACACCTGCACTGCACCGAGTGTCAAAAAGTGTAGCCAACTAGAAGAGGCTATTATACATTGTTCTATGGTTAAACCCCAAGTACGACTCTGTCCCACTAACGTTAGATCGCAAGTCACGCCCATGCTTTAATTCTCGACAATTTATTTTTCAGTAAGGAGGCCTAAATATTTTAGTTGAGAAGGGGTCACAGAAAACCGCGCTACGCCACTAATACTAGCTTAAGGGATCGCCACGATCGTTTGTTTTTCTTTTACCTCGGAACATGGAGAGAAAAAAGAAAGAAACATGCCGTGACCAGTATCACGCCCGACTGCCTTTACCCTCCAGGGTTGCCCACAGGTGATCATTTATACGAGGCTGGGTGGACTTCAGAGCTACGCAGAAATAGGGAAATGACTGGAGAAATTCCTAGTCAAGAGCACCTGCCCCGGGATTTGAACCAGGGTTTTCCGCATGATACCCAGAAATAATAATAATAATAATAAATGATCACAGACATCCACAGGATTTTTCTTGGGAGGGGCAAGGATGTATATTTTCTGGGAGGAGTCAAACGAGGCACATTTCGCCCCTAATAGTATTGTCTCCTCAAAATGCAGGGTAATTCAATTATGCAACTTTACACAGTTTTTTTATGACTTTACTATTTATGATAGAAAATCAGACAAGGCATCAATATATATAAAAAAAAACTCTGGAAGTTTTATTCCCACTTAGCGGGCTTATTCTGTTTAAACGATGCTCCACCAGGATCGCCAGTGTCGCGAAATGGCTAATGACCAGTTGAAATCGTATTGTGTGTTGGAGCTATCGAGAACTAATTCAATCACAACGGTGCAAATACATTTTTGCATGCGTTTCGGTAGTAAGATTTGCCAAAGTTAAAACTGCGAATTGTTAGTGCCTTCGAAACCGTTGACAACGACTTGCTATCTCGTGCATAGCAAGTACTTGATTATCGTTTGGATCTTTTCCGCGTTACACGTGGTTCCCATGTCGAATCTTCATAATGTGAGAAATGTGAGTAAAACTTCCAGAGTTCTTCTCTATATTGATGCTTTGTCTGATTTTCTACTATAAATAGTAACGTCATTATAACTGCGTAAAGTTTCACCATACATTTTTAATTACCCTGTATATTGCTTCAGTTTGAGAACAGACAAAGATATATCTGTGGTTTGAGTCGTCATGTTCCTACTACGCCCTTGCAATAATTAACGTATAGCACTGTAACTGAAATGAAATTATATGTCAAATATACTATACATTTGTTTGACTTTCAATTTCCCCTTGCCCCTCCCTCCCTTCCGGACGTGCATGATAATGAACTTTCTTAAGGGGAAAATTTCGCGATTAAAATTACCACCTGAACTCTAGTGTCGCTTCCAATATGGCAGCTATATATAGGATAAATGTTTGTTTACATTCAGTAGTAGTATGTAATAGACTCCGTTAGTGTGACGTCACACCAGACTGAGTCTAAACAAATAAAAACTGCTTCTTTCCCTATTCAAATACCTCGAGTTTCCCTTTGCAAAGGGTAATTTAAGAATCGTGACAGCAGTTACGAAACAAAATTGCGATGTGCATCGTACATCAATGTAAAGATGGGATTTTGGAGAACATGTCTATATATAACATATACCTTACAGATGAGGATATAAGAATAAATAGAGTTGGGAAATTAGTAAAGCGAATGCAGAAAGGAATACGATCCGTAATCGCAGCCAATGGGCGCCGCCGGTTTAATTGCCTGAGGTTGCTGGTCTCCCATCATCCATAGCGGCAGCGTGACCGACTTGAGATCGGGCGAGCTTCGGCTCGGCTTCGACTGTGCTCGGAAGTGGAATGTTATGGAAATGCATGATTTTCTTACTCCGGTTATTCTTTACCTTATTCTCTGTAAGATATGTGTTATATGATATAAGTCGTATTCTCCGAAATCTCATCTTCACATCGATATACGACACGCATCATAATTTTGTTTCGTAACTGCTGTCACAATTCTTAAAGTTTCCCTTTGCAATGGGAAACTATATGTATTTGAATAGGGAAACAAGCACGTTTCTATTTGGAAAACACGGAAAACGCAGACGAAACTAATGTATACGCATTGTTTCTTCTGCACCTCAGGTTGTAACAGGGGCTCTCTGAAATGATTTTGAAATAAATCAATAAACCTGTACTTGAAAAGCTGGCTCAGGAGAAAACTGATTACATATCGTTGCAATTCTTCCTCTAACACAGGATAATAATAATAATATAATTAACAATTTCATCCAGGCTCTATTTTCACTGAAAAATTGCGTACTGAATGAAACAGCGCCATTAGAATGTCGATTTTCTTATTCTGGTTTCCTTTATGATTACAGACATTAAATTTATTAATTCTCTAACTAAGTATTTTCATCTTCGCACTTATCGACTTGCACCTGTTGCAAATTTCATACATTATAATACATTGTTTATCTGGATGCACCATACAACCGTCGCCGACGCCAGAAGCCGAGGGCCAGACCTACAGCAAGGGGACAGGCTCCCAACGATCCTTCATCAGCTTCCTTAAGGCTGTACTAAAGGCAATTTTGTATTAATTTTTCGATAACAGATGGCAGCACCGTTTGCCATTGCAACCGAGGGCCTTGTTGCCAAATCTCCGCGTAAATATAACCAAGGTAGATACATACAGGTAGGTCGATTAGGGTACTCGATATGAGATGACGCCATATTGGTTCGAGGTGAGTTAGTGAATCAAAAAAATAGTAGTAAATCAGGGAAATTGATAATCATGAGATTTTAGTTATATGTTCTTCTTACAGAAATAAGCAATACATCATCAGTGGAAGGTAGTAATAGTCGAAATATTAATATAAAATCCGTTGTTTTATATTAAGTATTTGTTTTAATATTTAGAACGCAGAGAAGAAAATGCAGTAATGAGTGTAGTTAAATATTAATATAAAATTCATTGTTTTATGTTCTGTATTTGTTTTAATATTCAGAACGCTGTAAGTGTATTTAATTCAAACACGAAACGGACCAAGTGAGGACAGTAATTGAAATCATTGAAAAATTTTGTGAATAAGTTTGAAGCAAATGCTGCGTTGACTGAGACACGTATCCAACTGGGGCTCAGGGACATTTTGATTATATTCCCACTTTTTTTCAAGTGTCTGTCTGATGTGAAAAATTTGATCTGTAGTTGATCTGTTACGTTTAAATCCACATTGATAATCACCTATAATTTCATTAGCATATGGGGTTAGTCTTGTTAAAAGAATGTTAGACAATATTTTGTATGTTGTTGAGAGTAGAGAAATTCTACGGTAATTATTGCAGTTCATTTTATCACCTTTTTTAAACACAGGAACAATTATGGATTCTTTCCACTGATGAGGGATTTCTTCTTTATTCCATATTAAACAAATTAATTTATGAATTTGACATATTAATGAATTTCCACCATATTTAATTAACTCAACTGGTATTAAATCAATGCCAGGTGCTTTGTTATTCTTTAGCCTTTTAATAGCATCTTTAACTTCAGTCAAGTTAGGTTCTGGAACTAAAGGTTCTGCTGTGTGCACTTCATTTACTTCTGATTTATCTCCTACATGGACATTTAAAAGGTCATGAAAGTAGTTCTTCCATCTATTTAGAATATCGCTTGGGTCAGCTAGAAAATCACCGACTTTATCTTTTATCAAGTTTACTTTAGGTTGCCACCCCTTTCTAAACTCATTTACACTTTTATATAGATCTCTGATATTTTTATTTTTGCTGTTTGTTTCAATTTCGTTAATTTTGCTTTTCAAGTAATATCTTTTTTTATTTCTAAACGTGCGGTTAACTTCTCAATTTATTCTATTATAATTGTTTAGATTTGTATAATTAGAGTTATTTAACCACCTAAGTCTAGCCTGATTTCTTATTTCTATTAGATTATAACATTCATTATCAAACCATACCTTACTTTTTCTTGGTTTATGGTATCCTATACTTTCTTTAGCTGCTGATTCTATTGCATTACGTATGTGCTCCCAATTCTTATTTACGTCTGTTTCATTTATATTATCATCGTCATTTAAATCCTGCAAAACATCAAATCTATTTGACAGTTTAATTTGGTAATCTTTCTTAATTCTTTCATCAGTAAACTTTCCTGTATCAAATTTTAGAACTTTTAAATTTTGTTGCTTATGATTTATCACTGAGAGTCTTTCTCTTAATTTAGCAATTACTAAATAATGGTCACTGGCACAGTCAGCACCTCTATGTGTACGATGTGGAAAGATATGACGATAATTCAAGAAGAGAAATAATTTTCAGGGCAAGGTACAGAATGTTCCATAACCATATTATTGATCATAGCACGTATCTAAGTTGGAGATCAGGGGGCCGAGCGACCCGCAGCAAATCTTATCAGTTTACACTTAATAAATTAGGTTTTTGGCTTCTTGAATAATGTGACGATAATTTCAGGAGAGTAATTATCGAGGCAAGACGGAGAATGTTCTATAACCCTTTTAATGACAATATTGCACATAAACTTTTCTTGCGTTTTCATTGTTGTTGTCGCAGCGAGCGCGATCATTGTGTAAAGATTTGTCATCATTAGGAAGCAGCACAACAAAGCGTGCCACGAGTAGGACGATTCTTTGTAGTATTTATTCTTTGGAAAGCTGGAAAGGAAACGTTCTTAAATAAGAGGTGGAGTCGAACCACTGGTAATATTAACGAAACGTTTTACCTGCGGAACATTCTAGAATATAATGAAGACGTAAATACCCGGCTTCAATTTCCCGGTTGATCAGTACAACAGAATCTGTTAGTAATTCGGAAATGAAGAGGACTAGTGAGACAATTTCCCGAAAAAACTACCGAAGTCTACTTCTAGTTCGTGTCCAAAGTTGAAGATATCGCGTCTGTGGAACTCTAGGAGCCTCAGTGTAGTGCTAGTTCGGGGAATAAGCCGAAGAGATCGAAGGTCTAAAGTGAATATTTCAGGAGTACCGGATATTGCGGTGGTTTATTAAGACATAAATAAGTTGCACAGATCAACTGTAATTTTATTTGTGCCCGGGCCAAATTTCGTGTATGTAGTCCGAGACTTTCATGGGATAAAAATGACTTTTATTTAAGCCAACTGGGTTCGACCCACACTCAAACACTTAACCACTACAAAGGGACAGCCGAAAATTATATGAATGTCGAGAAGAGAAAGCAGGAAGATGTTGTATATGTAGATATTTTAGCTGAATTTTCAGGCTCTGCCAGGACCCGAACCAGGGTCTCTGGCATGTCGTGCCGTTGCTCTACTGGCATACCCAGGATTTTGGTGTTACGTATACTTTTTTTGATAGTCAGTCTTCATTTTGCCATCTTTCTCTGCCTTTGACGTTCATTTTTTTAGAAATACTGGGCTAATGGCGTTATGACCCCCATCACGCCACTGGAAATAAATGAGTGAGCATTTTATCATATTGGAAGTCGAAACATTAGATGTGTTGGGAACGGAAGGGTTTTCACTGTGCATTAATTGTTTCTCGATCCAGCTGTGTTCGAGAAGACTTCCTTTGTTTCGTGCCGATATATGACAAGACTGCGGAAGCTGTCACGGACAAAACTTGGGAGTGCTTAGGCCTGAATGTGAACAATTTGTGGGTTTCAGCTTTTATACGAGCTCCATACATGGGAAGACAAGACACATAAGTGGTGTTCAGGCTCGAATCAGGGAGAAATATTCGAGAACTGTGTTTATCCACTTCACACCCCACAGTCTCAATATCGCATCGTCGAGTGGATTGTCCATCAATTGTGTAAGAGCTTCGTGAAGACACTCAAAGACACCAAATATATTTTGATGCCTGATGAGAAGAAAAGGACAAACACGTGATAAAAATGGCAGCCTTAAACGATGATTACTATTTAGGGGACAGTTGCTCCCCATGTTTTTGCCTCCGCACTATGGCCTCTTAATGCTAAGCCTTGTCTACAAAGAGAAAGAAAACTTTCCTTGCCAGGGACCTCACCCGCAAATAATCATTCCAAACAATAACCTCTTTTCATTCAAACAGGCACATGAGGTTTAAGAAGATCTGAATCTTGCGACAGTGAGCTCATCCGCTCCTAAGGTTTACATAGAACTATATTATTAACCCACCCTCCCTCCCAACTTATGAATAGCAGTATTAAATGTTTTCCATTTTTTACAGCTTTAAAATCTGAAGTGCTATGACAAAATTCATTGTCAAATGTCTATTTTTCCTTTTTCCATCCTATAATTTTATGAAAATATGTACTAATAGTAGCTACACATATAGATGATTTAATTATTAGTACAGTACTATATAACTACAGCGTGTTTATTTACATTTAATTAATTCTAAGCAACTTACAAGTTCTTAAATTTAAATATTAGGAAAATATCAAATAGACCAGTTTGTTCCTTAGCCATTATTGAAACAACAATATTGTTGAGGATAGACTCATAACGTACTGATCGGAACTGACCAAGAATTTAAATTTGCAACCAAACCACTATGAAATATGCCTGAAAAAGGGATCGAAGACAAGACCCCTATAGGCTTTTGTCTGTGTTTATTTAGTTTACTCCAATTATATGGGGTCCAGTATCTTACCATAACTAAATATATAATTAATAAAAAGATAACTATGAAGAATGTTGTAAGACTATAATATTCTTACCCGGATTAAAAGCTGAGTCTGTAAAGGGACAATCTGCACACAAGGACAAAACACAGGATGACACACACATAGCCCTACAGGTCATCATACTGGCCGTAGGTCCAAAAGCCAATGCCTCGCTAGACAGCAAAATGCAGTCCAGGGTGTACTACCTGGAAGTGAGGTTCACACGCACACACAGTCCTGCAAATCATTATACTGGCCATAGATCTAGATGTCAGAAACTCTCTTTTCTGCATTTTGCATCATAAATTTCTACATAATGTAGCCAACTTGCATTCCTTCAGCTAAGCCATATCTTAGTCTTGTCGAACTAAAGTTCAAATCTGCCGTACGTGTACTATATACATACGTAGTGTTTATCAAATTATTATCTAAGTATCACTTAGCAACTTACAAATACTTGTTTGTAAATATTAGGACCTTTCTGTTACTTAGCCATTATTGAAATTTCAATATTGTTGGGTAATTGTTGCATAAAGTCCATGTCCAAAAGTCAAAGAATGAAAACAAGGAAGAGATACCTCACACTCCCAAGCAACAAATATTATCTTAACATGTATCAGGCACGATCCACAAGGAGGGCGATAGGGATGATCGCTCCTCCAAACTGCCACACTTTTCTACATATTATTATGCTTAATACTTGTGAAGACTAAAATATTCTGCCATTTATCACGAAGTTCAACAGGCCCGAGAACATTTTTCCTATTAATTGTTAATTTGATGAAAGTCTCCATGTGATAGACTGATTGGAATTAATCCTACAATCTAAATTTGGAACGGAAACACTATGGAATATCCCTGAAAAAGGGATTAAACCTGAGGCCCATATAAGTTTTTGTATCTTTTCTTATTTACTTTACTCCTCTTATCATTCCGTTTAACATTCCAATAATTGTGCCAAAAATAACCATCCATTCCAGCCCGGGACCCCTATTTCTGCAAGACAATATGTACATGGAAATCAGCTTGCATCCTGATTAAAGTACTATATTTTATCTACATCAAAAGGTGCAAAGTAGGCAGAGGCGGCTCCAAGATGAACCATCTAGAGGTGTTGAGGGAGTGCGGAAAGAAATTTAGGGGGTGCGATGCTGAAATTAAGGGAAAAAAGAGACATAGATGGAGGTGGCAAGGACAGTTTACCTTCTCTTTGTAGATAAGGTTTAGAATAGTACGTAGCATAAATAGCAAAATGCGTGGGTCAACTACAACCCTAATCGACTCTGGTGATTAACATAAATTATTGACTGAAATGAAATTATAAAACTTTAGATTGATATCAATTTTCAAGAGAAACTGTGCCCTCCCCCAGGCCTGCACCCACTGGAAACAGTGTAAACATTCAGATACAAGTCGATTTCTTATAAAGGAAGTAGATCAGCTTAATTACAGTTACAAATATGTATTACATCCACATGATTACATGCGTATATGGGATGTAGATCAGAATAATTACAGTTACAAAATAACAAATATGTATTACATCCACTTGATTATATATATATATATGGGACGTAGATCAGCTTAATAACAGTTAGGAATACATATTACATCCAATCGATTATATATGGGATGTAGAGCAGCTTAATGATAGTTACATATACATATTACATAAAATCAATTACATATATAAGGGATGTAGATCAGCTTAATTAAATTTACAAAACTGTTACACTCCTTAGGTTTACAGAGAACTTATTCTCTTCCCAGGGACCTCATACACAAAAAATCAATCCAAACCTAATCTCTTTTCATTCACACACGAACATGAGGTTAAGGAAGATCTGAATCTTGCGCCAGTGACCTCATCCACTCCCAAGGTTCACAGAGAAGTTATTCTCTTGCCAGGGACCTCACCAACAAATAATATCAATCCAAACCTAATCTCCTTTCATTCACACACGCACATGAGGTTTAAGAAGATCTGAAACTTGCGCCAGTGACCTCATCCACTCCCAAGGTTTACAGAGAAGTCATTCTCTTGCCAGGGACCTCATCAACAAATAATCATTCCAAACCTAATCTCTTTTCATTCACACATGCACATGAGGTTTAGGAAGATCTGAATCTTGCGCCAGTGACCTCATCAACATCCAAGGTTCACAGAGAAGTTATTCTCTTGCCAGGGACCTCACCCACAAATAATCATTCCAAACCTAATCTCTTTTCATCCACACATCCACATGAGGTTTAGGAAGATATGAATCTTGCGCCACTGACCTCATCAAAACCTAAGGTTTACAGAGAACTACATTATTAACCCACCCTCCCTCCGAAATTATGAATAGCAGTATAATATATTTTTCCATTTTTTCCAGCTTTAAAATCTGAAGACTCACTACTTTGCTATATGTTGACTACTCGAATTTTCCATTAGAAATCTAGATTCAAAATTTGAACCACTATAATAAAACTTTGATAATCAACACAACGTGTGTCTGTAAAATGATCTATTGGACAAATATGTTTTTCATCCTTTTCTGTTCACTACATTTTGTGATCACTAGTTATAAGTGTTAGGTTTTTTGATTTCAATTGTTTCTATTATTAGTCCTATGAGAAAATTCATTGTCAAATGTCTATTTTTCCTTTCCCCATCCTAAATTTTATGTTAATATGTACTAATAGTAACTACACATATAGATGATTTAATTATTAGTACAGTACTATATAACTACAGAGTGTTTATTTACATTTAATTAATTCTAAGCAACTTACAAGTTCTTAAATTTAAGTATTAGGAAAAAATCAAATAGGCCAGTTATTTCCTTAGCCATTATTGAAACAACAATATTGTTAAAGATAGACTCATGAATGAATGAAAGTTACATATACATAGCTTAGCTTAATGAAAGTTACATATACATATTACATAAAATCAATTATATATATAAGGGATGTAGATCAATTAATTAAAGTTACAAAACTGTTACACTCCTTAGGTTTACAGAGAACTTATTCTCTTGCCAGGGACCTCATACACAAAAAATCATTCCAAACCTAATCTCTTTTCATTCACACACGAACATGAGGTTTAGGAATATCTGAATCTTGCGCCAGTGACCTCATCCACTCCCAAGGTTTACAGAGAAACTATTCTCTTGTCATCGACCTCACCAAAAAATAATATCAATCCAAACCTAATCTCCTTTCATTCACACACGCACACGAGGTTTAAGAAGATCTGAATCTTGCGCCAGTGACCTCATCCACTCCCAAGGTTTACAGAGAAGTCATTCTCTTGCCAGGGACCTCATCAACAAATAATCATTCCAAACCTAATCTCTTTTCATTCACACATGCACATGAGGTTTAGGAAGATCTGAATCTTGCGCCAGTGACCTCATCAACATCCAAGGTTCACAAAGAAGTTATTCTCTTGCCAGAGACCTCATCCACAAATAATCATTCCGAACCTAATCTCTTTTCATCCACACATCCACATGAGGTTTCGGAAGATATGAATCTTGCGCCAGTGACCTCATCAACACCCTAGGTTTACAGAGAACTACATTATTAACCCACCCTACCTCCCAACTTATGAATAGCAGTATTATATGTTTTTCCATTTTTTCCAGCTTTAAAATCTGAAGACTTACTACTTTGCTTTATGTTGACTAATCGAATTTTCCATTAGAAATCTAGATTCAAAATTTGAACCATTATAATAAAACTTTGATAATCAACACAACGTGTGTCTGTAAAATGATCTATTGGACAAATATGTTTTTCATCCTTTTCTGTTCACTACATTTTGTGATCACTAGTTATAAGTGTTAGGTTTTTTTATTTCAATTCTTTCTATTATTAGTCCTATGAGAAAATTCATTGTCAAATGTCTATTTTTCCTTTCTCCATCCTAAATTTTATGTTAATATGTACTAATAGTAACTACACATATAGATGATTTAATTATTAGTACAGTACTATATAACTACAGAGTGTTTATTTACATTTAATTAATTCTAAGCAACTTACAAGTTCTTAAATTTAAATATTAGGAAAAAATCAAATAGGCCAGTTTGTTCCTTAGCCATTATTGAAACAACAATATTGTTGAGGATAGACTCATGAATGAATGAAAGTTACATATACATAGCTTAGCTTAATGAAAGTTACATATACATATTACATAAAATCAATTATATATATAAGGGATGTAGATCAATTAATTAAAGTTACAAAACTGTTACACTCCTTAGGTTTACAGAGAACTTATTCTCTTGCCAGGGACCTCATACACAAAAAATCAATCCAAACCTAATCTCTTTTCATTCACACACGAACATGAGGTTAAGGAAGATCTGAATCTTGCGCCAGTGACCTCATCCACTCCCAAGGTTGACAGAGAAGTTATTCTCTTGCCAGGGACCTCACCAACAAATAATATCAATCCAAACCTAATCTCCTTGCATTCACACACGCACATGAGGTTTAAGAAGATCTGAAACTTGCGCCAGTGACCTCATCCACTCCCAAGGTTTACAGAGAAGTCATTCTCTTGCCAGGGACCTCATCAACAAATAATCATTCCAAACCTAATCTCTTTTCATTCACACATGCACATGAGGTTTAGGAAGATCTGAATCTTGCGACAGTGACCTCATCAACATCCAAGGTTCACAGAGAAGTTATTCTCTTGCCAGGGACCTCACCCACAAATAATCATTCCAAACCTAATCTCTTTTCATCCACACATCCACATGAGGTTTAGGAAGATATGAATCTTGCGCCACTGACCTCATCAAAACCTAAGGTTTACAGAGAACTACATTATTAACCCACCCTCCCTCCGAAATTATGAATAGCAGTATAATATATTTTTCCATTTTTTCCAGCTTTAAAATCTGAAGACTCACTACTTTGCTATATGTTGACTACTCGAATTTTCCATTAGAAATCTAGATTCAAAATTTGAACCATTATAATAAAACTTTGATAATCAACACAACGTGTGTCTGTAAAATGATCTATTGGACAAATATGTTTTTCATCCTTTTCTGTTCACTACATTTTGTGATCACTAGTTATAAGTGTTAGGTTTTTTGATTTCAATTGTTTCTATTATTAGTCCTATGAGAAAATTCATTGTCAAATGTTTTTTTTTCCTTTCTCCATCCTAAATTTTATGTTAATATGTACTAATAGTAACTACACATATAGATGATTTAATTATTAGTACAGTACTATATAACTACAGAGTGTTTATTTACATTTAATTAATTCTAAGCAACTTACAAGTTCTTAAATTTAAATATTAGGAAAAAATCAAATAGGCCAGTTTGTTCCTTAGCCATTATTGAAACAACAATATTGTTGAGGATAGACTCATGAATGAATGAAAGTTACATATACATAGCTTAGCTTAATGAAAGTTACATATACATATTACATAAAATCAATTATATATATAAGGGATGTAGATCAATTAATTAAAGTTACAAAACTGTTACACTCCTTAGGTTTACAGAGAACTTATTTTCTTGCCAGGGACCTCATACACAAAAAATCATTCCAAACCTAATCTCTTTTCATTCACACACGAACATGAGGTTTAGGAATATCTGAATCTTGCGCCAGTGACCTCATCCACTCCCAAGGTTTACAGAGAAGCTATTCTCTTGTCATCGACCTCACCAAAAAATAATATCAATCCAAACCTAATCTCCTTTCATTCACACACGCACACGAGGTTTAAGAAGATCTGAATCTTGCGCCAGTGACCTCATCCACTCCCAAGGTTTACAGAGAAGTCATTCTCTTGCCAGGGACCTCATCAACAAATAATCATTCCAAACCTAATCTCTTTTCATTCACACATGCACATGAGGTTTAGGAAGATCTGAATCTTGCGCCAGTGACCTCATCAACATCCAAGGTTCACAAAGAAGTTATTCTCTTGCAAGAGACCTCATCCACAAATAATCATTCCGAACCTAATCTCTTTTCATCCACACATCCACATGAGGTTTAGGAAGATATGAATCTTGCGCCAGTGACCTCATCAACACCCTAGGTTTACAGAGAACTACATTATTAACCCACCCTACCTCCCAACTTATGAATAGCAGTATTATATGTTTTTCCATTTTTTCCAGCTTTAAAATCTGAAGACTTACTACTTTGCTTTATGTTGACTAATCGAATTTTCCATTAGAAATCTAGATTCAAAATTTGAATCATTATAATAAAACTTTGATAAGGAACCCAACGTGTGTCTGTAAAATGATCTATTGGACAAATATGCTTTTCATCCCTTTCTGTTCACTACATTTTGTGATCACTAGTTATAAGTGTTAGGTTTTTTGATTTCAATTGTTTCTATTATTAGTGCTATGACAAAATTCATTGTCAAATGTCTATTTTTTTTTCTCCATCCTAAATTTTATGTTAATATGTACTAATAGTAACTACACATATAGATGATTTAATTATTAGTACAGTACTATATAACTACAGTGTGTTTATTTACATTTAATTAATTCTAAGCAACTTACAAGTTCTTAAATTTAAATATTAGGAAAATATCAAATAGACCAGTTTGTTCCTTAGCCATTATTGAAACAACAATATTGTTGAGTCTAGACTCATAACGTACTGATCGGAACTGACCAAGAATTTAAATTTGCAACCAAACCACTATGAAATATGCCTGAAAAAGGGATCGAAGACAAGACCCCTATAGGCTTTTGTCTGTGTTTATTTAGTTTACTCCAATTATATGGTTTCCAGTATCTTACCATAACTAAATATATAATTAATAAAAAGATAACTATGAAGAATGTTGTAAGAATATAATATTCTTACCCGGATTAAAAGCTGAGTCTGTAAAGGGACAATCTGCACACAAGGACAAAACACAGGATGACACACACATAGCCCTACAGGTCATCATACTGGCCGTAGGTCCAAAAACCAGTTCCTCGCTAGACAGCAAAATGCAGTCCAGGGTGTACTACCTGGAAGTGAGATTCACACGCACACACAGTCCTGCAAATCATTATACTGGCCATAGATCTAGATGTCAGAAACTCTCTTTTCTGCATTTTGCATCATAAATTTCTACATAATGTAGCCAACTTGCATTCCTTCAGCTAAGCCATATCTTAGTCTTGTCGAACTAAAGTTCAAATCTGCCGTACGTGTACTATATACATACGTAGTGTTTATCAAATTATTATCTAAGTATCACTTAGCATCTTACAAGTACTTGTTTGTAAATATTAGGACCTTTCTGTTACTTAGCCATTATTGAAATTTCAATATTGTTGGGTAATTGTTGCATAAAGTCCATGTCCAAAAGTCAAAGAATGAAAACAAGGAAGAGATACCTCACAATCCCAAGCAACAAATATTATCTCAACATGTATCAGACACGATCCACAAGGAGGGCGATAGGGATGATCGCTCCTCTAAACTGCCACACTTTTCTACATATTATTATGCTTAATACTTGTGAAGACTAAAATATTCTGCCATTTATCACGAAGTTCAACAGGCCCGAGAACATTTTTCCTATTAATTGTTAATTTGATGAAAGTCTCCATGTGATAGACTGATTGGAATTAATCCTACAATCTAAATTTGGAACGGAAACACTATGGAATATCCCTGAAAAAGGGATTAAACCTGAGGCCCTTATAAGTTTTTGTATCTTTTCTTATTTACTTTACTCCTCTTATCATTCCGTTTAACATTCCAATGGGAGGACTTGTGCCAAAAATAACCATCCATTCCAGCCCGGGACACCTATTTCTGCAAGACAATATGTACATGGAAATCAGCTTGCATCCTGTTTAAAGTACTATATTTTATCTACATGAAAAGGTGCAAAGTAGGCAGAGGCGGCTCCAAGATGAACCATCTAGAGGTGTTGAGGGTGTGCGGAAAGAAATTTAGGGGGTGCGATGCTGAAAATAAGGGTAAAAAAAAACATAGTTGGAGGTGGCAAGGAAAGTTTACCTTTACTTTGTAGATAAGGTTTAGAATAGTACGTAGCATAAATAGCAAAAGGCGTGGTCAACTACACCCCTAATCGACTCTGGTGATAAACATAAATTATTGACTGAAATGAAATTATAAAACTTTAGATTGATATCAATTTTCAAGAGAAGCTGTGCCCTCCCCCAGGCCTGCACCCACTGGAAACAGTGTAAACATTCATATACAAGTGGATTACATATAAGGGAACTAGATCAGCTTAATTACAGTTACAAATATGTATTAAATCCACATGATTACATGCGTATATGGGATGTAGATCAGCATAATTACAGTTACAAAATAAAAAATATGTCTTACATCCACTTGATTATATATATATATGGGACGTAGATCAGCGTAATAACAGTTAGGAATACATATTACATCCAATCGATTATATATGGGATGTAGAGCAGCTTAATGAAAGTTACATATACATATTACATAAAACCAATTATATATATATAAGGGATGTAGATCAGCTTAATTAAAGTTACAAAACTGTTACACTCCTTAGGTTTACAGAGAACTTATTTTCTTCCCAGGGACCTCATACACAAAAAATCAATCCAAACCTAATCTCTTTTCATTCACACACGAACATGAGGTTTAGGAATATCTGAATCTTGCGCCAGTGACTTCATCCACTCCCAAGGTTCACAGAGAAGTTATTCTCTTGCCAGGGACCTCACCAACAAATAATATCAATAAAAAACTTAATCTCCTTGCATTCACACACGCACATGAGGTTTAAGAATATCTGAAACTTGCGCCAGTGACTTCATCCACTCCTAAGGTTTACAGAGAAGTCATTCTCTTGCCAGGGACCTCATCAACAAATAATCATTCCAAACCTAATCTCTTTTCATTCACACATGCACATGAGGTTTAGGAAGATCTGAATCTTGCGCCAGTGACCTCATCAACATCCAAGGTTCACAGAGAAGTTATTCTCTTGCCAGGGACCTCACCCACAAATAATCATTCCAAACTTAATCTATTTTCATCCACACATCCACATGAGGTTTAGGAAGATATGAATCTTGCGCCAGTGACCTCATCAACACCCAAGGTTTACAGAGAACTACATTATTAACCCACCCTACCTCCCAACTTATGAATAGCAGTATTATATGTTTTTCCATTTTTTCCAGCTTTAAAATCTGAAGACTTACTACTTTGCTTTATGTTGACTACTCGAATTTTCCATTAGAAATCTAGATTCAAAATTTGAATCATTATAATAAATCTTTGATAAGGAACCCAACGTATGTCTGTAAAATGATCTATTGGACAAATATGCTTTTCATCCCTTTCTGTTCACTGCATTTTGTGATCACTAGTTATAAGTGTTAGGTTTTTTGATTTTAATTCTTTCTATTATTAGTGCTACGACAAAATTCATTGTCAAATGTCTATTTTTCCTTTCTCGATCCTAAATTTTATGTTAATATGTACTAATAGTAGCTACACATATAGATGATTTAATTATTAGTACAGTACTATATAACTACAAAGTGTTTATTTACATTTAATTAATTCTAAGCAACTTACAAGTTCTTAAATTTAAATATTAGGAAAATATCAAATAGACCAGTTTGTTCCTTAGACATTATTGAAACAACAATATTGTTGAGAATAGACTCATAACGTACTGATCGGAACTGACCCACAATTTAAATTTGGAACTAAACCACTATGAAATATGCCTGAAAAAGGGATCGAAGACAAGACCCCTATAGGCTTTTGTGTGTGTTTATTTAGTTTACTCCAATTATATGGGGTCCAGCATCTTAGCATAACTAAATATATAATTAATAAAAAGATAACTATGAAGAATGTTGTAGGACTAAAATATTCTTACCCGGATTAAAAGCTGAGTCTGTAAAGGGACAATCTGCACACAAGGACAAAACACAGGATGACACACACATAGCCCTACAGGTCATCATACTGGCCGTTGGTCCAAAAGCCAGTGCCTCGCTAGTCTGCAAAATGCAGTCCAGGGTGTACTACCTGGAAGAGAGTTTCACACGCACACACAGTCCTGCAAATCATTATACAGGCCATAGATCTAGATGTCAGAAACTCTCTTTTCTGCATTTTGCATCATAAATTTCTGCATAATGTAGCCAACTTGCATTCCTTCAGCTAAGCCATATCTTAGTATTGTCGAACTAAAGTTCAAATCTGCCGTACGTGTACTATATACATACGTAGTGTTTATCAAATTATTATCTAAGTATCACTTAGCAACTTACAAGTACTTGTTTGTAAATATTAGGACCTTTCTGTTACTTAGCCATTATTGAAATTTCAATATTGTTGGGTAATTGTTGCATAAAGTCCATGTCCAAAAGTCAAAGAATGAAAACAAGGAAAAGATACTTCACACTCCCAAGCAACAAATATTATCTTAACATGTATCAGACACGATCCACAAGAAGGGCGATAGGGATGATCGCTCCTCGAAACAGCCACACTTTTCTACATATTATTATGCTTAATACTTGTGAAGACTAAAATATTCTGCCATTTATCACGAAGTTCGACAGGCCCTAGAACATTTTTCCTTTTAATTGTTAATTTGATGAAAGTCTCCATGTGATAGACTGATTGGAATTAACCCTACAATTTGAATTTGGAACGGAAACACTATGGAATATCCCTGAAAAAGGGATTAAACCTGAAGCCCCTATAAGTTTTTGTATCTTTTCTTATTTACTTTACTCCTCTTATCATTCCGTTTAACATTCCAATGGGAGGACTTGTGCCAAAAATAACCATCCATTCCAGCCCGGGACCCCTATTTCTGCAAGACAATATGTACATGGAAATCAGCTTGCATCCTGTTTAAAGTACTATATTTTATCTACATGAAAAGGTGCAAAGTAGGAAGAGGCGGCTCTAAGATGAACCATCTAGAGGTGTTGAGGGAGTGCGGAAAGAAATTTAGGGGGTGCGATGCTGAAAATAAGAGAAAAAAGAGACATAGTTGTAGATAAGGTTTAGAATAGTATGTAGCATAAATAGCAAAAGGCGTGGTCAACTACACACCTAATCGACTCTGGTGATTAACATAAATTATTGACTGAAATGAAATTATAAAACTTTAGATTGATATCAATTTTCAAGAGAAGCTGTGCCCTCCCCCAGCCCTGCACCCATTGGAAACAGTGTAAACATTCAGATACAAGTCGATTACATATAAGGGAACTGGATCAGCTTAATTACAGTTACAAAAATATATTAAATCCACATGATTACATGCGTATATGGGATGTAGATCAGAATAATTACAGTTACAAAATAACAAATATGTATTACATCCACTTGATTATGTATATATATGGGACGTAGATCAGCGTAATAACAGTTAGGAATACATATTACATCCAATCGATTATATATGGGATGTAGAGCAGCTTAATTAAAGTTACATATACATATTACATAAAACCAATTATATATATAAGGGATGTAGATCAGCTTAATTAAAGTTACAAAACTGTTACACTCCTTAGGTTTACAGAGAACTTATTTTCTTCCCAGGGACCTCATACACAAAAAATCAATCCAAACCTAATCTCTTTTCATTCACACACGAACATGAGGTTTAGGAAGATCTGAATCTTGCGCCAGTGACCTCATCCACTCCCAAGGTTCACAGAGAAGTTATTCTCTTGCCAGGGACCTCACCAACAAATAATATCAATCCAAACCTAATCTCCTTGCATTCACACACGCACATGAGGTTTAAGAAGATCTGAAACTTGCGCCAGTGACCTCATCCACTCCCAAGGTTTACAGAGAAGTCATTCTCTTGCCAGGGACCTCATCAACAAATAATCATTCCAACCCTAATCTCTTTTCATTCACACATGCACATGAGGTTTAGGAAGATCTGAATTTTGCGGCAGTGACCTCATCAACATCCAAGGTTCACAGGGAAGTTATTCTCTTGCCAGGGACCTCATCAACAAATAATCATTCCGAACCTAATCTCTTTTCATCCACACATCCACATGAGGTTTAGGAAGATATGAATCTTGCGCCAGTGACCTCATCAACACCCTAGGTTTACAGAGAACTACATTATTAACCCACCCTACCTCCCAACTTATGAATAGCAGTATTATATGTTTTTCCATTTTTTCCAGCTTTAAAATCTGAAGACTTACTACTTTGCTTTATGTTGACTACTCGAATTTTCCATTAGAAATCTAGATTCAAAATTTGAATCATTATAATAAAACTTTGATAGGGAACCCAACGTGTGTCTGTAAAATGATCTATTGGACAAATATGCTTTTCATCCCTTTCTGTTCACTACATTTTGTGATCACTAGTTATAAGTGTTAGGTTTTTTGATTTCAATTCTTTCTATTATTAGTGCTATGACAAAATTCATTGTCAAATGTCTATTTTTCCTTTCTCCATCCTAAATTTTATGTTAATATGTACTAATAGTAACTACACATATAGACACATGTATCAGACACGATCCACAAGGAGGGCGATAGGGATGATCGCTCCTCTAAACTGCCACATTTTTCTACATATTATTATGCTTAATACTTGTGAAGACTAAAATATTCTGCCATTTATCACGAAGTTCGACAGGCCCGAGAACATTTTTCCTTTTAATTGTTAATTTGATGAAAGTCTCCATGTGATAGACTGATTGGAATTAACCCTACAATTTAAATTTGGAACGGAAACACTATGGAATATCCCTGAAAAAGGGATTAAACCTGAGGCCCCTATAAGTTTTTGTATCTTTTCTTATTTACTTTACTCCTCTTATCATTCCGTTTAACATTCCAATGGGAGGACTTGTGCCAAAAATAACCATCCATTCCAGCCCGGGACCACTATTTCTGCAAGACAATATGTACATGGAAATCAGCTTGCATCCTGTTTAAAGTACTATATTTTATCTACATGAAAAGGTGCAAAGTAGGCAGAGGCGGCTCCAAGATGAACCATCTAGAAGTGTTGAGGGAGTGCGGAAAGAAATTTAGGGGGTGCGATGCTGAAAATAAGGGAAAATAGAGACATAGTTGGAGGTGGCAAGGACAGTTTACCTTTACTTTGTAGATAAGGTTTAGAATAGTACGTAGCATAAATAGCAAAAGGCGTGGTCAACTACACCCCTAATCGACTCTGGTGATTAACATAAATTATTGACTGAAATGAAATTATAAAACTTTAGATTGATATCAATTTTCAAGAGAAGCTGTGCCCTCCCCCAGGCCTGCACCCACTTGAAACAGTGTAAACATTCATATACAAGTGGATTACATATAAGGGAACTAGATCAGCTTAATTACAGTTACAAATATGTATTAAATCCACATGATTACATGCGTATATGGGATGTAGATCAGCATAATTACAGTTACAAAATAAAAAATATGTCTTACATCCACTTGATTATATATATATATGGGACGTAGATCAGCGTAATAACAGTTAGGAATACATATTACATCCAATCGATTATATATGGGATGTAGAGCAGCTTAATGAAAGTTACATATACATATTACATAAAACCAATTATATATATATAAGGGATGTAGATCAGCTTAATTAAAGTTACAAAACTGTTACACTCCTTAGGTTTACAGAGAACTTATTTTCTTCCCAGGGACCTCATACACAAAAAATCAATCCAAACCTAATCTCTTTTCATTCACACACGAACATGAGGTTTAGGAATATCTGAATCTTGCGCCAGTGACTTCATCCACTCCCAAGGTTCACAGAGAAGTTATTCTCTTGCCAGGGACCTCACCAACAAATAATATCAATCAAAAACTTAATCTCCTTGCATTCACACACGCACATGAGGTTTAAGAATATCTGAAACTTGCGCCAGTGACTTCATCCACTCCTAAGGTTTACAGAGAAGTCATTCTCTTGCCAGGGACCTCATCAACAAATAATCATTCCAAACCTAATCTCTTTTCATTCACACATGCACATGAGGTTTAGGAAGATCTGAATCTTGCGCCAGTGACCTCATCAACATCCAAGGTTCACAGAGAAGTTATTCTCTTGCCAGGGACCTCACCCACAAATAATCATTCCAAACTTAATCTATTTTCATCCACACATCCACATGAGGTTTAGGAAGATATGAATCTTGCGCCAGTGACCTCATCAACACCCAAGGTTTACAGAGAACTACATTATTAACCCACCCTACCTCCCAACTTATGAATAGCAGTATTATATGTTTTTCCATTTTTTCCAGCTTTAAAATCTGAAGACTTACTACTTTGCTTTATGTTGACTACTCGAATTTTCCATTAGAAATCTAGATTCAAAATTTGAATCATTATAATAAATCTTTGATAAGGAACCCAACGTATGTCTGTAAAATGATCTATTGGACAAATATGCTTTTCATCCCTTTCTGTTCACTGCATTTTGTGATCACTAGTTATAAGTGTTAGGTTTTTTGATTTTAATTCTTTCTATTATTAGTGCTACGACAAAATTCATTGTCAAATGTCTATTTTTCCTTTCTCGATCCTAAATTTTATGTTAATATGTACTAATAGTAGCTACACATATAGATGATTTAATTATTAGTACAGTACTATATAACTACAAAGTGTTTATTTACATTTAATTAATTCTAAGCAACTTACAAGTTCTTAAATTTAAATATTAGGAAAATATCAAATAGACCAGTTTGTTCCTTAGACATTATTGAAACAACAATATTGTTGAGAATAGACTCATAACGTACTGATCGGAACTGACCCACAATTTAAATTTGGAACTAAACCACTATGAAATATGCCTGAAAAAGGGATCGAAGACAAGACCCCTATAGGCTTTTGTGTGTGTTTATTTAGTTTACTCCAATTATATGGGGTCCAGCATCTTAGCATAACTAAATATATAATTAATAAAAAGATAACTATGAAGAATGTTGTAGGACTAAAATATTCTTACCCGGATTAAAAGCTGAGTCTGTAAAGGGACAATCTGCACACAAGGACAAAACACAGGATGACACACACATAGCCCTACAGGTCATCATACTGGCCGTTGGTCCAAAAGCCAGTGCCTCGCTAGTCTGCAAAATGCAGTCCAGGGTGTACTACCTGGAAGAGAGTTTCACACGCACACACAGTCCTGCAAATCATTATACAGGCCATAGATCTAGATGTCAGAAACTCTCTTTTCTGCATTTTGCATCATAAATTTCTGCATAATGTAGCCAACTTGCATTCCTTCAGCTAAGCCATATCTTAGTATTGTCGAACTAAAGTTCAAATCTGCCGTACGTGTACTATATACATACGTAGTGTTTATCAAATTATTATCTAAGTATCACTTAGCAACTTACAAGTACTTGTTTGTAAATATTAGGACCTTTCTGTTACTTAGCCATTATTGAAATTTCAATATTGTTGGGTAATTGTTGCATAAAGTCCATGTCCAAAAGTCAAAGAATGAAAACAAGGAAAAGATACTTCACACTCCCAAGCAACAAATATTATCTTAACATGTATCAGACACGATCCACAAGAAGGGCGATAGGGATGATCGCTCCTCGAAACAGCCACACTTTTCTACATATTATTATGCTTAATACTTGTGAAGACTAAAATATTCTGCCATTTATCACGAAGTTCGACAGGCCCTAGAACATTTTTCCTTTTAATTGTTAATTTGATGAAAGTCTCCATGTGATAGACTGATTGGAATTAACCCTACAATTTGAATTTGGAACGGAAACACTATGGAATATCCCTGAAAAAGGGATTAAACCTGAAGCCCCTATAAGTTTTTGTATCTTTTCTTATTTACTTTACTCCTCTTATCATTCCGTTTAACATTCCAATGGGAGGACTTGTGCCAAAAATAACCATCCATTCCAGCCCGGGACCCCTATTTCTGCAAGACAATATGTACATGGAAATCAGCTTGCATCCTGTTTAAAGTACTATATTTTATCTACATGAAAAGGTGCAAAGTAGGAAGAGGCGGCTCTAAGATGAACCATCTAGAGGTGTTGAGGGAGTGCGGAAAGAAATTTAGGGGGTGCGATGCTGAAAATAAGAGAAAAAAGAGACATAGTTGTAGATAAGGTTTAGAATAGTATGTAGCATAAATAGCAAAAGGCGTGGTCAACTACACACCTAATCGACTCTGGTGATTAACATAAATTATTGACTGAAATGAAATTATAAAACTTTAGATTGATATCAATTTTCAAGAGAAGCTGTGCCCTCCCCCAGCCCTGCACCCACTGGAAACAGTGTAAACATTCAGATACAAGTCGATTACATATAAGGGAACTGGATCAGCTTAATTACAGTTACAAAAATATATTAAATCCACATGATTACATGCGTATATGGGATGTAGATCAGAATAATTACAGTTACAAAATAACAAATATGTATTACATCCACTTGATTATGTATATATATGGGACGTAGATCAGCGTAATAACAGTTAGGAATACATATTACATCCAATCGATTATATATGGGATGTAGAGCAGCTTAATTAAAGTTACATATACATATTACATAAAACCAATTATATATATAAGGGATGTAGATCAGCTTAATTAAAGTTACAAAACTGTTACACTCCTTAGGTTTACAGAGAACTTATTTTCTTCCCAGGGACCTCATACACAAAAAATCAATCCAAACCTAATCTCTTTTCATTCACACACGAACATGAGGTTTAGGAAGATCTGAATCTTGCGCCAGTGACCTCATCCACTCCCAAGGTTCACAGAGAAGTTATTCTCTTGCCAGGGACCTCACCAACAAATAATATCAATCCAAACCTAATCTCCTTGCATTCACACACGCACATGAGGTTTAAGAAGATCTGAAACTTGCGCCAGTGACCTCATCCACTCCCAAGGTTTACAGAGAAGTCATTCTCTTGCCAGGGACCTCATCAACAAATAATCATTCCAACCCTAATCTCTTTTCATTCACACATGCACATGAGGTTTAGGAAGATCTGAATTTTGCGGCAGTGACCTCATCAACATCCAAGGTTCACAGGGAAGTTATTCTCTTGCCAGGGACCTCATCAACAAATAATCATTCCGAACCTAATCTCTTTTCATCCACACATCCACATGAGGTTTAGGAAGATATGAATCTTGCGCCAGTGACCTCATCAACACCCTAGGTTTACAGAGAACTACATTATTAACCCACCCTACCTCCCAACTTATGAATAGCAGTATTATATGTTTTTCCATTTTTTCCAGCTTTAAAATCTGAAGACTTACTACTTTGCTTTATGTTGACTACTCGAATTTTCCATTAGAAATCTAGATTCAAAATTTGAATCATTATAATAAAACTTTGATAGGGAACCCAACGTGTGTCTGTAAAATGATCTATTGGACAAATATGCTTTTCATCCCTTTCTGTTCACTACATTTTGTGATCACTAGTTATAAGTGTTAGGTTTTTTGATTTCAATTCTTTCTATTATTAGTGCTATGACAAAATTCATTGTCAAATGTCTATTTTTCCTTTCTCCATCCTAAATTTTATGTTAATATGTACTAATAGTAACTACACATATAGACACATGTATCAGACACGATCCACAAGGAGGGCGATAGGGATGATCGCTCCTCTAAACTGCCACATTTTTCTACATATTATTATGCTTAATACTTGTGAAGACTAAAATATTCTGCCATTTATCACGAAGTTCGACAGGCCCGAGAACATTTTTCCTTTTAATTGTTAATTTGATGAAAGTCTCCATGTGATAGACTGATTGGAATTAACCCTACAATTTAAATTTGGAACGGAAACACTATGGAATATCCCTGAAAAAGGGATTAAACCTGAGGCCCCTATAAGTTTTTGTATCTTTTCTTATTTACTTTACTCCTCTTATCATTCCGTTTAACATTCCAATGGGAGGACTTGTGCCAAAAATAACCATCCATTCCAGCCCGGGACCACTATTTCTGCAAGACAATATGTACATGGAAATCAGCTTGCATCCTGTTTAAAGTACTATATTTTATCTACATGAAAAGGTGCAAAGTAGGCAGAGGCGGCTCCAAGATGAACCATCTAGAAGTGTTGAGGGAGTGCGGAAAGAAATTTAGGGGGTGCGATGCTGAAAATAAGGGAAAATAGAGACATAGTTGGAGGTGGCAAGGACAGTTTACCTTTACTTTGTAGATAAGGTTTAGAATAGTACGTAGCATAAATAGCAAAAGGCGTGGTCAACTACACCCCTAATCGACTCTGGTGATTAACATAAATTATTGACTGAAATGAAATTATAAAACTTTAGATTGATATCAATTTTCAAGAGAAGCTGTGCCCTCCCCCAGGCCTGCACCCACTTGAAACAGTGTAAACATTCATATACAAGTGGATTACATATAAGGGAACTAGATCAGCTTAATTACAGTTACAAATATGTATTAAATCCACATGATTACATGCGTATATGGGATGTAGATCAGCATAATTACAGTTACAAAATAAAAAATATGTCTTACATCCACTTGATTATATATATATATGGGACGTAGATCAGCGTAATAACAGTTAGGAATACATATTACATCCAATCGATTATATATGGGATGTAGAGCAGCTTAATGAAAGTTACATATACATATTACATAAAACCAATTATATATATATAAGGGATGTAGATCAGCTTAATTAAAGTTACAAAACTGTTACACTCCTTAGGTTTACAGAGAACTTATTTTCTTCCCAGGGACCTCATACACAAAAAATCAATCCAAACCTAATCTCTTTTCATTCACACACGAACATGAGGTTTAGGAATATCTGAATCTTGCGCCAGTGACTTCATCCACTCCCAAGGTTCACAGAGAAGTTATTCTCTTGCCAGGGACCTCACCAACAAATAATATCAATCAAAAACTTAATCTCCTTGCATTCACACACGCACATGAGGTTTAAGAATATCTGAAACTTGCGCCAGTGACTTCATCCACTCCTAAGGTTTACAGAGAAGTCATTCTCTTGCCAGGGACCTCATCAACAAATAATCATTCCAAACCTAATCTCTTTTCATTCACACATGCACATGAGGTTTAGGAAGATCTGAATCTTGCGCCAGTGACCTCATCAACATCCAAGGTTCACAGAGAAGTTATTCTCTTGCCAGGGACCTCACCCACAAATAATCATTCCAAACTTAATCTATTTTCATCCACACATCCACATGAGGTTTAGGAAGATATGAATCTTGCGCCAGTGACCTCATCAACACCCAAGGTTTACAGAGAACTACATTATTAACCCACCCTACCTCCCAACTTATGAATAGCAGTATTATATGTTTTTCCATTTTTTCCAGCTTTAAAATCTGAAGACTTACTACTTTGCTTTATGTTGACTACTCGAATTTTCCATTAGAAATCTAGATTCAAAATTTGAATCATTATAATAAATCTTTGATAAGGAACCCAACGTATGTCTGTAAAATGATCTATTGGACAAATATGCTTTTCATCCCTTTCTGTTCACTGCATTTTGTGATCACTAGTTATAAGTGTTAGGTTTTTTGATTTTAATTCTTTCTATTATTAGTGCTACGACAAAATTCATTGTCAAATGTCTATTTTTCCTTTCTCGATCCTAAATTTTATGTTAATATGTACTAATAGTAGCTACACATATAGATGATTTAATTATTAGTACAGTACTATATAACTACAAAGTGTTTATTTACATTTAATTAATTCTAAGCAACTTACAAGTTCTTAAATTTAAATATTAGGAAAATATCAAATAGACCAGTTTGTTCCTTAGACATTATTGAAACAACAATATTGTTGAGAATAGACTCATAACGTACTGATCGGAACTGACCCACAATTTAAATTTGGAACTAAACCACTATGAAATATGCCTGAAAAAGGGATCGAAGACAAGACCCCTATAGGCTTTTGTGTGTGTTTATTTAGTTTACTCCAATTATATGGGGTCCAGCATCTTAGCATAACTAAATATATAATTAATAAAAAGATAACTATGAAGAATGTTGTAGGACTAAAATATTCTTACCCGGATTAAAAGCTGAGTCTGTAAAGGGACAATCTGCACACAAGGACAAAACACAGGATGACACACACATAGCCCTACAGGTCATCATACTGGCCGTTGGTCCAAAAGCCAGTGCCTCGCTAGTCTGCAAAATGCAGTCCAGGGTGTACTACCTGGAAGAGAGTTTCACACGCACACACAGTCCTGCAAATCATTATACAGGCCATAGATCTAGATGTCAGAAACTCTCTTTTCTGCATTTTGCATCATAAATTTCTGCATAATGTAGCCAACTTGCATTCCTTCAGCTAAGCCATATCTTAGTATTGTCGAACTAAAGTTCAAATCTGCCGTACGTGTACTATATACATACGTAGTGTTTATCAAATTATTATCTAAGTATCACTTAGCAACTTACAAGTACTTGTTTGTAAATATTAGGACCTTTCTGTTACTTAGCCATTATTGAAATTTCAATATTGTTGGGTAATTGTTGCATAAAGTCCATGTCCAAAAGTCAAAGAATGAAAACAAGGAAAAGATACTTCACACTCCCAAGCAACAAATATTATCTTAACATGTATCAGACACGATCCACAAGAAGGGCGATAGGGATGATCGCTCCTCGAAACAGCCACACTTTTCTACATATTATTATGCTTAATACTTGTGAAGACTAAAATATTCTGCCATTTATCACGAAGTTCGACAGGCCCTAGAACATTTTTCCTTTTAATTGTTAATTTGATGAAAGTCTCCATGTGATAGACTGATTGGAATTAACCCTACAATTTGAATTTGGAACGGAAACACTATGGAATATCCCTGAAAAAGGGATTAAACCTGAAGCCCCTATAAGTTTTTGTATCTTTTCTTATTTACTTTACTCCTCTTATCATTCCGTTTAACATTCCAATGGGAGGACTTGTGCCAAAAATAACCATCCATTCCAGCCCGGGACCCCTATTTCTGCAAGACAATATGTACATGGAAATCAGCTTGCATCCTGTTTAAAGTACTATATTTTATCTACATGAAAAGGTGCAAAGTAGGAAGAGGCGGCTCTAAGATGAACCATCTAGAGGTGTTGAGGGAGTGCGGAAAGAAATTTAGGGGGTGCGATGCTGAAAATAAGAGAAAAAAGAGACATAGTTGTAGATAAGGTTTAGAATAGTATGTAGCATAAATAGCAAAAGGCGTGGTCAACTACACACCTAATCGACTCTGGTGATTAACATAAATTATTGACTGAAATGAAATTATAAAACTTTAGATTGATATCAATTTTCAAGAGAAGCTGTGCCCTCCCCCAGCCCTGCACCCACTGGAAACAGTGTAAACATTCAGATACAAGTCGATTACATATAAGGGAACTGGATCAGCTTAATTACAGTTACAAAAATATATTAAATCCACATGATTACATGCGTATATGGGATGTAGATCAGAATAATTACAGTTACAAAATAACAAATATGTATTACATCCACTTGATTATGTATATATATGGGACGTAGATCAGCGTAATAACAGTTAGGAATACATATTACATCCAATCGATTATATATGGGATGTAGAGCAGCTTAATTAAAGTTACATATACATATTACATAAAACCAATTATATATATAAGGGATGTAGATCAGCTTAATTAAAGTTACAAAACTGTTACACTCCTTAGGTTTACAGAGAACTTATTTTCTTCCCAGGGACCTCATACACAAAAAATCAATCCAAACCTAATCTCTTTTCATTCACACACGAACATGAGGTTTAGGAAGATCTGAATCTTGCGCCAGTGACCTCATCCACTCCCAAGGTTCACAGAGAAGTTATTCTCTTGCCAGGGACCTCACCAACAAATAATATCAATCCAAACCTAATCTCCTTGCATTCACACACGCACATGAGGTTTAAGAAGATCTGAAACTTGCGCCAGTGACCTCATCCACTCCCAAGGTTTACAGAGAAGTCATTCTCTTGCCAGGGACCTCATCAACAAATAATCATTCCAACCCTAATCTCTTTTCATTCACACATGCACATGAGGTTTAGGAAGATCTGAATTTTGCGGCAGTGACCTCATCAACATCCAAGGTTCACAGGGAAGTTATTCTCTTGCCAGGGACCTCATCAACAAATAATCATTCCGAACCTAATCTCTTTTCATCCACACATCCACATGAGGTTTAGGAAGATATGAATCTTGCGCCAGTGACCTCATCAACACCCTAGGTTTACAGAGAACTACATTATTAACCCACCCTACCTCCCAACTTATGAATAGCAGTATTATATGTTTTTCCATTTTTTCCAGCTTTAAAATCTGAAGACTTACTACTTTGCTTTATGTTGACTACTCGAATTTTCCATTAGAAATCTAGATTCAAAATTTGAATCATTATAATAAAACTTTGATAGGGAACCCAACGTGTGTCTGTAAAATGATCTATTGGACAAATATGCTTTTCATCCCTTTCTGTTCACTACATTTTGTGATCACTAGTTATAAGTGTTAGGTTTTTTGATTTCAATTCTTTCTATTATTAGTGCTATGACAAAATTCATTGTCAAATGTCTATTTTTCCTTTCTCCATCCTAAATTTTATGTTAATATGTACTAATAGTAACTACACATATAGACACATGTATCAGACACGATCCACAAGGAGGGCGATAGGGATGATCGCTCCTCTAAACTGCCACATTTTTCTACATATTATTATGCTTAATACTTGTGAAGACTAAAATATTCTGCCATTTATCACGAAGTTCGACAGGCCCGAGAACATTTTTCCTTTTAATTGTTAATTTGATGAAAGTCTCCATGTGATAGACTGATTGGAATTAACCCTACAATTTAAATTTGGAACGGAAACACTATGGAATATCCCTGAAAAAGGGATTAAACCTGAGGCCCCTATAAGTTTTTGTATCTTTTCTTATTTACTTTACTCCTCTTATCATTCCGTTTAACATTCCAATGGGAGGACTTGTGCCAAAAATAACCATCCATTCCAGCCCGGGACCACTATTTCTGCAAGACAATATGTACATGGAAATCAGCTTGCATCCTGTTTAAAGTACTATATTTTATCTACATGAAAAGGTGCAAAGTAGGCAGAGGCGGCTCCAAGATGAACCATCTAGAAGTGTTGAGGGAGTGCGGAAAGAAATTTAGGGGGTGCGATGCTGAAAATAAGGGAAAATAGAGACATAGTTGGAGGTGGCAAGGACAGTTTACCTTTACTTTGTAGATAAGGTTTAGAATAGTACGTAGCATAAATAGCAAAAGGCGTGGTCAACTACACCCCTAATCGACTCTGGTGATTAACATAAATTATTGACTGAAATGAAATTATAAAACTTTAGATTGATATCAATTTTCAAGAGAAGCTGTGCCCTCCCCCAGGCCTGCACCCACTTGAAACAGTGTAAACATTCAGATACAAGTGGATTACATATAAGGGAACTAGATCAGCTTAATTACAGTTACAAATATGTATTAAATCCACATGATTACATGCGTATATGGGATGTAGATCAGAATAATTACAGTTACAAAATAACAAATATGTATTACATCCACTTGATTATGTATATATATGGGACGTAGATCAGCGTAATAACAGTTAGGAATACATATTACATCCAATCGATTATATATGGGATGTAGAGCAGGTTAATTAAAGTTACATATACATATTACATAAAACCAATTATATATATAAGGGATGTAGATCAGCTTAATTAAAGTTACAAAACTGTTACACTCCTTAGGTTTACAGAGAACTTATTTTCTTCCCAGGGACCTCATACACAAAAAATCAATCCAAACCTAATCTCTTTTCATTCACACACGAACATGAGGTTTAGGAAGATCTGAATCTTGCGCCAGTGACCTCATCCACTCCCAAGGTTCACAGAGAAGTTATTCTCTTGCCAGGGACCTCACCAACAAATAATATCAATCCAAACCTAATCTCCTTGCATTCACACACGCACATGAGGTTTAAGAAGATCTGAAACTTGCGCCAGTGACCTCATCCACTCCCAAGGTTTACAGAGAAGTCATTCTCTTGCCAGGGACCTCATCAACAAATAATCATTCCAACCCTAATCTCTTTTCATTCACACATGCACATGAGGTTTAGGAAGATCTGAATTTTGCGGCAGTGACCTCATCAACATCCAAGGTTCACAGGGAAGTTATTCTCTTGCCAGGGACCTCATCAACAAATAATCATTCCGAACCTAATCTCTTTTCATCCACACATCCACATGAGGTTTAGGAAGATATGAATCTTGCGCCAGTGACCTCATCAACACCCTAGGTTTACAGAGAACTACATTATTAACCCACCCTACCTCCCAACTTATGAATAGCAGTATTATATGTTTTTCCATTTTTTCCAGCTTTAAAATCTGAAGACTTACTACTTTGCTTTATGTTGACTACTCGAATTTTCCATTAGAAATCTAGATTCAAAATTTGAATCATTATAATAAAACTTTGATAAGGAACCCAACGTGTGTCTGTAAAATGATTTATTGGACAAATATGCTTTTCATCCCTTTCTGTTCACTACATTTTGTGATCACTAGTTATAAGTGTTAGGTTTTTTGATTTCAATTCTTTCTATTATTAGTGCTATGACAAAATTCATTGTCAAATGTCTATTTTTCCTTTCTCCATCCTAAATTTTATGTTAATATGTACTAATAGTAACTACACATATAGACACATGTATCAGACACGATCCACAAGGAGGGCGATAGGGATGATCGCTCCTCTAAACTGCCACATTTTTCTACATATTATTATGCTTAATACTTGTGAAGACTAAAATATTCTGCCATTTATCACGAAGTTCGACAGGCCCGAGAACATTTTTCCTTTTAATTGTTAATTTGATGAAAGTCTCCATGTGATAGACTGATTGGAATTAACCCTACAATTTAAATTTGGAACGGAAACACTATGGAATATCCCTGAAAAAGGGATTAAACCTGAGGCCCCTATAAGTTTTTGTATCTTTTCTTATTTACTTTACTCCTCTTATCATTCCGTTTAACATTCCAATGGGAGGACTTGTGCCAAAAATAACCATCCATTCCAGCCCGGGACCCCTATTTCTGCAAGACAATATGTACATGGAAATCAGCTTGCATCCTGTTTAAAGTACTATATTTTATCTACATGAAAAGGTGCAAAGTAGGCAGAGGCGGCTCCAAGATGAACCATCTAGAAGTGTTGAGGGAGTGCGGAAAGAAATTTAGGGGGTGCGATGCTGAAAATAAGGGAAAATAGAGACATAGTTGGAGGTGGCAAGGACAGTTTACCTTTACTTTGTAGATAAGGTTTAGAATAGTACGTAGCTTAAATAGCAAAAGGCGTGGTAAACTACACACCTAATCGACTCTGGTGATTAACATAAATTATTGACTGAAATGAAATTATAAAACTTTAGATTGATATCAATTTTCAAGAGAAGCTGTGCCCTCCCCCAGGCCTGCACCCACTTGAAACAGTGTAAACATTCAGATACAAGTGGATTACATATAAGGGAACTAGATCAGCTTAATTACAGTTACAAATATGTATTAAATCCACATGATTACATGCGTATATGGGATGTAGATCAGAATAATTACAGTTACAAAATAAAAAATATGTATTACATCCACTTGATTATATATATATATGGGACGTAGATCAGCGTAATAACAGTTAGGAATACATATTACATCCAATCGATTATATATGGGATGTAGAGCAGCTTAATGAAAGTTACATATACATATTACATAAAACCAATTATATATATAAGGGATGTAGATCAGCTTAATTAAAGTTACAAAACTGTTACACTCCTTAGGTTTACAGAGAACTTATTTTCTTCCCAGGGACCTCATACACAAAAAATCAATCCAAACCTAATCTCTTTTCATTCACACACGAACATGAGGTTTAGGAAGATCTGAATCTTGCGCCAGTGACCTCATCCACTCCCAAGGTTCACAGAGAAGTTATTCTCTTGCCAGGGACCTCACCAACAAATAATATCAATCAAAAACTTAATCTCCTTGCATTCACACACGGACATGAGGTTTAAGAAGATCTGAAACTTGCGCCAGTGACCTCATCCACTCCTAAGGTTTACAGAGAAGTCATTCTCTTGCCAGGGACCTCATCAACAAATAATCATTCCAAACCTAATCTCTTTTCATCCACACATCCACATGAGGTTTAGGAAGATATGAATCTTGCGCCAGTGACCTCATCAACACCCAAGGTTTACAGAGAACTACACTATTAACCCACCCTACCTCCCAACTTATGAATAGCAGTATTGTATGTTTTTCCATTTTTTCCAGTTTTAAAATCTGAAGACTTACTACTTTGCTTTATGTTGACTACTCGAATTTTCCATTAGAAATCTAGATTCAAAATTTGAATCATTATAATAAAACTTTGATAAGGAACCCAACGTGTGTCTGTAAAATGATCTATTGGACAAATATGCTTTTCATCCCTTTCTGTTCACTACATTTTGTGATCACTAGTTATAAGTGTTAGGTTTTTTGATTTCAATTGTTTCTATTATTAGTGCTATGACAAAATTCATTGTCAAATGTCTATTTTTCCTTTCTCCATCCTAAATTTTATGTTAATATGTACTAATAGTAGCTACACATATAGATGATTTAATTATTAGTACAGTACTATATAACTACAAAGTGTTTATTTACATTTAATTAATTCTAAGCAACTTACAAGTTCTTAAATTTAAATATTAGGAAAATATCAAATAGACCAGTTTGTTCCTTAGACATTATTGAAACAACAATATTGTTGAGAATAGACTCATAACGTACTGATCGGAACTGACCCACAATTTAAATTTGGAACTAAACCACTATGAAATATGCCTGAAAAAGGGATCGAAGACAAGACCCCTATAGGCTTTTGTGTGTGTTTATTTAGTTTACTCCAATTATATGGGGTCCAGCATCTTAGCATAACTAAATATATAATTAATAAAAATACGAGGGCGAATTGAAAAGTTCGTGGCCTGAGTAGGAAGGAAGCTTTTAATTTTAAGTTTCATACATTAGTTGCATAGCTATATCCTTTGGTAGTCACTGTGTAAAATTTCATTTCATTTCATTGCTCTATTGTTTCAGGTGAGGACTTTTAGTGGGCAGAATTGACGGAAATTTGTGACATGGAGAAAATAGAGCATCGCGCTGTCATTAAGTACCTGCATAAAAAGGGCTTAACACCACAGCAAATTCATACGGACATGGTAGAGACGCTTGGAGACTCCGCGCCCTCGTATTCCATGGTGAAAAAGTGTGTGTATGAATTTAAGCGTGGAAGAAACAGCATTGAAGATGACCCCCGTAGTGGCAGGCCTGCAACGTCGACCACAACAGAAAATGTCAATAAAATTTGTGACCTGATTTTGAGTGACCGCAGAATCAAAATCCGTGAGATAGCTGAGACTGTGGGTATTTCCTATGAGCGAGCACAAAACATTATCGTGAACGATTTAGGGTTCTCTAAGGTGTCTGCGAGATGGGTACCCAAGTTGCTTTCAGTTGAACACAAACGCATTCGACTCACCCTTTCCCGTGATTGTTTGGAACTGTTTGAAAGTGATCCGGAGGAGTTTATTGGCAGATTTGTGACTATGGACGAGACACGGGTGAACCATAATACGCCGGAATCAAAACAACAATCAAAGCAATGGAAACGACAAGGATCTCCTACCCCAAAGAAAGCCAAACAGGTTTTGTCGGCAAACAAGGTTATGGCATCAATATTCTGGGATGCTAGGGACGTTATCTTAATCGATTTCTTGGAAAAAGGAAAGACTATCAATTCTGAATACTACTGCACCCTGCTGCGACGTTTATGCGAGGAAATTAAAATTAAGAGGCCAGGAATGCTGCCAAGAAAGGTGTTGTTTCACCAGGATAATGCGCGCGTTCACACGTCCCTTGCATCCATGGCAGAAATTCATTCCTGTGGGTTCGAACTGTTGCCGCACCCATCCTATTTGCCTGATCTTGCCCCCTCGGACTTTCACCCGTTTGGAAACCTGAAAAAGTTTTTGGGAGGTCAGCGATTTTCTTCGGATGAAGAGGTGAAAAGTGCTGTACTGGGGTATTTTGCAGACCTTGAGGAATCATTTTTTAAAAGTGGTATAGCAGCGTTACCGGAGAGTGGCGTAAACGTATCTCCCTCGAGGGGGATTACGTGGAAAAATAAAACATAACTTATCCAAATATCTTCTCATTTTCTAGGTCAGGCCACGAACTTTTCAATCCACCCTCGTATAACTATGAAGAATGTTGTAGGACTAAAATATTCTTACCCGGATTAAAAGCTGAGTCTGTAAAGGGACAATCTGCACACAAGGGCAAAACACAGGATGACACACACATAGCCCTACAGGTCATCATACTGGCCGTAGGTCCAAAAGCCAGTGCCTCGCTAGTCTGCAAAATGCAGTCCAGGGTGTACTACCTGGAAGAGAGATTCACACGCACACACAGTCCTGCAAATCATTATACTGGCCATAGATCTAGATGTCAGAAACTCTCTTTTCTGCATTTTGCATCATAAATTTCTGCATAATGTAGCCAACTTGCATTCCTTAATCTAAGCCCTATCTTAGTCTTGTCGAACTAAAGTTCAAATCTGCCGTACGTGTACTATATACATACGTAGTGTTTATCAAATTATTATCTAAGTATCACTTAGCAACTTACAAGTACTTGTTTGTAAATATTAGGACCTTTCTGTAACTTAGCCATTATTGAAATTTCAATATTGTTGGGTAATTGTTGCATAAAGTCCATGTCCAAAAGTCAAAGAATGAAAACAAGGAAGAGATACCTCACACTCCCAAGCAACAAATATTATCTTAACATGTATCAGACACGATCCACAAGGAGGGCGATAGGGATGATCGCTCCTCTAAACTGCCACACTTTTCTACATATTATTATGCTTAATACTTGTGAAGACTAAAATATTCTGCCATTTATCACGAAGTTCGACAGGCCCGAGAACATTTTTCCTTTTAATTGTTAATTTGATGAAAGTCTCCATGTGATAGACTGATTGGAATTAACCCTACAATTTAAATTTGGAACGGAAACACTATGGAATATCCCTGAAAAAGGGATTAAACCTAAGGCACCTATAAGTTTTTGTATCTTTTCTTATTTACTTTACTCCTCTTATCATTCCGTTTAACATTCCACTGGGAGGACGTGTGCCAAAAATAACCATCCCTTCCAGCCCGGGACCCCTATTTCTGCAAGACAATATGTACATGGAAATCAGCTTGCATCCTGTTTAAAGTACTATATTTTATCTACATGAAAAGGTGCAAAGTAGGCAGAGGCGGCTCCAAGATGAACCATCTAGAGGTGTTGAGGGAGTGCGGAAAGAAATTTAGGGGGTGCGATGCTGAAATTAAGGGAAAAAAGAGACATAGATGGAGGTGGCAAGGACAGTTTACCTTCACTTTGTAGATAAGGTTTAGAATAGTACGTAGCATAAATAGCAAAAGGCGTGGGTCAACTACACCCCTAATCGACTCTGGTGATTAACATAAATTATTGACTGAAATGAAATTATAAAACTTTAGATTGATATCAATTTTCAAGAGAAGCTGTGCCCTCCCCCAGGCCTGCACCCACTGCAAACAGTGTAAACATTCAGATACAAGTCGATTACATATAAAGGAAGTAGATCAGCTTAACTACAGTTACAAATATGTATTACATCCACATGATTACATGCGTATATGGGATGTAGATCAGAATAATTACAGTTACAAAATAACAAATATGTATTACATCCACTTGATTATATATATATATGGGACGTAGATCAGCTTAATAACAGTTAGGAATACATATTACATCCAATCGATTATATATGGGATGTAGAGCAGCTTAATGATAGTTACATATACATATTACATAAAATCAATTACATATATAAGGGATGTAGATCAGCTTAATTAAAGTTACAAAACTGTTACACTCCTTAGGTTTACAGAGAACTTATTCTCTTGCCAGGGACCTCACCCACAAATAATCATTCCAAACTTAATCTCTTTTCATCCACACATCCACATGAGGTTTAGGAAGATATGAATCTTGCGCCAGTGACCTCATCAACACCCAAGGTTTACAGAGAACTACATTATTAACCCACCCTACCTCCCAACTTATGAATAGCAGTATTATATGTTTTTCCATTTTTTCCAGCTTTAAAATCTGAAGACTTACTACTTTGCTTTATGTTGACTACTCGAATTTTCCATTAGAAATCTAGATTCAAAATTTGAATCATTATAATAAAACTTTGATAAGGAACCCAACGTATGTCTGTAAAATGATCTATTGGACAAATATGCTTTTCATCCCTTTCTGTTCACTGCATTTTGTGATCACTAGTTATAAGTGTTAGGTTTTTTTATTTTAATTCTTTCTATTATTAGTGCTACGACAAAATTCATTGTAAAATGTCTATTTTTCCTTTCTCCATCCTAAATTTTATGTTAATATGTACTAATAGTAGCTACACATATAGATGATTTAATTATTAGTACAGTACTATATAACTACAAAGTGTTTATTTACATTTAATTAATTCTAAGCAACTTACAAGTTCTTAAATTTAAATATTAGGAAAATATCAAATAGACCAGTTTGTTCCTTAGACATTATTGAAACAACAATATTGTTGAGAATAGACTCATAACGTACTGATCGGAACTGACCCACAATTTAAATTTGGAACTAAACCACTATGAAATATGCCTGAAAAAGGGATCGAAGACAAGACCCCTATAGGCTTTTGTGTGTGTTTATTTAGTTTACTCCAATTATATGGGGTCCTGCATCTTAGCATAACTAAATATATAATTAATAAAAAGATAACTATGAAGAATGTTGTAGGACTAAAATATTCTTACCCGGATTAAAAGCTGAGTCTGTAAAGGGACAATCTGCACACAAGGACAAAACACATGATGACACACACATAGCCCTACCGGTCATCATACTGGCCGTAGGTCCAAAAGCCAGTGCCTCGCTAGTCTGCAAAATGCAGTCCAGGGTGTACTACCTGGAAGAGAGATTCACACGCACACACAGTGCTGCAAATCATTATACAGGCCATAGATCTAGATGTCAGAAACTCTCTTTTCTGCATTTTGCATCATAAATTTCTGCATAATGTAGCCAACTTGCATTCCTTCAGCTAAGCCATATCTTAGTCTTGTCGAACTAAATTTCAAATCTGCCGTACGTGTACTATATACATACGTAGTGTTTATCAAATTATTATCTAAGTATCACTTAGCAACTTACAAGTACTTGTTTGTAAATATTAGGACCTTTCTGTTACTTAGCCATTATTGAAATTTCAATATTGTTGGGTAATTGTTGCATAAAGTCCATGTCCAAAAGTCAAAGAATGAAAACAAGGAAAAGATACCTCACACTCCCAAGCAACAAATATTATCTTAACATGTATCAGACACGATCCACAAGAAGGGCGATAGGGATGATCGCTCCTCGAAACAGCCACACTTTTCTACATATTATTATGCTTAATACTTGTGAAGACTAAAATATTCTGCCATTTATCACGAAGTTCGACAGGTCCGAGAACATTTTTCCTTTTAATTGTTAATTTGATGAAAGTCTCCATGTGATAGACTGATTGGAATTAACCCTACAATTTAAATTTGGAACGGAAACACTATGGAATATCCCTGAAAAAGGGATTAAACCTGAGGCCCCTATAAGTTTTTGTATCTTTTCTCATTTACACTACTCCTCTTATCATTCCGTTTAACATTCCAATGGGAGGACTTGTGCCAAAAATAACCATCCATTCCAGCCCGGGACCCCTATTTCTGCAAGACAATATGTACATGGAAATCAGCTTGCATCCTGTTTAAAGTACTATATTTTATCTACATGAAAAGATGCAAAGTAGGCAGAGGCGGCTCTAAGATGAACCATCTAGAGGTGTTGAGGGAGTGCGGAAAGAAATTTAGGGGGTGCGATGCTGAAAATAAGAGAAAAAAGAGACATAGTTGTAGATAAGGTTTAGAATAGTACGTAGCATAAATAGCAAAAGGCGTGGTCAACTACACACCAAATCGACTCTGGTGATTAACATAAATTATTGACTGAAATGAAATTATAAAACTTTAGATTGATATCAATTTTCAAGAGAAGCTGTGCCCTCCCCCAGCCCTGCACCCACTGGAAACAGTGTAAACATTCAGGTACAAGTCGATTACATATAAGGGAACTGGATCAGCTTAATTACAGTTACAAATATATATTAAATCCACATGATTACATGCGTATATGGGATGTAGATCAGAATAATTACAGTTACAAAATAACAAATATGTATTACATCCACTTGATTATGTATATATATGGGACATAGATCAGCGTAATAACAGTTAGGAATACATATTACATCCAATCGATTATATATGGGATGTAGAGCAGGTTAATGAAAGTTACATATACATATTACATAAAACCAATTATATATATAAGGGATGTAGATCAGCTTAATTAAAGTTACAAAACTGTTACACTCCTTAGGTTTACAGAGAACTTATTTTCTTCCCAGGGACCTCATACACAAAAAATCAATCCAAACCTAATCTCTTTTCATTCACACACGAACATGAGGTTTAGGAAGATCTGAATCTTGCGCCAGTGACCTCATCCACTCCCAAGGTTTACAGAGAAGTCATTCTCTTGCCAGGGACCTAATCAACAAATAATCATTCCAACCCTAATTTATTTTCATTCACACATGCACATGAGGTTTAGGAAGATCTGAATTTTGCGCCAGTGACCTCATCAACATCCAAGGTTCACAGAGAAGTTATTCTCTTGCCAGGGACCTCATCCACAAATAACCATTCCGAACCTAATCTCTTTTCATCCACACATCCACATGAGGTTTCGGAAGATCTGAATCTTGCGCCAGTGACCTCATCAACACCCTAGGTTTACAGAGAACTACATTATTAACCCACCCTACCTCCCAACTTATGAATAGCAGTATTATATGTTTTTCCATTTTTTCCAGCTTTAAAATCTGAAGACTTACTACTTTGCTTTATGTTGACTACTCGAATTTTCCATTAGAAATCTAGATTCAAAATTTGAATCATTACAATAAAACTTTGATAAGGAACCCAACGTGTGTCTGTAAAATGATCTATTGGACAAATATGCTTTTCATCCCTTTCTGTTCACTACATTTTGTGATCACTAGTTATAAGTGTTAGGTTTTTTTATTTCAATTCTTTCTATTATTAGTGCTATGACAAAATTCATTGTCAAATGTCTATTTTTCCTTTCTCCATCCTAAATTTTATGTTAATATGTACTAATAGTAACTACACATATAGATGATTTAATTATTAGTACAGTACTATATAACTACAGAGTGTTTATTTACATTTAATTAATTCTAAGCAACTTACAAGTTCTTAAATTTAAATATTAGGAAAATATCAAATAGACCAGTTTGTTCCTTAGCCATTATTGAAACAACAATATTGTTGAGGATAGACTCATAACGTACTGATCGGAACTGACCCACAATTTAAATTTGCAACCAAACCACTATGAATTATGCCTGAAAAAGGGATCGAAGACAAGACCCCTATAGGCTTTTGTCTGTGTTTATTTAGTTTACTCCAATTATATGAGGTCCAGTATCTTACCATAACTAAATATATAATTAATAAAAAGATAACCATGAAGAATGTTGTAAGACTATAATATTCTTACCCGGATTAAAAGCTGAGTCTGTAAAGGGACAATCTGCACTCAAGGACAAAACACAGGATGACACACACATAGCCCTACAGGTCATCATACTGGCCGTAGGTCCAAAAGCCAGTGCCTCGCTAGACAGCAAAATGCAATCCAGTTTGTACTACCTGGAAGTGAGATTCACACGCACACACAGTCCTGCAAATCATTATACTGGCCATAGATCTAGATGTCAGAAACTCTCTTTTCTGCATTTTGCATCATACATTTCTGCATAATGTAGCCAACTTGCATTCTTTCAGCTAAGCCATATCTTAGTCTTGTCGAACTAAAGTTCAAATCTGCCGTACGTGTACTATATACATACGTAGTGTTTATCAAATTATTATCTAAGTATCACTTAGCAACTTACAAGTACTTGTTTGTAAATATTAGGACCTTTCTGTTACTTAGCCATTATTGAAATTTCAATATTGTTGGGTAATTGTTGCATAAAGTCCATGTCCAAAGTCAAAGAATGAAAACAAGGAAGAGATACCTCACACTCCCAAGCAACAAATATTATCTTAACATGTATCAGACACGATCCACAAGGAGGGCGATAGGGATGATCGCTCCTCTAAACTGCCACACTTTTCTACATATTATTATGCTTAATACTTGTGAAGACTAAAATATTCTGCCATTTATCACGAATTTCGACAGGCCCGAGAACATTTTTCCTTTTAATTGTTAATTTGATGAAAGTCTCCATGTGATAGACTGATTGGAATTAACCCTACAATTTAAATTTGGAACGGAAACATTATGGAATATCCCTGAAAAAGGGATTAAACCTGAGGCCCCTATAAGTTTTTGTATCTTTTCTTATTTACTTTACTCCTCTTATCATTCCGTTTAACATTCCAATGGGAGGACTTGTGCCAAAAATAACCATCCATTCCAGCCCGGGACCCCTATTTCTGCAAGACAATATGTACATGGAAATCAGCTTGCATCCTGTTTAAAGTACTATATTTTATCTACATGAAAAGGTGCAAAGTAGGCAGAGGGGGCTCCAAGATGAACCATCTAGAGGAGTTGAGGGAGTGCGGAAAGAAATTTAGGGGGTGCGATGCTGAAAATAAGGGAAAAAAGAGACATAGTTGGAGGTGGCAAGGACAGCTTACCTTTACTTTGTAGATAAGGTTTAGAATAGTACGTAGCATAAATAGCAAAAGGCGTGGTCAACTACACCCCTAATCGACTCTGGTGATTAACATAAATTATTGACTGAAATGAAATTATAAAACTTTAGATTGATATCAATTTTCAAGAGAAGCTGTGCCCTCCCCCAGGCCTGCACCCACTGGAAACAGTGTAAAAATTCAGATACAAGTGGATTACATATAAGGGAACTAGATCAGCTTAATTACAGTTACAAATATGTATTAAATCCACATGATTACATGCGTATATGGGATGTAGATCAGCATAATTACAGTTACAAAATAAAAAATATGTATTACATCCACTTGATTATATATATATATGGGACGTAGATCAGCGTAATAACAGTTAGGAATACATATTACATCCAATCGATTATATATGGGATGTAGAGCAGCTTAATGAAAGTTACATATACATATTACATAAAACCAATTATATATATAAGGGATGTAGATCAGCTTAATTAAAGTTACAAAACTGTTACACTCCTTAGGTTTACAGAGAACTTATTTTCTTCCCAGGGACCTCATACACAAGAAATCAATCCAAATCTAATCTCTTTTCATTCACACACGAACATGAGGTTTAGGAAGATCTGAATCTTGCGCCAGTGACCTCATCCACTCCCAAGGTTCACAGAGAAGTTATTCTCTTGCCAGGGACCTCACCAACAAATCATATCAATCAAAAACTTAATCTCCTTGCATTCACACACGCACATGAGGTATAAGAATATCTGAAACTTGCGCCAGTGACCTCATCCACTCCTAAGGTTTACAGAGAAGTCATTCTCTTGCCAGGGACCTCATCAACAAATAATCATTCCAAACCTAATCTCTTTTCATTCACACATGCACATGAGGTTTAGGAAGATCTGAATCTTGCGCCAGTGACCTCATCAACATCCAAGGTTCACAGAGAAGTTATTCTCTTGCCAGGGACCTCACCCACAAATAATCATTCCAAACCTAATCTCTTTTCATCCACACATCCACATGAGGTTTAGGAAGATATGAATCTTGCGCCAGTGACCTCATCAACACCCAAGGTTTACAGAGAACTACATTATTAACCCACCCTACCTCCCAACTTATGAATAGCAGTATTATATGTTTTTCCATTTTTTCCAGCTTTAAAATCTGAAGACTTACTACTTTGCTTTATGTTGACTACTCGAATTTTCCATTAGAAATCTAGATTCAAAATTTGAATCATTATAATAAAACTTTGATAAGGAACCCAACGTGTGTCTGTAAAATGATCTATTGGACAAATATGCTTTTCATCCCTTTCTGTTCACTACATTTTGTGATCACTAGTTATAAGTGTTAGGTTTTTTTATTTCAATTCTTTCTATTATTAGTGCTATGACAAAATTCATTGTCAAATGTCTATCTTTCCTTTCTCCCTCCTAAATTTTATGTTAATATGTACTAATAGTAGCTACACATATAGATCATTCACCATGGGGATAAGCGTGGAATCCTACAGAGCCCGCATAGGACTTTTCAACTCTTCTAAATGGATGAAAATCACAGGAAACGGGGCTGGTAACGGGCAATGGCTTGCCCAATGTGTTTTGTGTTTCGGAGTTCTCTGCATGCTGCTCATCATCGGAGGAATAGAGCAAAACCCGGGTCCAGACTCTGAGAAGATGACAATCGAGAATCTGTATAGGTTGCTGAAGGAAGGTCAGGAACAGTTATCGTCCCAAGTGAACGAGATAAATAAGAACGTGCTGTGTTTCCGGGAAGAACTGTCGTCTCTCAAGAATGATGTGAAGGCCATTAAGCAAGAAATGGACTTCTTAAAGGAAGAGAACGCCAGGTTAAATGATCAAGTATCCTACCTTGAGTCCCAATCTAAAAGGAACAACCTCGTTTTTTACAACGTCCAGGAGGAAGAACGGGAAACATGGGAGAGGACTGAGGAAATACTATGCCAAGTGATAGCAAAGAATACAGGCATCGCGCTAGGAGGAAATTCGTTTGAGAGGGTCCATCGCTTTGGCTCAAGAAGAGGCTGCCGTCCGATTGTAGCCAAGTTTCTCTCGTTCAAAGACAGGACGAAAATACTGATGAAATCTAAAAGTTTCAAACAGTGCGGTGTAGCGGTTTCGGAGCATTACTCTGATCGTGTGCGTCAGATTAGAAACGAGCTAAAACCTCATCTCGAAGAAGCCAGAAAGTGCGGTGACAGTGCGTTCCTTCGTTACGATCATCTCGTTGTTAACGGTGTGCGTTATTCCTTGCAACAGTGCGAGGAATATGCAAGATCGCGTTCCGTTGAAAGAAATATGGCAACGCAGGAAATTCCTGGAAATGCATCTGTGAATGAGAATATAAGTGTCGAACGTGAATCACGAGTGTCTGCTGCTATCCCCACCCCCACCCCACGTCACCCCCGGCTATCGAACTGCGAGGATTCCAGGATGCAGCTGAGGAACCGAAACAAGTGAGTCCTGTGGAGTGGGAGATCGGGTCAAAGGGGAGGTAAGAATCCGTCGAGCAGTGACCTAGCATTAGAAACTATCACCATATTTCATAGCAACGTTCAAGGTTTGATATCAAAAGCGTCAGAGATAGATATATTTTTCGAGGAACAAAAAGAAAACAACAATGAAATTACTATTTTTTGTTGCACTGAACACTGGTTAGCGAAAGATGAAACAAAGTTTAATTATATTGATAATTTATGTATTGCATCTAGTTACAGTAGGCAAAATATAATAAGAGGCGGGTCTTTAATTTTAACTCAGAATGAACTTAAAAGTAACGTAGTTGAAATAAAACAAGCTGTTGAGTTCTCTGTAGAACAAGACTTCGAATGCGCAGCAATTGAAATAGCTATTTACAACTTATGCATAATATCAATATATAGAACGCCTAGTGGAAACATGGATGTCTTCTTAAAAAAGTTAACATTATTACTAAATCTCGTAACAAAAAGCTCCAAAAAGAATATTGTTGTTTGTGGAGATTTTAACATTGACGTAGCTAAAGACACTGCAGAAAAAAATAGTTTTCTGGATGTAATGAACTCTTTTGGTCTGTTTCATACAATTACAACTCCAACTAGAATCACCAAAAAAACAAAAAGTACAATAGACAATATTTTTACCAATATAAACGTTAATAAATATTCAGTAGAAACTTGCATAGGTTTTTCTGACCATGATTCTCAGCTTATTAAGGTAAACGTAATAGAAGAGAAGCGAAATCATAAACCACGCGCAAAATTCAGATTTGTCAGACCCACAAACAATGATGAGAACATTTCAAAATTCAGAAAAGCGCTTAAATCAGAAACATGGGATTTTATAAACAATATGGCTGTACACGTAAACGAGAAATTCGAAAAATTTCTTGATACTGTAAGATACCATTTTAATAAATGTTTTCCCATAAAAAAAGCACGAGTTCACAACAAAAACAATTGCCTATGGATAACCAAGGAAATTAAAAATCTTAGCAAATTAAAGCGATCATTGCATAAACAGAGTAAATATGCAAACAGCCCTACCCTTAAAGATCATTACAAACAGTTCAACAAAAATTACAAGAAAACATTAAAACATTGCAAACAATTATATGTTGATAAAAAGTTGAATAATTCAGAAAACAAAACTGCAGAACTATGGAAAATAGTTAATCATATTACAGGTAAAAAAACGAACACGAATCAAGATATCATATTAGAAGCAGGTAATGTAATAGAGACAGATCCGCAAAAAATAGCTAATACTTTTAATAATTATTTTGTTAATGTAGCACTTAACCTGCAACGTAACATCAGCGTAACGGACACATACAAAGAAAAGTTAAATAACATCAAAAGATCTTTCACGCATTCTTTTTATATGACCCCTACTACAGACGAAGAAATTTCCAACATAATTCGAAATATGAAAAACAAAAAGTCAACAGGGCTAGATTCAATGCCGATTAACGTGATCAAAGAGGCTTGCACGTACATTAAGGAGCCCTTGGCTAAATTAATTAACGAGTGTATGGAAAATGGCAGCTTCCCAGATTGTCTAAAAATATCAAAAGTAATACCCTTGTATAAGAAAGGAAATAAAACAAAAATTGAAAACTACAGACCAATTTCCTTATTGTCAATTTTTTCAAAAATTTTCGAAAAATTAATCTATAATAGGATAATAAAGTATGCAGAAGATAAAAAGATACTCATAAAGCAACAAAATGGGTTTGTGAAATCGAAAACAACAAAAAATGCCATTTTTGATGTAATTGATAATATTCTTTCCGCCATAAACAAAACGTATTCTGTTGTTGCAATTTTTTGTGATTTATCAAAAGCGTTTGACTGTGTGAATCATCACTTGCTACTAGAGAAATTAAAATACTACGGAATCCGCGGTGTATCAAACAAATTAATAGAATCCTATTTATCGAATAGAAAACAGAGCGTTGCAATAAATAGCATATCCAATAATGGGACGCAAACAACATATTACTCCGAATTGAAAGATGTGGTTATTGGAATCCCCCAAGGATCGATACTAGGACCCCTGTTGTTTTTATTGTTCATAAATGACCTTCCAGCAAATGTTGATACCGCCCAAATTACTCTTTTCGCTGATGATACTACGGCTTTGGTAGATTCTGTTAACGATGTAACATTAATTCAAAAAACGGAAGAAGCTCTTACTGAACTACAAAGCTGGTTTTCAGCAAACAAACTTTCTATGAACAACGAAAAAACTAATATAATAAAATTTGGTGTATCTAGAGCCAAAAACTCTTCTATTAAGCAATATAATTTCACAGTAGGGCATGCCGTTATGACAGCCACTAACAATACAAAATTTCTTGGAATATTTATAGACGAGTGTCTAAACTGGAAAGTTCACATAGATCATTTATGCAAGAGGTTAAACACCGTATGTTACCAATTAAGAACCTTAAAAAATAGTTTCAATACAGTATGTTTGCTAAATATCTATTTCTCAAACTTCGAAAGTATTTTGAGGTACGGTATCCAATTTTGGGGAAACTCGGCTCAATCGCAGAGGATTTTTAAAATTCAAAAAAGAGCATTGCGTATTTTGGCAAATGCACATAAAACTGATACATGTAAACCGCTTTTCAAAAAATTACGTATATTAACACTTCCAAGTCTGTACATACTTGAAACACTTACTTTCATACACGAAACAAAATCGAACTATCCAAGGAACATAGACACTCACGATTACAATACCAGACAAAAAGATAACTTCCACATTCCCAAAGTGCGGCTAACTGCATTCCAAACAGGACCTTTTTACTCAGGCATCCAGTTATACAATATATTACCAGAAAGTTACAAAAATTTTGAGAGAACCACAATCTTTAAAAGTAAAGTGAAAAAATTGTTATTGGAATACACATTATATTCAGTTCAAGAATTTCAAGAATTAACAAACTTTATAAAATAAATTTAGATTGTATACACTATATAACATGTACTTTTACATGTTTACATGTTAATTTGTCATTGTGTGTTTTACTATTATATTATGTTATATTATTATTAAAAAAAATTGCCAAATTGATGTATAGATATATATATGTGCGATGTCAACATGTCTTTTGTAATGTACATGCACCAATGCCCCCAGGGGTACTATCGGTGTGAAAATTGCTCAATAAACTCAATAAACTCAATTATTAGTACAGTACTATATAACTACAAAGTGTTTATTTACATTTAATTAATTCTAAGCAACTTACAAGTTCTTAAATTTAAATATTAGGAAAATATCAAATAGACCAGTTTGTTCCTTAGACATTATTGAAACAACAATATTGTTGAGAATAGACTCATAACGTACTGATCGGAACTGACCCACAATTTAAATTTGGAACTAAACCACTATGAAATATGCCTGAAAAAGGGATCGAAGACAAGACCCCTATAGGCTTTTGTGTGTGTTTATTTAGTTTACTCCAATTATATGGGGTCCAGCATCTTAGCATATCTAAATATATAATTAATAAAAATATAACTATGAAGAATGTTGTAGGACTAAAATATTCTTACCCGGATTAAAAGCTGAGTCTGTAAAGGGACAATCTGCACACAAGGGCAAAACACAGGATGACACACACATAGCCCTACAGGTCATCATACTGGCCGTAGGTCCAAAAGCCAGTGCCTCGCTAGTCTGCAAAATGCAGTCCAGGGTGTACTACCTGGAAGAGAGATTCACACGCACACACAGTCCTGCAAATCATTATACTGGCCATAGATCTAGATGTCAGAAACTCTCTTTTCTGCATTTTGCATCATAAATTTCTGCATAATGTAGCCAACTTGCATTCCTTAATCTAAGCCATATCTTAGTCTTGTCGAACTAAAGTTCAAATCTGCCGTACGTGTACTATATACATACGTAGTGTTTATCAAATTATTATCTAAGTATCACTTAGCAACTTACAAGTACTTGTTTGTAAATATTAGGACCTTTCTGTTACTTAGCCATTATTGAAATTTCAATATTGTTGGGTAATTGTTGCATAAAGTCCATGTCCAAAAGTCAAAGAATGAAAACAAGGAAGAGATACCTCACACTCCCAAGCAACAAATATTATCTTAACATGTATCAGACACGATCCACAAGGAGGGCGATAGGGATGATCGCTCCTCTAAACTGCCACACTTTTCTACATATTATTATGCTTAATACTTGTGAAGACTAAAATATTCTGCCATTTATCACGAAGTTCGACAGGCCCGAGAACATTTTTCCTTTTAATTGTTAATTTGATGAAAGTCTCCATGTGATAGACTGATTGGAATTAACCCTACAATTTAAATTTGGAACGGAAACACTATGGAATATCCCTGAAAAAGGGATTAAACCTGAGGCCCCTATAAGTTTTTGTATATTTTCTTATTTACTTTACTCCTCTTATCATTCCGTTTAACATTCCAATGGGAGGACTTGTGCCAAAAATAACCATCCATTCCAGCCCGGGACCCCTATTTCTGCAAGACAATATGTACGTGGAAATCAGCTTGCATCCTGTTTAAAGTACTATATTTTATCTACATGAAAAGGTGCAAAGTAGGCAGAGGCGGCTCCAAGATGAACCATCTAGAGGTGTTGAGGGAGTGCGGAAAGAAATTTAGGGGGTGCGATGCTGAAATTAAGGGAAAAAAGAGACATAGATGGAGGTGGCAAGGACAGTTTACCTTCACTTTGTAGATAAAGTTTAGAATAGTACGTAGCATAAATAGCAAAAGGCGTGGGTCAACTACACCCCTAATCGACTCTGGTGATTAACATAAATTATTGACTGAAATGAAATTATAAAACTTTAGATTGATATCAATTTTCAAGAGAAGCTGTGCCCTCCCCCAGGCCTGCACCCACTGGAAACAGTGTAAACATTCAGATACAAGTCGATTACATATAAAGGAAGTAGATCAGCTTAATTACAGTTACAAATATGTATTACATCCACATGATTACATGCGTATATGGGATGTAGATCAGAATAATTACAGTTACAAAATAAAAAATATGTATTACATCCACTTGATTATATATATATATGGGACGTAGATCAGCTTAATAACAGTTAGGAATACATATTACATCCAATCGATTATATATGGGATGTAGAGCAGCTTAATGATAGTTACATATACATATTACATAAAATCAATTACATATATAAGAGATGTAGATCAGCTTAATTAAAGTTACAAAACTGTTACACTCCTTAGGTTTACAGAGAACTTATTCTCTTGCCAGGGACCTGATACACAAAAAATCATTCCAAACCTAATCTCTTTTCATTCACACACGAACATGTTGTTTAGGAAGATCTGAATCTTGCGCCAGTGACCTCATCCACTCCCAAGGTTCACAGAGAAGTTATTCTCTTGCCAGGGACCTCACCAACAAATAATATCAATCCAAACCTAATCTCCTTGCATTCATACACGCACATGAGGTTTAAGAAGATCTGAAACTTGCGCCAGTGACCTCATCCACTCCCAAGGTTTACAGAGAAGTCATTCTCTTGCCAGGGACCTCATCAACAAATAATCATTCCAAACCTAATCTCTTTTCATTCACACATGCACATGAGGTTTAGGAAGATCTGAATCTTGCGCCAGTGACCTCATCAACATCCAAGGTTCACAGAGAAGTTATTCACTTGCCAGGGACCTCACCCACAAATAATCATTCCAAACTTAATCTCTTTTCATCCACACATCCACATGAGGTTTAGGAAGATATGAATCTTGCGCCAGTGACCTCATCAACACCCAAGGTTTACAGAGAACTACATTATTAACCCACCCTACCTCCCAACTTATGAATAGCAGTATTATATGTTTTCCATTTTTTCCAGCTTTAAAATCTGAAGACTTACTACTTTGCTTTATGTTGACTACTCGAATTTTCCATTAGAAATCTAGATTCAAAATTTGAATCATTATAATAAATCTTTGATAAGGAACCCAACGTATGTCTGTAAAATGATCTATTGGACAAATATGCTTTTCATCCCTTTCTGTTCAGTGCATTTTGTGATCACTAGTTATAAGTGTTAGGTTTTTTGATTTTAATTCTTTCTATTATTAGTGCTACGACAAAATTCATTGTCAAATGTCTATTTTTCCTTTCTCCATCCTAAATTTTATGTTAATATGTACTAATAGTAGCTACACATATAGATGATTTAATTATTAGTACAGTACTATATAACTACAAAGTGTTTATTTACATTTAATTAATTCTAAGCAACTTACAAGTTCTTAAATTTAAATATTAGGAAAATATCAAATAGACCAGTTTGTTCCTTAGACATTATTGAAACAACAATATTGTTGAGAATAGACTCATAACGTACTCATCGGAACTGACCCACAATTTAAATTTGGAACTAAACCACTATGAAATATGCCTGAAAAAGGGATCGAAGACAAGACCCCTATAGGCTTTTGTGTGTGTTTATTTAGTTTACTCCAATTATATGGGCTCCAGCATCTTAGCATAACTAAATATATAATTAATAAAAAGATAACTATGAAGAATGTTGTAGGACTAAAATATTCTTACCCGGATTAAAAGCTGAGTCTGTAAAGGGACAATCTGCACACAAGGACAAAACACAGGATGACACACACATAGCCCTACCGGTCATCATACTGGCCGTAGGTCCAAAAGCCAGTGCCTCGCTCGTCTGCAAAATGCAGTCCAGGGTGTACTACCTGGAAGAGAGATTCCCTCGCACACACAGTCCTGCAAATCATTATACTGGCCATAGATCTAGATGTCAGAGACTCTCTTTTCGGCATTTTGCATCATAAATTTCTGCATAATGTAGCCAACTTGCATTCCTTAATCTAAGCCATATCTTAGTCTTGTCGAACTAAAGTTCAAATCTGCCGTACGTGTACTATATACATACGTAGTGTTTATCAAATTATTATCTAAGTATCACTTAGCAACTTACAAGTACTTGTTTGTAAATATTAGGACCTTTCTGTTACTTAGCCATTATTGAAATTTCAATATTGTTGGGTAATAGTTGCATAAAGTCCATGTCCAAAAGACAAAGAATGAAAACAAGGAAAAGATACCTCACACTCCCAAGCAACAAATATTATCTTAACATGTATCAGACACGATCCACAAGGAGGGCGATAGGGATGATCGCTCCTCTAAACTGCCACACTTTTCTACATATTATTATGCTTAATACTTGTGAAGACTAAAATATTCTGCCATTTATCACGAAGTTCGACAGGCCCGAGAACATTTTTCCTTTTAATTGTTAATTTGATGAAAGTCTCCATGTGATAGACTGATTGGAATTAACCCTACAATTTAAATTTGGAACGGAAACACTATGGAATATCCCTGAAAAAGGGATTAAACCTGAGGCCCCTATAAGTTTTTGTATCTTTTCTTATTTACTTTACTCCTCTTATCATTCCGTTTAACATTCCAATGGGAGGACTTGTGCCAAAAATAACCATCCATTCCAGCCCGGGACCCCTATTTCTGCAAGACAATATGTACATGGAAATCAGCTTGCATCCTGTTTAAAGTACTATATTTTATCTACATGAAAAGGTGCAAAGTAGGCAGAGGCGGCTCCAAGATGAACCATCTAGAGGTGTTGAGGGAGTGCGGAAAGAAATTTAGGGGGTGCGATGCTGAAATTAAGGGAAAAAAGAGACATAGATGGAGGTGGCAAGGACAGTTTACCTTCACTTTGTAGATAAGGTTTAGAATAGTGCCGTAGCATAAATAGCAAAAGGCGTGGGTCAACTACACCCCTAATCGACTCTGGTGATTAACATAAATTATTGACTGAAATGAAATTATAAAACTTTAGATTGATATCAATTTTCAAGAGAAGCTGTGCCCTCCCCCAGCCCTGCACCCAGTGGAAACAGTCTAAACATTCAGATACAAATCGATTACATATAAGGGAACTGGATCAGCTTAATTACAGTTACAAATATATATTAAATCCACATGATTACATGCGTATATGGAATGTGTATCAGCACAATTACAGTTACAAAATAACAAATATGTATTACATCCACTTTATTATGTATATATATGGGACGTAGATCAGCGTAATAACAGTTAGGAATACATATTACATCCAATCGATTATATATGGGATGTAGAGCAGGTTAATGAAAGTTACATATACATATTACATAAAACCAATTATATATATAAGGGATGTAGATCAGCTTAATTAAAGTTACAAAACTGTTACACTCCTTAGGTTTACAGAGAACTTATTTTCTTCCCAGGGACCTCATACACAAAAAATCAATCCAAACCTAATCTCTTTTCATTCACACACGAACATGTTGTTTAGGAAGATCTGAATCTTGCGCCAGTGACCTCATCCACTCCCAAGGTTCACAGAGAAGTTATTCTCTTGCCAGGGACCTCACCAACAAATAATATCAATCCAAACCTAATCTCCTTGCATTCACACACGCACATGAGGTTTAAGAAGATCTGAAACTTGCGCCAGTGACCTCATCCACTCCCAAGGTTTACAGAGAAGTCATTCTCTTGCCAGGGACCTAATCAACAAATAATCATTCCAACCCTAATTTATTTTCATTCACACATGCACATGAGGTTTAGGAAGATCTGAATTTTGCGCCAGTGACCTCATCAACATCCAAGGTTCACAGAGAAGTTATTCTCTTGCCAGGGACCTCATCCACAAATAACCATTCCGAACCTAATCTCTTTTCATCCACACATCCACATGAGGTTTCGGAAGATATGAATCTTGCGCCAGTGACCTCATCAACACCCTAGGTTTACAGAGAACTACATTATTAACCCACCCTACCTCCCAACTTATGAATAGCAGTATTATATGTTTTTCCATTTTTTCCAGCTTTAAAATCTGAAGACTTACTACTTTGCTTTATGTTGACTACTCGAATTTTCCATTAGAAATCTAGATTCAAAATTTGAATCATTATAATAAAACTTTGATAAGGAACCCAACGTGTGTCTGTAAAATGATCTATTGGACAAATATGCTTTTCATCCCTTTCTGTTCACTACATTTTGTGATCACTAGTTATAAATGTTAGGTTTTTTTATTTCAATTCTTTCTATTATTAGTGCTATGACAAAATTCATTGTCAAATGTCTATTTTTCCTTTCTCCATCCTAAATTTTATGTTAATATGTACTAATAGTAACTACACATATAGATGATTTAATTATTAGTACAGTACTATATAACTACAGAGTGTTTATTTACATTTAATTAATTCTAAGCAACTTACAAGTTCTTAAATTTAAATATTAGGAAAATATCAAATAGACCAGTTTGTTCTTTAGCCATTATTGAAACAACAATATTGTTGAGGATAGACTCATAACGTACTGATCGGAACTGACCAAGAATTTAAATTTGCAACCAAACCACTATGAATTATGCCTGAAAAAGGGATCGAAGACAAGACCCCTATAGGCTTTTGTCTGTGTTTATTTAGTTTACTCCAATTATATGGGGTCCAGTATCTTACCATAACTAAATATATAATTAATAAAAAGATAACCATGAAGAATGTTGTAAGACTATAATATTCTTACCCGGATTAAAAGCTGAGTCTGTAAAGGGACAATCTGCACACAAGGACAAAACACAGGATGACACACACATAGCCCTACAGGTCATCATACTGGCCGTAGGTCCAAAAGCCAGTGCCTCGCTAGACAGCAAAATGCAATCCAGTTTGTACTACCTGGAAGTGAGATTCACACGCACACACAGTCCTGCAAATCATTATACTGGCCATAGATCTAGATGTCAGAAACTCTCTTTTCTGCATTTTGCATCATACATTTCTGCATAATGTAGCCAACTTGCATACTTTCAGCTAAGCCATATCTTAGTCTTGTCGAACTAAAGTTCAAATCTGCCGTACGTGTACTATATACACACGTAGTGTTTATCAAATTATTATCTAAGTATCACTTAGCAACTTACAAATACTTGTTTGTAAATATTAGGACCTTTCTGTTACTTAGCCATTATTGAAATTTCAATATTGTTGGGTAATTGTTGCATAAAGTTCATGTCCAAAAGTCAAAGAATGAAAACAAGGAAGAGATACCTCACACTCCCAAGCAACAAATATTATCTTAACATGTATCAGACACGATCCACAAGGAGGGCGATAGGGATGATCGCTCCTCTAAACTGCCACACTTTTCTACATATTATTATGCTTAATACTTGTGAAGACTAAAATATTCTGCCATTTATCACGAAGTTCGACAGGCCCGAGAACATTTTTCCTTTTAATTGTTAATTTGATGAAAGTCTCCATGTGATAGACTGATTGGAATTAACCCTACAATTTAAATTTGGAACGGAAACATTATGGAATATCCCTGAAAAAGGGATTAAACCTGAGGCCCCTATAAGTTTTTGTATCTTTTCTTATTTACTTTACTCCTCTTATCATTCCGTTTAACATTCCAATGGGAGGACTTGTGCCAAAAATAACCATCCATTCCAGCCCGGGACCCCTATTTCTGCAAGACAATATGTACATGGAAATCAGCTTGCATCCTGTTTAAAGTACTATATTTTATCTACATGAAAAGGTGCAAAGTAGGCAGAGGGGGCTCCAAGATGAACCATCTAGAGGTGTTGAGGGAGTGCGCAAAGAAATTTAGGGGGTGCGATACTGAAAATAAGGGAAAAAAGAGACATAGTTGGAGGTGGCAAGGACAGTTTACCTTTACTTTGTAGATAAGGTTTAGAATAGTACGTAGCATAAATAGCAAAAGGCGTGGTCAACTACACCCCTAATCGACTCTGGTGATTAACATAAATTATTGACTGAAATGAAATTATAAAACTTTAGATTGATATCAATTTTCAAGAGAAGCTGTGCCCTCCCCCAGGCCTGGACCCACTGGAAACAGTGTAAACATTCAGATACAAGTGGATTACATATAAGGGAACTAGATCAGCTTAATTACAGTTACAAATATGTATTAAATCCACATGATTACATGCGTATATGGGATGTAGATCAGCATAATTACAGTTACAAAATAAAAAATATGTATTACATCCACTTGATTATATATATATATGGGACGTAGATCAGCGTAATAACAGTTAGGAATACATATTACATCCAAATGATTATATATGGGATGTAGAGCAGCTTAATGAAAGTTACATATACATATTACATAAAACCAATTATATATATAAGGGATGTAGATCAGCTTAATTAAAGTTACAAAACTGTTACACTCCTTAGGTTTACAGAGAACTTATTTTCTTCCCAGGGACCTCATACACAAAAAATCAATCCAAACCTAATCTCTTTTCATTCACACACGAACATGAGGTTTAGGAAGATCTGAATCTTGCGCCAGTGACCTCATCCACTCCCAAGGTTCACAGAGAAGTTATTCTCTTGCCAGGGACTTCACCAACAAATCATATCAATCAAAAACTTAATCTCCTTGCATTCACACACGCACATGAGGTTTAAGAATATCTGAAACTTGCGCCAGTGACCTCATCCACTCCTAAGGTTTACAGAGAAGTCATTCTCTTGCCAGGGACCTCATCAACAAATAATCATTCCAAACCTAATCTCTTTTCATTCACACATGCACATGAGGTTTAGGAAGATCTGAATCTTGCGCCAGTGACCTCATCAACATCCAAGGTTCACAGAGAAGTTATTCTCTTGCCAGGGACCTCACCCACAAATAATCATTCCAAACCTAATCTCTTTTCATCCACACATCCACATGAGGTTTAGGAAGATATGAATCTTGCGCCAGTGACCTCATCAACACCCAAGGTTTACAGAGAACTACATTATTAACCCACCCTACCTCCCAACTAATGAATAGCAGTATTATATGTTTTTCCATTTTTTCCAGCTTTAAAATCTGAAGACTTACTACTTTGCTTTATGTTGACTACTCGAATTTTCCATTAGAAATCTAGATTCAAAATTTGAATCATTATAATAAAACTTTGATAAGGAACCCAACGTGTGTCTGTAAAATGATCTATTGGACAAATATGCTTTTCATCCCTTTCTGTTCACTACATTTTGTGATCACTAGTTATAAGTGTTAGGTTTTTTTATTTCAATTCTTTCTATTATTAGTGCTATGACAAAATTCATTGTCAAATGTCTATCTTTCCTTTCTCCATCCTAAATTTTATGTTAATATGTACTAATAGTAGCTACACATATAGATGATTTAATTATTAGTACAGTACTATATAACTACAAAGTGTTTATTTACATTTAATTAATTCTAAGCAACTTACAAGTTCTTAAATTTAAATATTAGGAAAATATCAAATAGACCAGTTTGTTCCTTAGACATTATTGAAACAACAATATTGTTGAGAATAGACTCATAACGTACTGATCGGAACTGACCCACAATTTAAATTTGGAATTAAACCACTATGAAATATGCCTGAAAAAGGGATCGAAGACAAGACCCCTATAGGCTTTTGTGTGTGTTTATTTAGTTTAATCCAATTATATGGGGTCCAGCATCTTAGCATATCTAAATATATAATTAATAAAAAGATAACTATGAAGAATGTTGTAGGACTAAAATATTCTTACCCGGATTAAAAGCTGAGTCTGTAAATGGACAATCTGCACACAAGGGCAAAACACAGGATGACACACACATAGCCCTACAGGTCATCATACTGGCCGTAGGTCCAAAAGCCAGTGCCTCGCTAGTCTGCAAAATGCAGTCCAGGGTGTACTACCTGGAAGAGAGATTCACACGCACACACAGTCCTGCAAATCATTATACTGGCCATAGATCTAGATGTCAGAAACTCTCTTTTCTGCATTTTGCATCATAAATTTCTGCATAATGTAGCCAACTTGCATTCCTTAATCTAAGCCATATCTTAGTCTTGTCGAACTAAAGTTCAAATCTGCCGTACGTGTACTATATACATACGTAGTGTTTATCAAATTATTATCTAAGTATCACTTAGCAACTTACAAGTACTTGTTTGTAAATATTAGGACCTTTCTGTTACTTAGCCATTATTGAAATTTCAATATTGTTGGGTAATTGTTGCATAAAGTCCATGTCCAAAAGTCAAAGAATGAAAACAAGGAAGAGATACCTCACACTCCCAAGCAACAAATATTATCTTAACATGTATCAGACACGATCCACAAGGAGGGCAATAGGGATGATCGCTCCTCTAAACTGCCACACTTTTCTACATATTATTATGCTTAATACTTGTGAAGACTAAAATATTCTGCCATTTATCACGAAGTTCGACAGGCCCGAGAACATTTTTCCTTTTAATTGTTAATTTGATGAAAGTCTCCATGTGATAGACTGATTGGAATTAACCCTACAATTTAAATTTGGAACGGAAACACTATGGAATATCCCTGAAAAAGGGATTAAACCTGAGGCCCCTATAAGTTTTTGTATCTTTTCTTATTTACTTTACTCCTCTTATCATTCCGTTTAACATTCCAATGGGAGGACTTGTGCCAAAAATAACCATCCATTCCAGCCTGGGACCCCTATTTCTGCAAGACAATATGTACGTGGAAATCAGCTTGCATCCTGTTTAAAGTACTATATTTTATCTACATGAAAAGGTGCAAAGTAGGCAGAGGCGGCTCCAAGATGAACCATCTAGAGGTGTTGAGGGAGTGCGGAAAGAAATTTAGGGGGTGCGATGCTGAAAATAAGGGAAAAAGAGACATAGTTGGAGGTGGCAAGGACAGCTTACCTTTACTTTGTAGATAAGGTTTAGAATAGTACGTAGCATAAATATCAAAAGGCGTGGTCAACTACACCCCTAATCGACTCTGGTGATTAACATAAATTATTGACTGAAATGAAATTATAAAGCTTTAGATTGATATCAATTTTCAAGAGAAGCTGTGCCCTCCCCCAGGCCTGCACCCACTGGAAACAGTGTAAACATTCAGATACAAGTGGATTACATATAAGGGAACTAGATCAGCTTAATTACAGTTACAAATATGTATTAAATCCACATGATTACATGCGTATATGGGATGTAGATCAGCATAATTACAGTTACAAAATAAAAAATATGTATTACATCCACTTGATTATATATATATATGGGACGTAGATCAGCGTAATGACAGTTAGGAATACATATTACATCCAATCGATTATATATGGGATGTAGAGCAGCTTAATGAAAGTTACATATACATATTACATAAAACCAATTACATATATAAGGGATGTAGATCAGCTTAATTAAAGTTACAAAACTGTTACACTCCTTAGGTTTACAGAGAACTTATTTTCTTCCCAGGGACTTCATACACAAAAAATCAATCCAAAGCTAATCTCTTTTCATTCACACACGAACATGAGGTTTAGGAAGATCTGAATCTTGCGCCAGTGACCTCATCCACTCCCAAGGTTCACAGAGAAGTTATTCTCTTGCCAGGGACCTCACCAACAAATAATATCAATCAAAAACTTAATCTCCTTGCATTCACACACGCACATGAGGTTTAAGAATATCTGAAACTTGCGCCAGTGACCTCATCCACTCCTAAGGTTTACAGAGAAGTCATTCTCTTGCCAGGGACCTCATCAACAAATAATCATTCCAAACCTAATCTCTTTTCATTCACACATGCACATGAGGTTTAGGAAGATCTGAATCTTGCGCCAGTGACCTCATCAACATCCAAGGTTCACAGAGAAGTTATTCTCTTGCCAGGGACCTCACCCACAAATAATCATTCCAAACCTAATCTCTTTTCATCCACACATCCACATGAGGTTTAGGAAGATATGAATCTTGCGCCAGTGACCTCATCAACACCCTAGGTTTACAGAGAACTACATTATTAACCCACCCTACCTCCCAACTTATGAATAGCAGTATTATATGTTTTTCCATTTTTTCCAGCTTTAAAATCTGAAGACTTACTACTTTGCTTTATTTTGACTACTCGAATTTTCCATTAGAAATCTAGATTCAAAATTTGAATCATTATAATAAAACTTTGATAAGGAACCCAACGTGTGTCTGTAAAATGATCTATTGGACAAATATGCTTTTCATCCCTTTCTGTTCACTACATTTTGTGATCACTAGTTATAAGTGTTAGGTTTTTTTATTTCAATTCTTTCTATTATTAGTGCTATGACAAAATTCATTGTCAAATGTCTATCTTTCCTTTCTCCATCCTAAATTTTATGTTAATATGTACTAATAGTAGCTACACATATAGATGATTTAATTATTAGTACAGTACTATATAACTACAAAGTGTTTATTTACATTTAATTAATTCTAAGCAACTTACAAGTTCTTAAATTTAAATATTAGGAAAATATCAAATAGACCAGTTTGTTCCTTAGACATTATTGAAACAACAATATTGTTGAGAATAGACTCATAACGTACTGATCGGAACTGACCCACAATTTAAATTTGGAATTAAACCACTATGAAATATGCCTGAAAAAGGGATCGAAGACAAGACCCCTATAGGCTTTTGTGTGTGTTTATTTAGTTTAATCCAATTATATGGGGTCCAGCATCTTAGCATATCTAAATATATAATTAATAAAAAGATAACTATGAAGAATGTTGTAGGACTAAAATATTCTTACCCGGATTAAAAGCTGAGTCTGTAAATGGACAATCTGCACACAAGGGCAAAACACAGGATGACACACACATAGCCCTACAGGTCATCATACTGGCCGTAGGTCCAAAAGCCAGTGCCTCGCTAGTCTGCAAAATGCAGTCCAGGGTGTACTACCTGGAAGAGAGATTCACACGCACACACAGTCCTGCAAATCATTATACTGGCCATAGATCTAGATGTCAGAAACTCTCTTTTCTGCATTTTGCATCATAAATTTCTGCATAATGTAGCCAACTTGCATTCCTTAATCTAAGCCATATCTTAGTCTTGTCGAACTAAAGTTCAAATCTGCCGTACGTGTACTATATACATACGTAGTGTTTATCAAATTATTATCTAAGTATCACTTAGCAACTTACAAGTACTTGTTTGTAAATATTAGGACCTTTCTGTTACTTAGCCATTATTGAAATTTCAATATTGTTGGGTAATTGTTGCATAAAGTCCATGTCCAAAAGTCAAAGAATGAAAACAAGGAAGAGATACCTCACACTCCCAAGCAACAAATATTATCTTAACATGTATCAGACACGATCCACAAGGAGGGCGATAGGGATGATCGCTCCTCTAAACTGCCACACTTTTCTACATATTATTATGCTTAATACTTGTGAAGACTAAAATATTCTGCCATTTATCACGAAGTTCGACAGGCCCGAGAACATTTTTCCTTTTAATTGTTAATTTGATGAAAGTCTCCATGTGATAGACTGATTGGAATTAACCCTACAATTTAAATTTGGAACGGAAACACTATGGAATATCCCTGAAAAAGGGATTAAACCTGAGGCCCCTATAAGTTTTTGTATCTTTTCTTATTTACTTTACTCCTCTTATCATTCCGTTTAACATTCCAATGGGAGGACTTGTGCCAAAAATAACCATCCATTCCAGCCCGGGACCCCTATTTCTGCAAGACAATATGTACGTGGAAATCAGCTTGCATCCTGTTTAAAGTACTATATTTTATCTACATGAAAAGGTGCAAAGTAGGCAGAGGCGGCTCCAAGATGAACCATCTAGAGGTGTTGAGGGAGTGCGGAAAGAAATTTAGGGGGTGCGATGCTGAAAATAAGGGAAAAAAGAGACATAGTTGGAGGTGGCAAGGACAGCTTACCTTTACTTTGTAGATAAGGTTTAGAATAGTACGTAGCATAAATAGCAAAAGGCGTGGTCAACTACACCCCTAATCGACTCTGGTGATTAACATAAATTATTGACTGAAATGAAATTATAAAGTTTTAGATTGATATCAATTTTCAAGAGAAGCTGTGCCCTCCCCCAGGCCTGCACCCACTGGAAACAGTGTAAACATTCAGATACAAGTGGATTACATATAAGGGAACTAGATCAGCTTAATTACAGTTACAAATATGTATTAAATCCACATGATTACATGCGTATATGGGATGTAGATCAGCATAATTACAGTTACAAAATAAAAAATATGTATTACATCCACTTGATTATATATATATATGGGACGTAGATCAGCGTAATAACAGTTAGGAATACATATTACATCCAATCGATTATATATGGGATGTAGAGCAGCTTAATGAAAGTTACATATACATATTACATAAAACCAATTATATATATAAGGGATGTAGATCAGCTTAATTAAAGTTACAAAACTGTTACACTCCTTAGGTTTACAGAGAACTTATTTTCTTCCCAGGGACCTCATACACAAAAAATCAATCCAAACCTAATCTCTTTTCATTCACACACGAACATGAGGTTTAGGAAGATCTGAATCTTGCGCCAGTGACCTCATCCACTCCCAAGGTTCACAGAGAAGTTATTCTCTTGCCAGGGACTTCACCAACAAATCATATCAATCAAAAACTTAATCTCCTTGCATTCACACACGCACATGAGGTTTAAGAATATCTGAAACTTGCGCCAGTGACCTCATCCACTCCTAAGGTTTACAGAGAAGTCATTCTCTTGCCAGGGACCTCATCAACAAATAATCATTCCAAACCTAATCTCTTTTCATTCACACATGCACATGAGGTTTAGGAAGATCTGAATCTTGCGCCAGTGACCTCATCAACATCCAAGGTTCACAGAGAAGTTATTCTCTTGCCAGGGACCTCACCCACAAATAATCATTCCCAACCTAATCTCTTTTCATCCACACATCCACATGAGGTTTAGGAAGATATGAATCTTGCGCCAGTGACCTCATCAACACCCAAGGTTTACAGAGAACTACATTATTAACCCACCCTACCTCCCAACTTATGAATAGCAGTATTATATGTTTTTCCATTTTTTCCAGCTTTAAAATCTGAAGACTTACTACTTTGCTTTATGTTGACTACTCGAATTTTCCATTAGAAATCTAGATTCAAAATTTGAATCATTATAATAAAACTTTGATAAGGAACCCAACGTGTGTCTGTAAAATGATCTATTGGACAAATATGCTTTTCATCCCTTTCTGTTCACTACATTTTGTGATCACTAGTTATAAGTGTTAGGTTTTTTTATTTCAATTCTTTCTATTATTAGTGCTATGACAAAATTCATTGTCAAATGTCTATCTTTCCTTTCTCCATCCTAAATTTTATGTTAATATGTACTAATAGTAGCTACACATATAGATGATTTAATTATTAGTACAGTACTATATAACTACAAAGTGTTTATTTACATTTAATTAATTCTAAGCAACTTACAAGTTCTTAAATTTAAATATTAGGAAAATATCAAATAGACCAGTTTGTTCCTTAGACATTATTGAAACAACAATATTGTTGAGAATAGACTCATAACGTACTGATCGGAACTGACCCACAATTTAAATTTGGAATTAAACCACTATGAAATATGCCTGAAAAAGGGATCGAAGACAAGACCCCTATAGGCTTTTGTGTGTGTTTATTTAGTTTAATGCAATTATATGGGGTCCAGCATCTTAGCATATCTAAATATATAATTAATAAAAAGATAACTATGAAGAATGTTGTAGGACTAAAATATTCTTACCCGGATTAAAAGCTGAGTCTGTAAATGGACAATCTGCACACAAGGGCAAAACACAGGATGACACACACATAGCCCTACAGGTCATCATACTGGCCGTAGGTCCAAAAGCCAGTGCCTCGCTAGTCTGCAAAATGCAGTCCAGGGTGTACTACCTGGAAGAGAGATTCACACGCACACACAGTCCTGCAAATCATTATACTGGCCATAGATCTAGATGTCAGAAACTCTCTTTTCTGCATTTTGCATCATAAATTTCTGCATAATGTAGCCAACTTGCATTCCTTAATCTAAGCCATATCTTAGTCTTGTCGAACTAAAGTTCAAATCTGCCGTACGTGTACTATATACATACGTAGTGTTTATCAAATTATTATCTAAGTATCACTTAGCAACTTACAAGTACTTGTTTGTAAATATTAGGACCTTTCTGTTACTTAGCCATTATTGAAATTTCAATATTGTTGGGTAATTGTTGCATAAAGTCCATGTCCAAAAGTCAAAGAATGAAAACAAGGAAGAGATACCTCACACTCCCAAGCAACAAATATTATCTTAACATGTATCAGACACGATCCACAAGGAGGGCAATAGGGATGATCGCTCCTCTAAACTGCCACACTTTTCTACATATTATTATGCTTAATACTTGTGAAGACTAAAATATTCTGCCATTTATCACGAAGTTCGACAGGCCCGAGAACATTTTTCCTTTTAATTGTTAATTTGATGAAAGTCTCCATGTGATAGACTGATTGGAATTAACCCTACAATTTAAATTTGGAACGGAAACACTATGGAATATCCCTGAAAAAGGGATTAAACCTGAGGCCCCTATAAGTTTTTGTATCTTTTCTTATTTACTTTACTCCTCTTATCATTCCGTTTAACATTCCAATGGGAGGACTTGTGCCAAAAATAACCATCCATTCCAGCCCGGGACCCCTATTTCTGCAAGACAATATGTACGTGGAAATCAGCTTGCATCCTGTTTAAAGTACTATATTTTATCTACATGAAAAGGTGCAAAGTAGGCAGAGGCGGCTCCAAGATGAACCATCTAGAGGTGTTGAGGGAGTGCGGAAAGAAATTTAGGGGGTGCGATGCTGAAAATAAGGGAAAAAGAGACATAGTTGGAGGTGGCAAGGACAGCTTACCTTTACTTTGTAGATAAGGTTTAGAATAGTACGTAGCATAAATATCAAAAGGCGTGGTCAACTACACCCCTAATCGACTCTGGTGATTAACATAAATTATTGACTGAAATGAAATTATAAAGCTTTAGATTGATATCAATTTTCAAGAGAAGCTGTGCCCTCCCCCAGGCCTGCACCCACTGGAAACAGTGTAAACATTCAGATACAAGTGGATTACATATAAGGGAACTAGATCAGCTTAATTACAGTTACAAATATGTATTAAATCCACATGATTACATGCGTATATGGGATGTAGATCAGCATAATTACAGTTACAAAATAAAAAATATGTATTACATCCACTTGATTATATATATATATGGGACGTAGATCAGCGTAATGACAGTTAGGAATACATATTACATCCAATCGATTATATATGGGATGTAGAGCAGCTTAATGAAAGTTACATATACATATTACATAAAACCAATTACATATATAAGGGATGTAGATCAGCTTAATTAAAGTTACAAAACTGTTACACTCCTTAGGTTTACAGAGAACTTATTTTCTTCCCAGGGACTTCATACACAAAAAATCAATCCAAACCTAATCTCTTTTCATTCACACACGAACATGAGGTTTAGGAAGATCTGAATCTTGCGCCAGTGACCTCATCCACTCCCAAGGTTCACAGAGAAGTTATTCTCTTGCCAGGGACCTCACCAACAAATAATATCAATCAAAAACTTAATCTCCTTGCATTCACACACGCACATGAGGTTTAAGAATATCTGAAACTTGCGCCAGTGACCTCATCCACTCCTAAGGTTTACAGAGAAGTCATTCTCTTGCCAGGGACCTCATCAACAAATAATCATTCCAAACCTAATCTCTTTTCATTCACACATGCACATGAGGTTTAGGAAGATCTGAATCTTGCGCCAGTGACCTCATCAACATCCAAGGTTCACAGAGAAGTTATTCTCTTGCCAGGGACCTCACCCACAAATAATCATTCCAAACCTAATCTCTTTTCATCCACACATCCACATGAGGTTTAGGAAGATATGAATCTTGCGCCAGTGACCTCATCAACACCCAAGGTTTACAGAGAACTACATTATTAACCCACCCTACCTCCCAACTTATGAATAGCAGTATTATATGTTTTTCCATTTTTTCCAGCTTTAAAATCTGAAGACTTACTACTTTGCTTTATTTTGACTACTCGAATTTTCCATTAGAAATCTAGATTCAAAATTTGAATCATTATAATAAAACTTTGATAAGGAACCCAACGTGTGTCTGTAAAATGATCTATTGGACAAATATGCTTTTCATCCCTTTCTGTTCACTACATTTTGTGATCACTAGTTATAAGTGTTAGGTTTTTTTATTTCAATTCTTTCTATTATTAGTGCTATGACAAAATTCATTGTCAAATGTCTATCTTTCCTTTCTCCATCCTAAATTTTATGTTAATATGTACTAATAGTAGCTACACATATAGATGATTTAATTATTAGTACAGTACTATATAACTACAAAGTGTTTATTTACATTTAATTAATTCTAAGCAACTTACAAGTTCTTAAATTTAAATATTAGGAAAATATCAAATAGACCAGTTTGTTCCTTAGACATTATTGAAACAACAATATTGTTGAGAATAGACTCATAACGTACTGATCGGAACTGACCCACAATTTAAATTTGGAATTAAACCACTATGAAATATGCCTGAAAAAGGGATCGAAGACAAGACCCCTATAGGCTTTTGTGTGTGTTTATTTAGTTTAATCCAATTATATGGGGTCCAGCATCTTAGCATATCTAAATATATAATTAATAAAAAGATAACTATGAAGAATGTTGTAGGACTAAAATATTCTTACCCGGATTAAAAGCTGAGTCTGTAAATGGACAATCTGCACACAAGGGCAAAACACAGGATGACACACACATAGCCCTACAGGTCATCATACTGGCCGTAGGTCCAAAAGCCAGTGCCTCGCTAGTCTGCAAAATGCAGTCCAGGGTGTACTACCTGGAAGAGAGATTCACACGCACACACAGTCCTGCAAATCATTATACTGGCCATAGATCTAGATGTCAGAAACTCTCTTTTCTGCATTTTGCATCATAAATTTCTGCATAATGTAGCCAACTTGCATTCCTTAATCTAAGCCATATCTTAGTCTTGTCGAACTAAAGTTCAAATCTGCCGTACGTGTACTATATACATACGTAGTGTTTATCAAATTATTATCTAAGTATCACTTAGCAACTTACAAGTACTTGTTTGTAAATATTAGGACCTTTCTGTTACTTAGCCATTATTGAAATTTCAATATTGTTGGGTAATTGTTGCATAAAGTCCATGTCCAAAAGTCAAAGAATGAAAACAAGGAAGAGATACCTCACACTCCCAAGCAACAAATATTATCTTAACATGTATCAGACACGATCCACAAGGAGGGCGATAGGGATGATCGCTCCTCTAAACTGCCACACTTTTCTACATATTATTATGCTTAATACTTGTGAAGACTAAAATATTCTGCCATTTATCACGAAGTTCGACAGGCCCGAGAACATTTTTCCTTTTAATTGTTAATTTGATGAAAGTCTCCATGTGATAGACTGATTGGAATTAACCCTACAATTTAAATTTGGAACGGAAACACTATGGAATATCCCTGAAAAAGGGATTAAACCTGAGGCCCCTATAAGTTTTTGTATCTTTTCTTATTTACTTTACTCCTCTTATCATTCCGTTTAACATTCCAATGGGAGGACTTGTGCCAAAAATAACCATCCATTCCAGCCCGGGACCCCTATTTCTGCAAGACAATATGTACGTGGAAATCAGCTTGCATCCTGTTTAAAGTACTATATTTTATCTACATGAAAAGGTGCAAAGTAGGCAGAGGCGGCTCCAAGATGAACCATCTAGAGGTGTTGAGGGAGTGCGGAAAGAAATTTAGGGGGTGCGATGCTGAAAATAAGGGAAAAAAGAGACATAGTTGGAGGTGGCAAGGACAGCTTACCTTTACTTTGTAGATAAGGTTTAGAATAGTACGTAGCATAAATAGCAAAAGGCGTGGTCAACTACACCCCTAATCGACTCTGGTGATTAACATAAATTATTGACTGAAATGAAATTATAAAGCTTTAGATTGATATCAATTTTCAAGAGAAGCTGTGCCCTCCCCCAGGCCTGCACCCACTGGAAACAGTGTAAACATTCAGATACAAGTGGATTACATATAAGGGAACTAGATCAGCTTAATTACAGTTACAAATATGTATTAAATCCACATGATTACATGCGTATATGGGATGTAGATCAGCATAATTACAGTTACAAAATAAAAAATATGTATTACATCCACTTGATTATATATATATATGGGACGTAGATCAGCGTAATAACAGTTAGGAATACATATTACATCCAATCGATTATATATGGGATGTAGAGCAGCTTAATGAAAGTTACATATACATATTACATAAAACCAATTATATATATAAGGGATGTAGATCAGCTTAATTAAAGTTACAAAACTGTTACACTCCTTAGGTTTACAGAGAACTTATTTTCTTCCCAGGGACTTCATACACAAAAAATCAATCCAAACCTAATCTCTTTTCATTCACACACGAACATGAGGTTTAGGAAGATCTGAATCTTGCGCCAGTGACCTCATCCACTCCCAAGGTTCACAGAGAAGTTATTCTCTTGCCAGGGACCTCACCAACAAATAATATCAATCAAAAACTTAATCTCCTTGCATTCACACACGCACATGAGGTTTAAGAATATCTGAAACTTGCGCCAGTGACCTCATCCACTCCTAAGGTTTACAGAGAAGTCATTCTCTTGCCAGGGACCTCATCAACAAATAATCATTCCCAACCTAATCTCTTTTCATTCACACATGCACATGAGGCTTAGGAAGATCTGAATCTTGCGCCAGTGACCTCATCAACATCCAAGGTTCACAGAGAAGTTATTCTCTTGCCAGGGACCTCACCCACAAATAATCATTCCAAACCTAATCTCTTTTCATCCACACATCCACATGAGGTTTAGGAAGATATGAATCTTGCGCCAGTGACCTCATCAACACCCAAGGTTTACAGAGAACTACATTATTAACCCACCCTACCTCCCAACTTATGAATAGCAGTATTATATGTTTTTCCATTTTTTCCAGCTTTAAAATCTGAAGACTTACTACTTTGCTTTATGTTGACTACTCGAATTTTCCATTAGAAATCTAGATTCAAAATTTGAATCATTATAATAAAACTTTGATAAGGAACCCAACGTGTGTCTGTAAAATGATCTACAAATATGCTTTTCATCCCTTTCTGTTCACTACATTTTGTGATCACTAGTTATAAGTGTTAGGTTTTTTTATTTCAATTCTTTCTATTATTAGTGCTATGACAAAATTCATTGTCAAATGTCTATCTTTCCTTTCTCCATCCTAAATTTTATGTTAATATGTACTAATAGTAGCTACACATATAGATGATTTAATTATTAGTACAGTACTATATAACTACAAAGTGTTTATTTACATTTAATTAATTCTAAGCAACTTACAAGTTCTTAAATTTAAATATTAGGAAAATATCAAATAGACCAGTTTGTTCCTTAGACATTATTGAAACAACAATATTGTTGAGAATAGACTCATAACGTACTCATCGGAACTGAACCACAATTTAAATTTGGAACTCAACCACTATGAAATATGCCTGAAAAAGGGATCGAAGACAAGACCCCTATAGGCTTTTGTGTGTGTTTATTTAGTTTACTCCAATTATATGGGGTCCTGCATCTTAGCATAACTAAATATATAATTAATAAAAAGATAACTATGAAGAATGTTGTAGGACTAAAATATTCTTACCCGGATTAAAAGCTGAGTCTGTAAAGGGACAATCTGCACACAAGGACAAAACACAGGATGACACACACATAGCCCTACCGGTCATCATACTGGCCGTAGGTCCAAAAGCCAGTGCCTCGCTAGTCTGCAAAATGCAGTCCAGGGTGTACTACCTGGAAGAGAGATTCACACGCACACACAGTCCTGCAAATCATTATACAGGCCATAGATCTAGATGTCAGAAACTCTCTTTTCTGCATTTTGCATCATAAATTTCTGCATAATGTAGCCAACTTGCATTCCTTCAGCTAAGCCATATCTTAGTCTTGTCGAACTAAATTTCAAATCTGCCGTACGTGTACTATATACATACGTAGTGTTTATCAAATTATTATCTAAGTATCACTTAGCAACTTACAAGTACTTGTTTGTAAATATTAGGACCTTTCTGTTACTTAGCCATTATTGAAATTTCAATATTGTTGGGTAATTGTTGCATAAAGTCCATGTCCAAAAGTCAAAGAATGAAAACAAGGAAAAGATACCTCACACTCCCAAGCAACAAATATTATCTTAACATGTATCAGACACGATCCACAAGAAGGGCGATAGGGATGATCGCTCCTCGAAACAGCCACACTTTTCTACATATTATTATGCTTAATATTTGTGAAGACTAAAATATTCTGCCATTTATCACGAAGTTCGACAGGCCCGAGAACATTTTTCCTTTTAATTGTTAATTTGATGAAAGTCTCCATGTGATAGACTGATTGGAATTAACCCTACAATTTAAATTTGGAACGGAAACACTATGGAATATCCCTGAAAAAGGGATTAAACCTGAGGCCCCTATAAGTTTTTGTATCTTTTCTTATTTACTTTACTCCTCTTATCATTCCGTTTAACATTCCAATGGGAGGACTTGTGCCAAAAATAACCATCCATTCCAGCCCGGGACCCCTATTTCTGCAAGACAATATGTACATGGAAATCAGCTTGCATCCTGTTTAAAGTACTATATTTTATCTACATGAAAAGGTGCAAAGTAGGCAGAGGCGGCTCTAAGATGAACCATCTAGAGGTGTTGAGGGAGTGCGGAAAGAAATTTAGGGGGTGCGATGCTGAAAATAAGAGAAAAAAGAGACATAGTTGTAGATAAGGTTTAGAATAGTACGTAGCATAAATAGCAAAAGGCGTGGTCAACTACACACCTAATCGACTCTGGTGATTAACATAAATTATTGACTGAAATGAAATTATAAAACTTTAGATTGATATCAATTTTCAAGAGAAGCTGTGCCCTCCCCCAGCCTTGCACCCAGTGGAAACAGTCTAAACATTCAGATACAAGTCGATTACATATAAGGGAACTGGATCAGCTTAATTACAGTTACAAATATATATTAAATCCACATGATTACATGAGTATATGGGATGTAGATCAGCACAATTACAGTTACAAAATAACAAATATGTATTACATCCACTTGATTATGTATATATATGGGACGTAGATCAGCGTAATAACAGTTAGGAATACATATTACATCCAATCGATTATATATGGGATGTAGAGCAGCTTAATGAAAGTTACATATACATATTACATAAAACCAATTATATATATAAGGGATGTAGATCAGCTTAATTAAAGTTACAAAACTGTTACACTCCTTAGGTTTACAGAGAACTTATTTTCTTCCCAGGGACCTCATACACAAAAAATCAATCCAAACCTAATCTCTTTTCATTCACACACGAACATGAGGTTTAGGAAGATCTGAATCTTGCGCCAGTGACCTCATCCACTCCCAAGGTTCACAGAGAAGTTATTCTCTTGCCAGGGACCTCACCAACAAATAATATCAAACCAAACCTAATCTCCTTGCATTCACACACGCACATGAGGTTTAAGAAGATCTGAAACTTGCGCCAGTGACCTCATCCACTTTTAAGGTTTACAGAGAAGTCATTCTCTTACCAGGGACCTCATCAACAAATAATCATTCCAAACCTAATCTCTTTTCATTCACACATGCACATGAGGTTTAGGAAGATCTGAATCTTGCGCCAGTGACCTCATCAACATCCAAGGTTCACAGAGAAGTTATTCTCTTGCCAGGGACCTCACCCACAAATAATCATTCCAAACCTAATCTCTTTTCATCCACACATCCACATGAGGTTTAGGAAGATATGAATCTTGCGCCAGTGACCTCATCAACACCCAAGGTTTACAGAGAACTACATTATTAACCCACCCTACCTCCCAACTTATGAATAGCAGTATTATATGTTTTTCCATTCTTTCCAGCTTTAAAATCTGAAGACTTACTACTTTGCTTTATGTTGACTACTCGAATTTTCCATTAGAAATCTTGATTCAAAATTTGAATCATTATAATAAATCTTTGATAAGGAACCCAACGTGTGACTGATAAATGATCTATTGGACAAATATGCTTTTCATCCCTTTCTGTTCACTACATTTTGTGATCAATAGTTATAAGTGTTAGGTTTTTTGATTTTAATTCTTTCTATTATTAGTGCTACGACAAAATTCATTGTCAAATGTCTATTTTTCCTTTCTCCATCCTAAATTTTATGTTAATATGTACTAATAGTAGCTACACATATAGATGATTTAATTATTAGTACAGTACTATATAACTACAGAGTGTTTATTTACATTTAATTAATTCTAAGCAACTTACAAGTTCTTAAATTTAAATATTAGGAAAATATCAAATAGACCAGTTTGTTCCTTAGACATTATTGAAACAACAATATTGTTGAGAATAGACTCATAACGTACTGATCGGAACTGACCCACAATTTAAATTTGGAACTAAACCACTGTGAAATATGCCTGAAAAAGGGATCGAAGACAAAACCCCTATAGGCTTTTGTGTGTGTTTATTTAGTTTACTCCAATTATATGGGGTCCAGCATCTTAGCATAACTAAATATATAATTAATAAAAAGATAACTATGAAGAATGTTGTAGGACTAAAATATTCTTACCCGGATTAAAAATGAGTCTGTAAAGGGACAATCTGCACACAAGGACAAAACACAGGATGACACACACATAGCCCTACAGGTCATCATACTGGCCGTAGGTCCAAAAGCCAGTGCCTCGCTAGTCTGCAAAATGCAGTCAAAGGTGTACTACCTGGAAGTGAGATTCACACGCACACAGTCCTGCAAATCATTATACTGGACATATATCTAGATGTCAGAAACTCTCCTTTCTTCATTTTGCATCATAAATTTCTGCATAATGTAGCCAACTTGCATTCCTTCAGCTAAGCCATATCTTAGTCTTGTCGAACTAAAGTTCAAATCTGCCGTACGTGTACTATATACATACGTAGTGTTTATCAAATTATTATCTAAGTATCACTTAGCAACTTACAAATACTTGTTTGTAAATATTAGGACCTTTCTGTTACTTAGCCATTATTGAAATTTCAATATTGTTGGGTAATTGTTGCATAAAGTCCATGTCCAAAAGTCAAAGAATGAAAACAAGGAAGAGATACCTCACACTCCCAAGCAACAAATATTATCTTAACATGTATCAGGCACGATCCACAAGGAGGGCGATAGGGATGATCGCTCCTCCAAACTGCCACACTTTTCTACATATTATTATGCTTAATACTTGTGAAGACTAAAATATTCTGCCATTTATCACGAAGTTCAACAGGCCCGAGAACATTTTTCCTTTTAATTGTTAATTTGATGAAAGTCTCCATGTGATAGTCTGATTGGAATTAACCCTACATTTTAAATTTGGAACGGAAACGCTATGGAATATCCCTGAAAAAGGGATTAAACCTGAGGCCCCTATAAGTTTTTCTATCTTTTCTTATTTACTTTATTCCTCTTATCGTTCCGTTTAACATTCCAATGGGATTAATTGTGCCAAAAATAACCATCCATTCCAGCCCGGGACCCCTATTTCTGCAAGACAATATGTACATGGAAATCAGCTTGCATCCTGTTTAAATTACTATATTTTTATCTTCTGAAAAGGTGCAAAGTAGGCAGAGGCGGCTCTAAGATGAACCATCTAGAGGCGTTGAGGGAGTGCGGAAATAAATGTAGGGGGTGCGATGTTGAAAATAAGGGAAAAAAGAGACATAGAGAGAAGTGGCAAGGACAGTTTACCTTCACTTTGTAGATAAGGTTTAGAATAGTACGTAGCATAAATATCAAAAGGCGTGGTCAACTACACCCCTAATGGACTCTGGTGATTAACATAAATTATTGACTGAAATGAAATTATAAAACTATAGATTGATATCAATTTTCAAGAGAAGCTGTGCCCTCCCCCAGGCCTGCACCCACTGGAAACAGTGTAAACATTCAGATACAAGTCGATTACATATATGGGATGTAAATCAGCTTAATTACAGTTACAAATATATATTACATCCACATGATTCCATGCGTATATGTGATGTAGATCAGCATAATTACAGTTACAAAATAACAAATATGTATTACATCCACTTCATTAACTATATAGGATGTAGATCTGCTTAATAACAGTTAGGAATACATATTACATCCAATCGATTATATATGGGATGTAGAGCAGCTTAATTAAAGTTACAAAAACATATTACATAAAATCAATTACATATATAATTGATGTAGATCAGCTTAATTAAAGTCACAAAACTGTTACACTGTTTAGGTTTACAGAGAACTTATTCTCTTGCCAGGGACCTGATACACAAAAAATCATTCCAAACCTAATCTCTTTTCATCCACACACGAACATGAGGTTTAGGAAGATCTGAATCTTGCGCCAGTGGCCTCATCCACTCCCAAGGTTTACAGAGAAGTTATTCTCTTGCCAGGGACCTCACCAACAAATAATATGAATCCAAACCTAATCTCCTTACATTCACACACGCACATGAGGTTTAAGAAGATCTGAATCTTGCGCCAGTGACCTCATCCACTCCCAAGGTTTACAGAGAAGTCATTCTCTTGCCAGGGACCTCATCAACAAATAATCATTCCAAACCTAATCTCTTTTCATTCACACATGCACATGAGGTTTAGGAAGATCTGAATCTTGCGCCAGTGACCTCATCAACATCCAAGGTTCACAGAGAAGTTATTCTCTTGCCAGGGACCTCACCCACAAATAATCATTCCAAACCTAATCTCTTTTCATCCACACATCCACATGAGGTTTAGGAAGATATGAATCTTGCGCCAGTGACCTCATCAACACCCAAGGTTTACAGAGAACTACATTATTAACCCACCCTCCCTCCCAACTTATAAATAGCAGTATTATATGTTTTTCCATTCTTTAAATTCTTTCCAGCTTTAAAATCTGTAGACTTACTACTTTGCTTTATGTTGACTACTCGAATTTTCCATTAGAAATCAAGATTCAAAATTTGAATCATTATAATAAATGTTTGATAAGGAACCCAACGTGTGTCTGTAAAATGATCTATTGGAAAAATATGATTTTCATCCCTTTCTGTTCACTATTTTTGTGATCACTAGTTATAAGTGTTAGGGTTTTATATTTCAATTGTTTCTATTATTAGTGCTATGACAAAATTCATTGTCAAATGTCTATTTTTCCTTTCTCCATCCTAAATTTTATGTTAATATGTACTAATAGCAGCTACACATATAGATGATTTAATTATTAGTACAGTACTATATAACTACAGAGTGTTTATTTACCTTTAATTAATTCTTAGCAACTTACAAGTTCTTAAATTTAAATATTAGGAAATTATAAAATAGACCAGTTTGTTCTTTAGCCATTATTGAAACAACAATATTGTTGAGGATAGACTCATAACGTACTGATCGGAACTGACCAAGAATTTAAATTTGGAACCAAACCACTATGAAATATGCCTGAAAAAGGGATCGAAGACAAGACCCCTATAGGCTTTTGTCTGTGTTTATTTAGTTTACTCCAATTATATGGGGTCCAGCAGCTTACCATAACTAAATATATAATTAATAAAAAGATAATTATGAAGAATGTTGTAGGACTAAAATATTCTTACCCGGATTAAAAGATGAGTCTGTAAAGGGACAATCTGCACACAAGGACAAAACACAGGATGACACACACATAGCCCTACAGGTCATCATACTGGCCGTAGGTCCAAAAGCCAGTGCCTCGCTAGTCTGCAAAATGCAGTCAAAGGTGTACTACCTGGAAGTGAGATTCACACGCACACAGTCCTGCAAATCATTATACTGGACATAGATCTAGATGTCAGAAACTCTCCTTTCTTCATTTTGCATCATAAATTTCTGCATAATGTAGCCAACTTGCATTCCTTCAGCTAAGCCATATCTTAGTCTTGTCGAACTAAAGTTCAAATCTGCCGTACGTGTACTATATACATACGTAGTGTTTATCAAATTATTATCTAAGTATCACTTAGCAACTTACAAATACTTGTTTGTAAATATTAGGACCTTTCTGTTACTTAGCCATTATTGAAATTTCAATATTGTTGGGTAATTGTTGCATAAAGTCCATGTCCAAAAGTGAAAGGATGATATCAAGGAAAAGATTCCTAAAACTCCCAAGCAACAAATATTATCTTAACATGTATCAGACACAAGGAGGGCGATAGGGATGATCGCTCCTCCAAACTGCCACACTTTTCTACATATTATTATGCTTAATACTTGTGAAGACTAAAATATTCTGCCATTTATCACGAAGTTCAACAGGCCCGAGAACATTTTTCCTTTTAATTGTTAATTTGATGAAAGTCTCCATGTGATAGACTGATTGGAATTAACCCTACAATTTAAATTTGGAACGGAAACACTATGGAATATCCCTGAAAAAGAGATTAAACCTGAGGCCCCTATAAGTTTTTCTGTCTTTTCTTATTTACTTTATTCCTCTTATCATTCCGTTTAACATTCCAATGGTATTAATTGTGCCAAAAATAACCATCCATTCCAGCCCGGGACCCCTATTTCTGCAAGACAATATGTACATGGAAATCAGCTTGCATCCTGTTTAAATTACTATATTTTTATCTTCTGAAAAGGTGCAAAGTAGGCAGAGGCGGCTCCAAGATGAACCATCTAGAGGCTTTGAGGGAGTGCGGAAAGAAATGTAGGGTGTGCGATGCTGAAATTAAGGGAAAAAAGAGACATAGTTGGAGGTGGCAAGGACAGTTTACCTTCACTTTGTAGATAAGGTTTAGAATAGTACGTAGCATAAATATCAAAAGGCGTGGTCAACTACACCCCTAATGGACTCTGGTGATTAACATAAATTATTGACTGAAATGAAATTATAAAACTTTAGATTGATATCAATTTTCAAGAGAAGCTGTGCCCTCCCCCAGGCCTGCACCCACTGGAAACAGTGTAAACATTCAGATACAAGTCGATTACATATATGGGATGTAAATCAGCTTAATTACAGTTACAAATATATATTACATCCACATGATTCCATGCGTATATGGGATGTAGATCAGCATAATTACAGTTACAAAATAACAAATATGTATTACATCCACTTCATTATCTATATATTTATTTATTTATTACTATTTATTTATTACTAAACACAACAATAGGATGTAGATCAGCTTAATAACAGTTAGGAATACATATTACATCCAATCGATTATATATGGGATGTAGAGCAGCTTAATTAAAGTTACAAATACATATTACATAAAATCAATTACATATATAATTGATGTAGATCAGCTTAATTAAAGTTACAAAACTGTTACACTCCTTAGGTTTACAGAGAACTTATTCTCTTGCCAGGGACCTGATACACAAAAAATCATTCCAAACCTAATCTCTTTTCATTCACACACGAACATGAGGTTTAGGAAGATCTGAATCTTGCGCCAGTGACCTCATCCACTCCCAAGGTTTACAGAGAAGTTATTCTCTTGCCAGGGACCTCACCAACAAATAATATGAATCCAAACCTAATCTCCTTACATTCACACACGCACATGAGGTTTAAGAAGATCTGAATCTTGCGCCATTAACCTCATCCACTCCCAAGGTTTACAGAGAAGTCATTCTCTTGCCAGGGACCTCATCAACAAATAATCATTCCAAACCTAATCTCTTTTCATTCGCACATGCACATGAGGTTTAGGAAGATCAGAATCTTGCGCCAGTGGCCTCAACAACATCCAAGGTTCACAGAGAAGTTATTCTCTTGCCAGGGACCTCACCCACAAATAATCATTCCAAACCTAATCTCTTTTCATCCACACATCCACATGAGGTTTAGGAAGATATGAATCTTGCGCCAGTGACCTCATCAACACCCAAGGTTTACAGAGAACTACATTATTAACTCACCCTCCCTCCCAACTTATAAATAGCAGTATTATATGTTTTTCCATTCTTTCCAGCTTTAAAATCTGTAGACTTACTACTTTGCTATATGTTGACTACTCGAATTTTCCATTAGAAATCAAGATTCAAAATTTGAATCATTATAATAAATCTTTGATAAGGAACACAACGTGTGTCTGTAAAATGATCTATTGGACAAATATGCTTTTCATCCCTTTCTGTTCACTATTTTTGTGATCACTAGTTATAAGTGTTAGGGTTTTTTATTTCAATTGTTTCTATTATTAGTGCTATGACAAAATTCATTGTCAAATGTCTATTTTTCCTTTCTCCATCCTAAATTTTATGTTAATATGTACTAATAGCAGCTACACATATAGATGATCTAATTATTAGTACAGTACTATATAACTACAGAGTGTTATTTACATTTAATTAATTCTTAGCAACTTAAAATTTCTTAAATTTAAATATTAGAAAAATATCAAATAGACCAGTTTGTTCCTTAGCCATTATTGAAACAACAATATTGTTGAGGATAGACTCATAACGTACTGATTGGAACTGACCAAGAATTTAAATTTGGAACCAAACCACTATGAAATATGCCTGAAAAAGGGATCGAAGACAAGACCCGTATAGGCTTTTGTCTGTGTTTATTTAGTTTACCCCAATTATATGGGGTCCAGCATCTTACCATAACTAAATATAAAATTAATAAAAAGATAACAATGAAGAATGTTGTAGGACTAAAATATTCTTACCCGGATTAAAAGCTGAGTCTGTAAAGGGACAATCTGCACACAAGGACAAAACACAGGATGACACACACATAGCCCTACAGGTCATCATCCTTGCCGTAGGTCCAAAAGCCAGTGTCTCGCTAGTCTGCAAAATGCAGTCCAGGGTGAACTACCTGGAAGTGAGATTCACACGCTCACACAGTCCTGGAAATAATTATACTGGCCATAGATCTAGATGTCAGAAACTCTCTTTCTTCGTTTTGCGTCATAAATTTCTGCATAATGTAGCCAACTTGCATTCCTTCAGCTAAGCCATATCTTAGTCTTGTCGAACTAAAGTTCAAATCTGCCGTACGTGTACTATATACATACGTAGTGTTTATCAAATTATTATCTAAGTATCACTTAGCAACTTACAAATACTTGTTTGTAAATATTAGGACCTTTCTGTTACTTAGCCATTATTGAAATTTCAATATTGTTGGGTAATTGTTGCATAAAGTCCATGTCCAAAAGTCAAAGAATGAAAACAAGGAAAAGATACCTCACACTCAAAAGCAAAAAATATTATCTTAACATTTATCAGACACGATCCACAAAGAGGGCGAGAGGGATGATCGCTCCTCCAAACTGCCACACTTTTCTACATATTATTATGCTTAATACTTGTGAAGACTAAAATATTCTGCCATTTATCACGAAGTTCAACAGGCCCGAGAACATTTTTCCTTTTAATTGTTAATTTGATGAAAGTCTCCATCTGATAGACTGATTGGAATTAACCCTACAATTTAAATTTGGAAAGGAAACACTATGGAATATCCCTGAAAAAGGGATTAAACCTGAGGCCCCTATAAGTTTTTCTATCTTTTCTTATTTACTTTATTCCTCTTATCATTCCGTTTAACATTCCAATGGGATTAATTGTGCCAAAAATAACCATCCATTCCAGCCCGGGACCCCTATTTCTGCAAGACAATATGTACATGGAAATCAGCTTGCATCCTGTTTAAATTACTATATTTTATCTCCATGAAAAGGTGCAAAGTAGGCAGAGGCGGCTCCAAGATGAACCATCTAAAGGCGTTGAGGGAGTGCGGAAAGAAATTTAGGGGGTGCGATGCTGAAAATAAGGATAAAAAGAGACTTAGATGGAGGTGGCAAGGACAGTTTACCTTCAATTTGTAGATAAGGTTTAGAATAGTACGTAGCATAAATAGCAAAAGGCGTGGGTCAACTACACCCTTAATCGACTCTGGTGATTAACATAAATTATTGACTGAAATGAAATTATAAAACTTTAGATTGATTTCAATTTTCAAGAGAAACTGTGCCGTCCCCCAGGCCTGCACCCACTGGAAACAGTGTAAACATTCAGATACAAGTCGATTACATATATGGGAAGTACATCAGCTTAATTACAGTTACAAATATATATTGCATCGACATGATAACATGCGTATATGGGATGTAGATCAGCATAATTACAATTACAAAATAACAAATATGTACTACATCCATTTGTTTATATATATATATGGGACGTAGATCAGCTTAATAACAGTTAGGAATACATATTACATCCAATCGATTATATATGGGATGTAGAGCAGCTTAATTAAAGTTACAAATACATATTACATAAAATCAATTTCATATATAATTGATGTAGATCAGCTTAATTAAAGTTACAAAACTGTTACACTCCTTAGGTTTACAGAGAACTTATTCTCTTGCCAGGGACCTGATACACAAAAAATCATTCCAAACCTAATCTCTTTTCATTCACACACGAACATGAGGTTTAGGAAGATCTGAATCTTGCGCCAGTGACCTCATCCACTCCCAAGGTTTACAGAGAAGTTATTCTCTTGCCAGGGACCTCACCAACAAATAATATGAATAAAAACCTAATCTCCTTACATTCACACACGCACATGAGGTTTAAGAAGATCTGAATCTTGCGCCATTAACCTCATCCACTCCCAAGGTTTACAGAGAAGTCATTCTCATGCCAGGGACCTCATCAACAAATAATCATTCCAAACCTAATCTCTTTTCATTCGCACATGCACATGAGGTTTAGGAAGATCAGAATCTTGCGCCAGTGGCCTCAACAACATCCAAGGTTCACAGAGAAGTTATTCTCTTGCCAGGGACCTCACCCACAAATAATCATTCCATACCTAATCTCTTTTCATCCACACATCCACATGAGGTTTAGGAAGATATGAATCTTGCGCCAGTGACCTCATCAACACCCTAGGTTTACAGAGAACTACATTATTAACCCACCCTCCCTCCCAACTTATAAATAGCAGTATTATATGTTTTTCCATTTTTTCCAGTTTTAAAATCTGTAGACTTACTACTTTGCTTTATGTTGACTACTCGAATTTTCCATTAGAAATCAAGATTCAAAATTTGAATCATTATAATAAATCTTTGATAAGGAACCCAACGTGTGTCTGTAAAATGATCTATTGGACAAATATGCTTTTCATCCCTTTCTGTTCACTACATTTTGTGATCACTAGTTATAAGTGTTAGGGTTTTTTATTTCAATTGTTTCTATTATTAGTGCTATGACAAAATTCATTGTCAAATGTCTATTTTTCCTTTCTTCATCCTAAATTTTATGTTAATATGTACTAATAGCAGCTACACATATAGATGATCTAATTATTAGTACAGTACTATATAACTACAGAGTGTTATTTACATTTAATTAATTCTTAGCAACTTAAAAGTTCTTAAATTTAAATATTAGGAAAATATCAAATAGACCAGTTTGTTCCTTAGCCATTATTGAAACAACAATATTGTTGAGGATAGACTCATAACGTACTGATCGGAACTGACCAAGAATTTAAATTTGGAACCAAACCACTATGAAATATGCCTGAAAAAGGGATCGAAGACAAGACCCGTATAGGCTTTTGTCTGTGTTTATTTAGTTTACTCCAATTATATGGGGTCCAGCATCTTACCATAACTAAATATATAATTAATAAAAAGATAACTATGAAGAATGTTGTAGGACTAAAATATTCTTACCCGGATTAAAAGCTGAGTCTGTACAGGGACAATCTGCACACAAGGACAAAACACAGGATGACACACACATAGCCCTACAGGTCATCATACTGGCCGTAGGTCCAAAAGCCAGTGTCTCGCTAGTCTGCAAAATGCAGTCCAGGGTGAACTACCTGGAAGTGAGATTCACACGCACACACAGTCCTGGAAATCATTATACTGGCCATAGATCTAGATGTCAGAAACTCTCTTTTCTGCATTTTGCATCATAAATTTCTGCATAATGTAGCCAACTTGCATTCCTTCAGCTAAGCCATATCTTAGTCTTGTCGAACTAAAGTTCAAATCTGCCGTACGTGTACTATATACATACGTAGTGTTTATCAAATTATTATCTAAGTATCACTTAGCAACTTACAAATACTTGTTTGTAAATATTAGCACCATCTGTTACTTAGCCATTATTGAAATTTCAATATTGTTGGGTAATTGTTGCATAAAGTCCATGTCCAAAAGTCAAAGAATGAAAACAAGGAAAAGATACCTCACACTCAAAAGCAACAAATATTATCTTAACATTTATCAGACACGATCCACAAGGAGGGCGATAGGGATGATCGCTCCTCCAAACTGCCACACTTTTCTACATATTATTATGCTTAATACTTGTGAAGACTAAAATATTCTGCCATTTATCACGAAGTTCAACAGGCCCGAGAACATTTTTCCTTTTAATTGTTAATTTGATGAAAGTCTCCATGTGATAGACTGATTGGAATTAACCCTACAATTTAAATTTGGAAAGGAAACACTATGGAATATCCCTGAAAAAGGGATTAAACCTGAGGCCCCTATAAGTTTTTCTATCTTTTCTTATTTACTTTATTCCTCTTATCATTCCGTTTAACATTCCAATGGGATTAATTGTGCCAAAAATAACCATCCATTCCAGCCCGGGACCCCTATTTCTGCAAGACAATATGTACATGGAAATCAGCTTGCATCCTGTTTAAATTACTATATTTTATCTACATGAAAAGGTGCAAAGTAGGCAGAGGCGGCTCCAAGATGAACCATCTAAAGGCGTTGAGGGAGTGCGGAAAGAAATTTAGGGGGTGCGATGCTGAAAATAAGGAAAAAAAGAGACTTAGATGGAGGTGGCAAGGACAGTTTACCTTCAATTTGTAGATAAGGTTTAGAATAGTACGTAGCATAAATAGCAAAAGGCGTGGGTCAACTACACCCCTAATCGACTCTGGTGATTAACATAAATTATTGACTGAAATGAAATTATAAAACTTTAGATTGATTTCAATTTTCAAGAGAAGCTGTGCCGTCCCCAAGGCCTGCACCCACTGGAAACAGTGTAAACATTCAGATACAAGTCGATTACATATATGGGAAGTACATCAGCTTAATTACAGTTACAAATATATATTGCATCCACATAATTACATGCGTATATGGGATAGATCAGCATAACTACAGTTACAAAATAACAAATATGTATTACATCCACTTGATTATATATATATATATATATATATATATCTATATATATATATATATATATATATATATATATATATATATATATATATGGGACGTAGATCAGCTTAATAACAGTTAGGAATACATATTACATCCAATCGATTATATATGGGATGTAGAGCAGCTTAAATAAAGTTACATATACATATTACATAAAATCAATTACATATATAAGGGATGTAGATCAGCTTAATTAAAGTTACAAAACTGTTACACTCCTTAGGTTTACAGAGAACTTATTCTCTTGCCTGGGACCTGATACACAAAAAATCATTCCAAACCTAATCTCTTTTCATTCACACATGAACATGAGGTTTAGGAAGATCTCAATCTTGCGCCAGTGACCTCATCCACTCCCAAGGTTCACAGAGAAGTTATTCTCTTGCCAGGGACCTCACCAACAAATAATATCAATCCAAACCTAATCTCCTTGCATTCACACACGCACATGAGGTTTAAGAAGATCTAAAACTTGCGCCAGTGACCTCATCCACTCCCAAGGATTACAGAGAAGTCATTCTCTTGCCAGGGACCTCATCAACAAATAATCATTCCAAACCTAATCTCTTTTCATTCACACATGCACATAAGGTTTAGGAAGATCTGAATCTTGCGCCAGTGACCTCATCAACATCCAAGGTTCACAGAGAAGTTATTCTCTTGCCAGGGACCTCACCCACAAATAATCATTCCAAACTTAATCTCTTTGCATCCACACATCCACATGAGGTTTAGGAAGATATGAATCTTGCGCCAGTGACCTCATCAACACCCAAGGTTTACAGAGAACTACATTATTAACCCACCCTACCTCCCAACTTATGAATAGCAGTATTATATGTTTTTCCATTTTTTCCAGCTTTAAAATCTGAAGACTTACTACTTTGCTTTATGTTGACTACTCGAATTTTCCATTAGAAATCTAGATTCAAAATTTGAATCATTATAATAAAACTTTGATAAGGAACCCAACGTGTGTCTGTAAAATGATCTATTGGACAAATATGCTTTTCATCCTTTTGTGTTCACTACATTTTGTGATCACTAGTTATAAGTGTTAGGTTTTTTGATTTCAATTCTTTCTATTATTAGTTCTATGACAAAATTCATTGTCAAATGTCTATTTTTCCTTTCTCCATCCTAAATTTTATGTTAATATGTACTAATAGTAGCTACACATATAGATGATTTAATTATTTGTACAGTACTATATAACTACAAAATGTTTATTTACATTTAATTAATTCTAAGCAACTTACAATTTCTTAAATTTAAATATTAGGAAAATATCAAATAGACCAGTTTGTTCCTTAGACATTATTGAAACAACAATATTGTTGAGAATAGACTCATAACGTACTGATCGGAACTGACCCACAATTTAAATTTGGAACTAAACCACTATGAAATATGCCGGAAAAAGGGATCGAAGACAAGACACCTATAGGCTTTTGTGTGTGTTTATTTAGTTTACTCCAATTATATGGGGTCCAGCATCTTAGCATAACTAAATATATAATTAATAAAAAGATAACTATGAAGAATGTTGTAGGACTAAAATATTCTTCCCGGATTAAAAGCTGAGTCTGTAAAGGGACAATCTGCACACAAGGACAAAACACAGGATGACACACACATAGCCCTACAGGTCATCATACTGGCCGTAGGTCCAAAAGCCAGTGCCTCAATAGTCTGCAAAATGCAGTCCAGGGTGGACGACATGGAAGAGAGATTCACACGCACACACAGTCCTGCAAATCATTATACTGGCCATAGATCTAGATGTAAGAAACTCTCTTTTCTGCATTTTGCATCATAAATTTCTGCATAATGTAGCCAACTTGCATTCCTTCAGCTAAGCCATATCTTTGTCTTGTCGAACTAAAGTTCAAATCTGCCGTACGTGTACTATATACATACGTAGTGTTTATCAAATTATTATCTAAGTATCACTTAGCAACTTACAAGTACTTTTTTGTAAATATTAGGACCTTTCTGTTACTTAGCCTTTATTGAAATTTCAATATTGTTGGGTAATTGTTGCAAAAAGTCCATGTCCAAAAGTCAAAGAATGAAAACAAGGAAAAGATACCTCACACTCCCAAGCAACAAATATTATCTTAACATCTATCAGACACAAGGAGGGCGATAGGGATGATCGCTCCTCCAAACTGCCACACTTTTCTACATATTATTATCCTTAATACTTGTGAAGACTAAAATTTTCTGCCATTTATCACGAAGTTCGACAGCCCCGAGAACATTTTTCCTTTTAATTGTTAATTTGATGAAAGTCTCCATGTGATAGACTGATTGGAATTAACCCTACAATTTAAATTTGGAACGGAAACACTATGGAATATCCCTGAAAAAGGGATTAAACCTGAGGCCCGTATAAGTTTTTGTATCTTTTCTTATTTACTTTACTCCTCTTATCATTCTGTTTAGCATTCCAATGGAGGGCTTGTGCCAAAAATAACCATCCATTCCAGCCCGGGACCCCTATTTCTGCAAGACAATATGTTCATGGAAATCAGCTTGCATCCTGTTTAAAGTACTATATTTTATCTACATGAAAAATGCAAAGTAGGCAGAGGCGGCTCCAAGATGAACCATCTAGAGGTGTTGAGGGAGTGCGGAAAGAAATTTAGGGGGTGCGATGCTGAAAATAAGGGAAAAAAGAGACATAGTTGGAGGTGGCAAGAAACTCTGGTGATTAACATAAATTATTGACTGAAATGAAATTATAAAACTTTAGATTGATATCAATTTTCAAGAGAAGCCGTGCCCTCTCCCAGGCCTCCACCCACTGGAAACAGTGTAAACATTCAGATACAAGTCGATTACATATATGGGAAGTAGATCAGCTTGATTACAGTTATAAATATTTATTACATCCACATGATTACATGCGTATATGGGATAGATCAGCATAATTACAGTTACAAAATAACAATATGTATTACATCCACTTGATTATATATATATATATATATATATATATATATATATATATATATATATATATATATGGGACGTAGATCAGCTTAATAACAGTTAGGAATACATATTACATCCAATCGATTATATATGGGATGTAGAGCAGCTTAAATAAAGTTACATATACATATTACATAAAATCAATTATATATATAAGGGATGTAGATCAGCTTAATTAAAGTTACAAAACTGTTACACTCCTTAGGAACTGACCAAGAATTTAAATTTGGAACCAAACCACTATGAAATATGCCTGAAAAAGGGATCAAAGACAAGACCCCTATAGGCTTTTGTCTGTGTTTATTTAGTTCACTCCAATTATATGGGGTCCAGCATCTTACCATAACTAAATATATAATTAATAAAAAGATAACTATGAAGAATGTTGTAGGACTAAAATATTCTTACCCGGATTAAAAGCTGAGTCTGTAAAGGGACAATCTGCACACAAGGACAAAACACAGGATGACACACACATAGCCCTACAGGTCATCATACTGGCCGTAGGTCCAAAAGCCATTGCCTCGCTAGTCTGCAAAATGCAGTCCAGGGTGTACTACCTGGAAGTGAGATTCACACGCACACACAGTCCTGCAAATCATTATACTGGCCATAGATCTAGATGTCAGAAACTCTCTTTTCTGCATTTTGCATCATAAATTTCTGCATAATGTAGCCAACTTTCATTCCTTCAGCTAAGCCATATCTTAGTCTCGTCGAACTAAAGTTCAAATCTGCCGTACGTGTACTATATACATACGTAGTGTTTATCAAATTATTATCTAAGTATCACTTAGCAACTTACAAATACTTGTTTGTAAATATTAGGACCTTTCTGTTACTTAGCCATTATTGAAATTTCAATATTGTTGGGTAATTGTTGCATAAAGTCCATGTCCAAAAGTGAAAGATGATATCAAGGAAAAGATACCTCACACTCCCAAGCAACAAATATTATCTTAACATGTATCAGACACAAGGAGGGCGATAGGGATGATCGCTCCTCCAAACTGCCACACTTTCCTACATATTATTATGCTTAATACTTGTGAAGACTAAAATATTCTGCCATTTATCACGAAGTTCAACAGGCCCGAGAACATTTTTCCTTTTAATTGTTAATTTGATGAAAGTCTCCATGTGATAGACTGATCGGAATTAACCCTACAATTTAAATTTGGAACGGAAACACCATGGAATATCCCTGAAAAAGGGATTAAACCTGAGGCCCCTATAAGTTTTTCTATCTTTTCTTATTTACTTTATTCCTCTTATCATTCCGTTTGACATTCCAATGGGATTAATTGTGCCAAAAATAACCATCCATTCCAGCCCGGGACCCCTATTTCTGCAAGACAATATGTACATGGAAATCAGCTTGCATCCTGTTTAAATTACTATATTTTATGTACATGAAAAGTGCAAAGTAGGCAGAGGCGGCTCCAAGATGAACCATCTAGAGGCGTTGAGGGAGTGCGGAAAGAAATGTAGGGGGTGCGATGCTGAAAATAAGGGAAAAAAGAGACATAGATGGAGGTGGCAAGGACAGTTTACCTTCACTTTGTAGATAAGGTTTAGAATAGTACGTAGCATAAATAGCAAAAGGCGTGGTCAACTACACCCCTAATGGACTCTGGTGATTAACATAAATTATTGACTGAAATGAAATTATAAAACTTTAGATTCATATCAATTTTCAAGAGAAGCTGTGCCCTCCCCCTGGCCTGCACCCACTGGAAACAGTGTAAACATTCAGATACAAGTCGATTACATATATGGGATGTAAAACAGCTTAATTACAGTTACAAATATATATTACATCCACATGATTCCATGCGTATATGGGATGTAGATCAGCATAATTACAGTTACAAAATAACAAATATGTATTACATCCACTTCATTATCTATATAGGATGTAGATCAGCTTAATAACAGTTAGGAATACATATTACATCCAATCGATTATATATGGGATGTAGAGCAGCTTAATTAAAGTTACAAATACATATTACATAAAATCAATTACATATATAATTGATGTAGATCAGCTTAATTTAAGTTACAAAACTGTTACACTCCTTAGGTTTACAGAGAACTTATTCTCTTGCCAGGGACATGATACACAAAAAATCATTCCAAACCTAATCTCTTTTCATTCCCACACGAACATGAGGTTTAGGAAGATCTGAATCTTGCGCCAGTGACCTCATCCACTCCCAAGGTTTACAGAGAAGTTATTCTCTTGCCAGGGACCTCACCCACAAATAATCATTCCAAACCTAATCTCTTTTCATCCACACATCCACATGAGGTTTAGGAAGATATGAATCTTGCGCCAGTGACCTCATCAACACCCAAGGTTTACAGAGAACTACATGATTAAACAACCCTCCCTCCCAACTTATAAATAGCAGTTTTATATGTTTTTCCATTCTTTCCAGCTTTAAAATCTGAAGACTTACTAGTTTGCTATATGTTGACTACTCGAATTTTCCATTAGAAATCAAGATTCAAAATTTGAATCATTATAATAAAACTTTGATAAAGAACCCAACGTGTGTCTGTAAAATGATCTATTGGACAAATATGCTTTTCATCCCTTTCTGTTCACTACATTTTGTGATCACTAGTTATATGTGTTAGGTTTTTTTTATTTCAGTTGTTTCTATTATTAGTGCTATGACAAAATTCATTGTCAAATGTCTATTTTTCCTTTCTCCATCCTAAATTTTATGTTAATATGTACTAATAGCAGCTACACATATAAATGATTTAATTATTAGTACAGTACTCTATAACTACAGAGTGTTTATTTACCTTTAATTAATTCTTAGCAACTTACAAGTTCTTAAATTTAAATATTAGGAAAATATCAAATAGACCAGTTTGTTCCTTAGCCATTATTGAAACAACAATATTGTTGAGGATAGACTCATAACGTACTGATCGGAACTGACCAAGAATTTAAATTTGGAACCAAACCACTATGAAATATGCCTGAAAAAGGGATCGAAGACAAGACCCGTATAGGCTTTTGTCTGTGTTTATTTAGTTTACTCCAATTATATGGGGTCCAGCATCTTACCATAACTAAATATATAATTAATAAAAAGATGACTATGTTGTAGGACTAAAATATTCTTACCCGGATTTAAAGCTGAGTCTGTAAAGGGACAATCTGCACACAAGGACAAAACACAGGATGACACACACATAGCCCTACAGGTCATCATACTGGCCGTAGGTCCAAAAGCCAGTGCCTCAATAGTCTGCAAAATGCAGTCCAGGGTGTACTACCTGGAAGTGAGATTCACACGCACACACAGTCCTGCAAATCGTTATACTGGCCATAGATCTAGATGTCAGAAACTCTCTTTTCTTCATTTTGCATCATAAATTTCTGCATAATGTAGCCAACTTGCATTCCTTCAGCTAAGCCATATCTTAGTCTTGTCGAACTAAAGTTCAAATCTGCCGTACGTGTACTATATACATACGTAGTGTTTATCAAATTATTATCTAAGTATCACTTAGCAACTTACAAGTACTTGTTTGTAAATATTAGGACCATCTGTTACTTAGCCATTATTGAAATTTCAATATTGTTGAGTAATTGTTGCATAAAGTCCATGTCCAAAAGTGAAAGAATGATATCAAGGAAAAGATACCTCACACTCCCAAGCAACAAATATTATCTTAATATGTATCAGACACAAGGAGGGCGATAGGGATGATCGCTCCTCCAAACTTCCACACTTTTCTACATATTATTATGCTTAATACTTGTGAAGACTAAAATATTCTGCCATTTATCACGAAGTTCAACAGGCCCGAGAACATTTTTCCTTTTAATTGTTAATTTGATGAAAGTCTCCATGTGATAGACTGATTGGAATTAACCCTACAATTTAAATTTGGAACGGAAACACTATGGAATATCCCTGAAAAAGGGATTAAACCTGAGGCCCCTATAAGTTTTTCTATCTTTTCTTATTTACTTTATTCCTCTTATCATTCCGTTTAACATTCCAATGGGATTAATTGTGCCAAAAATAACCATCCATTCCAGCCCGGGACCCCTATTTCTGCAAGACAATATGTACATGGAAATCAGCTTGCATCCTGTTTAAATTACTATATTTTATCTACATGAAAAGGTGCAAAGTAGGCAGAGGCGGCTCCAAGATGAGCCATCTATAGGCGTTGAGGGAGTGCGGAAAGAAATTTAGGGAGAGCGATGCTGAAAATAAGGAAAAAAAAGAGACATAGATCGAGGTGGAAAGGACAGTTTACCTTCAATTTGTAGATAAGGTTTAGAATAGTACGTAGCATAGATAGCAAAAGGCGTGGTCAACTACACCCTAATCGACTCTGGTGATTAACATAAATTATTGACTGAAATGAAATTATAAAACTTTAGATTGATATCAATTTTCAAGAGAAGCTGTGCCGTCCCCCAGGCCTGCACCCACTGGAAACAGTGTAAACATTCAGATACAAGTCGATTACATATATAGGAAGTACATCAGCTTAATTACAGTTACAAATATATATTGCATCCACATGATAACATGCGTATATGGGATGTAGATCAGCATAATTACAATTACAAAATAACAAATATGTACTACATCCATTTGTTTATATATATATATGGGACGTAGATCAGCTTAATAACAGTTTGGAATACATATTACATACAATCGATTATATATGGGATGTAGAGCAGCTTAATTAAAGTTACAAATACATATTACATAAAATCAATTACATGTATAATTGATGTAGATCAGCTTAATTAAAGTTACAAAACTCTTAAACTCCTTAGGTTTAGAGAAAACTTATTCTCTTGCCAGGGACCTGATACACAAAAAATCATTCCAAACCTAATCTCTTTTCATTCACACACGAACATGAGGTTTAGGAAGATCTGAATCTTGCGCCAGTGACCTCATCCACTCCCAAGGTTTACAGAGAAGCTATTCTCTTGCCAGGGACCTCACCAACAAATAATATCAATCCAAACCTAATCTCCTTACATTCACACACGCACATGAGGTTTAACAAGATCTGAATCTTGCGCCAGTGACCTCATCCACTCCCAAGGTTTACAGAGAAGTCATTCTCTTGCCAGGGACCTCATCAACAAATAATCATTCCAAACCTAATCTCTTTTCATTCACACATGCACATGAGGTATAGGAAGATCTGAATCTTGCGCCAGTGACCTCATCAACATCCAAGGTTCACAGAGAAGTTATTCTCTTGCCAGGGACCTCACCCACAAATAATCATTCCAAACCTAATCTCTTTTCATCCACACATCCACATGAGGTTTAGGAAGATATGAATCTTGCGCCAGTGACCTCATCAACACCCAAGGTTTACAGAGAACTACATTATTAACCCATACTCCCTCCCAACTTATAAATAGCAGTATTATATGTTTTTCCATTCTTTCCAGCTTTAAAATCTGTAGACTTACTACTTTGCTTTATGTTGACTACTCGAATTTTCCATTAGAAATCAAGATTCAAAATTTGAATCATTATAATAAAACTTTGATAAGGATCCCAACGTGTGTCTGTAAAATGATCTATTTGACAAATATGATTTTCATCCCTTTCTGTTCACTATTTTTGTGATCACTAGTTATAAGTGTTAGGGTTTTTTATTTCAATTGTTTCTATTATTAGTGCTATGACAAAATTCATTGTCAAATGTCTATTTTTCGTTTCTCCATCCTAAATTTTATGTTAATATGTACTAAAAGCAGCTACACATATAGATGATTTAATTATTAGTACAGTACTATAAAACTACAGAGTGTTTATTTACCTTTATTTAATTCTTAGCAACTTACAATTTCTTAAATTTAAATATTAGGAAAATATCAAATAGACCAGTTTGTTCCTTAGCCATTATTGAAACAACAATATTGTTGAGAATAGACTCATAACGTACTGATCGTAACTGACCAAGAATTTAAATTTGGAACCATACCACTATGAAATATGCCTGAAAAAGGGATCGAAGACAAGACCCGTATAGGCTTTTGTCTGTGTTTATTTAGTTTACTCCAATTATATGGGGTCCAGCATCTTACCATAACTAAATATATAATTAATAAAAAGATAACTATGAAGAATGTTGTAGGACTAATATATTCTTACCCGGATTAAAAGATGAGTCTGTAAAGGGACAATCTGCACACAAGGACAAAACACAGGATGACACACACATAGTCCTACAGGTCATCATGCTTGCCGTAGGTCCAAAAGCCAGTGCCTCGCTAGTCTGCAAAATGCAGTCAAAGGATTACTACCTGGAAGTGAGATTCACACGCACACAGTCCTGCAAATCATTATACTGGACATAGATCTAGATGTCAGATACTCTCTTTTCTTCATTTTGCATCATAAATTTCTGCATAATGTAGCCAACTTGCATTCCTTCAGCTAAGCCATGTCTTAGTCTTGTCGAACTAAAGTTCAAATCTGCCGTACGTGTACTATATACATACGTAGTGTTTATCAAATTATTATCTAAGTATCACTTAGCAACTTACAAATACTTGTTTGTAAATATTAGGACCTTTCTGTTACTTAGCCATTATTGAAATTTCAATATTGTTGGGTAATTGTTGCATAAAGTCCATGTCCAAAAGTGAAAGAATGATATCAAGGAAAAAATACCTCACACTCCCAAGCAACAAATATTATCTTAACATGTATCAGACACAAGGAGGGCGATAGGGATGATCGCTCCTCCAAACTGCCACACTTTTCTACATATTATTATGCTTAATACTTGTGAAGACTAAAATATTCTGCCATTTATCACGAAGTTCAGCAGGCCCGAGAACATTTTTCCTTTTAATTGTTAATTTGATGAAAGTCTCCATGTGATAGACTGATTGGAATTAACCCTACAATTTAAATTTGGAACGGAAACACTATGGAATATCCCTGAAAAAGGGATTAAACCTGAGGCCCCTATAAGTTTTTCTATCTTTTCTTATTTACTTTATTCCTCTTATCATTCCGTTTAACATTCCAATGGGATTAATTGTGCCAAAAATAACCATCCATTCCAGCCCGGGACCCCTATTTCTGCAAGACAATATGTACATGGAAATCAGCTTGCATCCTGTTTAAATTACTATATTTTATCTACATGAAAAGGTGCAAAGTAGGCAGAGGCGGCTCCAAGATGAACCATCTAGAGGCGTTGAGGGGGTGCGGAAAGAAATGTAGGGGGTGCGATGCTGAAAATAAGGGAAAAAAGAGACATAGATGGAGGTGGCAAGGACAGTTTACCTTCACTTTGTAGACAAGGTTTAGAAGAGTAAGTAGCATAAATAGCAAAAGGCGTGGTCAACTACACCCCTAATGGACTCTGGTGATAAACATAAATTATTGACTGAAATGAAATTATAAAACTTTAGATTTTCAAGAGAAAAGTGTGCCCTCCCCCAGGCCTGCACCCACTGGAAACAGTGTAAACATTCAGATACAAGTCGATTACATATATGGGATGTAAATCAGCTTAATTACAGTTACAAATATATATTACATCCACATGATTCCATGCGTATATGGGATGTAGATCAGCATAATTACAGTTACAAAATAACAAATATGTATTACATCCACTTCATTATCTATATAGGATGTAGATCAGCTTAATAACAGTTAGGAATACATATTACATCCAATCGATTATATATGGGATGTAGAGCAGCTTAATTAAAGTTACAAATACATATTACATAAAATCAATTACATATATAATTGATGTAGATCAGCTTAATTAAAGTTACAAAACTGTTACACTCCTTAGGTTTACAGAGAACTTATTCTCTTGCCAGGGACCTGATACACAAAAAATCATTCCAAACCTAATCTCTTTTCATTCACACACGAACATGAGGTTTAGGAAGATCTGAATCTTGCGCCAGTGACCTCATCCACTCCCAAGGTTTACAGAGAAGCTATTCTCTTGCCAGGGACCTCACCAACAAATAATATGAATCCAAACCTAATCTCCTTACATTCACACACGCACATGAGGTTTAAGAAGATCTGAATTTTGCGCTAGTGACCTCATCCACTCCCAAGGTTTACAGAGAAGTCATTCTCTTGCCAGGGACCTCATCAACAAATAATCATTCCAAACCTAATCTCTTTTCATTCGCACACGCACATGAGGTTTAGAAAGATCAGAATCTTGCGCCAGTGACCTCAACAACATCCAAGGTTCACAGAGAAGTTATTCTCTTGCCAGGGACCTCACCCACAAATAATCATTCCAAACCTAATCTCTTTTCATCCACACATCCACATGAGGTTTAGGAAGATATGAATCTTGCGCCAGTGACCTCATCAACACCCAAGGTTTACAGAGAACTACATTATTAAACAACCCTCCCTCCCAACTTATAAATAGCAGTTTTACATGTTTTTCCATTCTTTCCAGCTTTAAAATCTGAAGACTAACTACTTTGCTATATGTTGACTACTCGAATTTTCCATTAGAAATCAAGATTCAAAATTTGAATCATTATAATAAAACTTTGATCAGGAACCCAACGTGTGTCTGTAAAATGATCTATTGGACAAATATGCTTTTCATCCCTTTCTGTTCACTACATTTTGTGATCACTAGTTATAAATGTTAGGTTTTTTGATTTCAATTGTTTCTATTATTAGTGCAATGCAAAATTCATTGTCAAATGTGTATTTTTCCTTTCTCCATCCTAAATTATATGTTAATATGTACTAATAGCAGCTACACATATAGATGATTTAATTATTAGTACAGTACTGTATAACTACAGAGTGTTTATTTACCTTTAATTAATTCTTAGCAACTTACAAGTTCTTAAATTTAAATATTAGGAAAATATCAAATAGACCAGTTTGTTCCTTAGCCATTATTGAAACAACACTATTGTTGAGGATAGACTCATAACGTACTGATCGGAACTGACCAAGAATTTAAATTTGGAACTAAACCAATATGAAATATGCCTGAAAAAGGGATCGAAGACAAGACCCGTATAGGCTTTTGTCTGTGTTTATTTAGTTTACTCCAATTATATGGGGTCCAGCATCTTACCATAACTAAATATATAATTAATAAAAATATAACTATGAAGAATGTTGTAGGACTAAAATATTCTTACCCGGATTAAAAGATGAGTCTGTAAAGGGACAATCTGCACACAAGGACAAAACAAAGGATGACACACACATAGCCCTTCAGGTCATCATACTGGCCGTAGGTCTAAAAGCCAGTGCCTCGCTAGTCTGCAAAATGCAGTCCAAGGTGTACTACCTGGAAGTGAGATTCACACGTACACACAGTCCTGCAAATCATTATACTGGCCATAGATCTAGATGTCAGAAACTCTCTTTTCTTCATTTTGCATCATAAATTTCTGCATAATGTAGCCAACTTGCATTCCTTCAGCTAAGCCATATCTTAGTCTTGTCGAACTAAAGTTCAAATCTGCCGTACGTGTACTATATACATACGTAGTGTTTATCAAATTATTATCTAAGTATCACTTAGCAACTTACAGATACTTGTTTGTAAATATTAGGACCTTTCTGTTACTTAGCCATTATTGAAATTTCAATATTGTTGGGTAATTGTTGCATAAAGTTCATGTCCAAAAGTCAAAGAATGAAAACAAGGAAAAGATACCTCACACTCAAAAGCAACAAATATTATCTTAACATTTAACAGACACGATCCACAAGGAGGGTGATAGGGATGATCGCTCCTCCAAACTGCCACACTTTTCTACATATTATTATGCTTAATACTTGTGAAGACTAAAATATTCTGCCATTTATCACGAAGTTCAACAGGCCCGAGAACATTTTTCCTTTTAATTGTTAATTTGATGAAAGTCTCCATGTGATAGACTGATTGGAATTAACCCTACAATTTAAATTTGGAACGGAAACACTATGGAATGTCCCTGAAAAAGGAATTAAACCTGAGGCCCCTATAAGTTTTTGTATCTTTTCTTATTTACTTTATTCCTCTTATCTTTCCGTTTAACATTCCAATGGGATTAATTGTGCCAAAAATAACCATCCATTTCAGCCCGGGACCCCTATTTCTGCAAGACAATATGTACATGGAAATCAACTTGCATCCTGTTTAAATTACTATATTTTATCTACATGAAAAGGTGCAAAGTAGGCAGAGGCGGCTCCAAGATGAACCATCTAGAGGCGTTGAGGGAGTGCGGAAAGAAATTTAGGGGGTGCGATGCTGAAAATAAGGAAAAAAAGAGACATAGATGGAGGTGGCAAGGACAGTTTACCTTCAATTTATAGATAAGGTTTAGAATAGTACGTAGCATAAATAGCAAAAGGCGTGGGTCAACTACACCCCTAATCGACTCTGGTGATTAACATAAATTATTGACTGAAATGAAATTATAAAACTTTAGATTGATTTCAATTTTCAAGAGAAGCTGTGACCTCCCCCAGGCCTGCACCCACTGGAAACAGTGTAAACATTCAGATACAAGTCGATTACATATATGGGAAGTACATCAGCTTAATTACAGTTAAAAATATGTATTACATCCACATGATAGCATGCGTATATGGGATGTAGATCAGCATAATTACAATTACAAAATAACAAATATGTACTACATCCATTTGTTTATATATATATATGGGACGTAGATCAGCTTTATAACAGTTAGGAATACATATTACATCCAATCGATTATATATGGCATGTAGAGCAGCTTAATGAAAGTTACATATACATATTACATAAAACCAATTACATATATAAGGGATGTAGATCAGCTTAATTAAAGTTACAAAACTGTTAAACTCCTTAGGTTTACAGAGAACATATTCTCTTGCCAGGGACCTGATACACAAAAAATCATTCCAAACCTAATCTCTTTTCATTCACACACGAACATGAGGTTTAGGAAGATCTGTATCTTGCGCCAGTGACTTCATCAACTCCCAAGGTTTACAGAGAAGATATTCTCTTGCCAGGGACCTCATCAACAAATAATCATTCCAAACCTAATCTCTTTTCATTCACATATGCACATGAGGTTTAGGAAGATCTGAATCTTGCGCCAGTGACCTCATCAACATCCAAGGTTCACAGAGAAGTTATTCTCTTGCCAGGGACCTCACCCACAAATAATCATTGCGAACCTAATCTCTTTTCATCCAAACATCCACACGAGGTTTAGGAAGATATGAATCTTGCGCCAGTGACCTCATCAACACCCAAGGTTTACAGAGAACTACATTGATTGATTGATTGATTGATTTATTAGCATCCATTCAACTTTACAAAAGTTTGGAATTGTCACATTGTACATGTACATTTAGAATACATCTATAAAATTATACGCATAATATAATATAAAATACAATAGATAGTATGAGATACAAGATATCGTATAAAGAGAATAAATGCATGCTCAATGTTATTTTCTTGAGACAAATTGGCTAAAAATATGTTTTCTATGTTCAATGTTCGCTTCATTTGCTATGACATTATGTACACACATGTATATATATATACAAACATATATAACACACACACACATAAATTGAGCATTAGTCACCTATACTTACACCTAGATAAATTACATCGAACAGCAAAGGAAAAATAAAAAAATAATGATGATAGGGCAGTTCTACTTTGTTATATTATTGTTGCTATTCCTGTCACTTACGGTATCAATGTACTCTTGCACTGTGTAAAAACAATGTTCCTTTAGGAATCTTTTTAGATGTGACTTGTATACTGGCAATGACTTTATATTTTTGAATGCATTTGGTAGCATGTTAAATAAGCGTATACCATTATATGTTACCCCTTTTTGGTAGAATGTGGTATTGTGTACTTCCATATGTAAGTCATTCTTTCCCCTGGTGTTGTAGGTGTGGTAGTCCTTATTTGCTGTGTGTGTATTTTGACAAATTTTCATGCTTGTTAGGATTTCATATAGGTATATGCATGGAACTGGCAATATCTGTAATTCTTGAAATAATGGTTAGCATGGTGCATCTGTTGGAGCATTTGCCAGAATTCTAACAGCTCTCTTTTGTAGTCTGAATAATGTAATGCTTTTGTTCATGTTCCCCCAGAAAATGATGCCGTACCGTAATACAGAGTGAATGATGCCATAGTATAGTGTTTTTGCTGCTTCTAGATTTACTACATTTCTTACTGTTCTTATCGCATAACAAAACCCACTAACCTTGTTTGCTGTAGCTTCAATGTGTAGATCCCACTTTAAATTTTCAGACAGTTGTACACCAAGAAATTTTATGTTAGATACATATTCTATGTCCTGATCTTGAAAGTTAATTTCTGGAGTTTCACTGCTACAGCTGTTGATTTGAAATCTAATTGCATTTGTTTTTTTAGTGTTTACCACAAGACCATTTTTTTCTATCCACTCCGAGATGTGAGTGATTGTATTCTTTACCTTGTGTTTTAACCGTTCTGTGTTTGCTCCTGCTATAAGAACAGTTGTATCATCAGCAAAGAGAGTTGTGTTTGCATCTTTACAGTTTTGTGGAAGGTCATTGATGTAAATTAAAAAAAGTAAGGGTCCTAAAATGGATCCTTGGGGTACACCATATGTAATACGTTGTTTCTTTGATCGATAATTTTCCTTGTTATTATCCTTATGGATGTGAGTTATTTCTACTATCTGATTCCTGTCTGTTAAATATGATTTAAACCATTCTTTTGCTACTCCCCTGATCCCATACTGGTCCATTTTTTTTACCAAGAGTTTGTGGTTGACAGTGTCAAATGCTTTTGATAGATCAAGAAAGAGCCCTACACAGTGTTCTTTTTTATCCAAAATTTCTCTAATTGCTTCTGTGAATGTGTGTATAGCAGATTGTGTAGATTTTCCTTTGCAAAAACCATGTTGTTGTTCAGAAATGATGGAAAATTTGTTAAAAAATGTTATTAATCTATTGTATCTCAAGTATTTTTGAGATGACTGGGAGAAGAGAGATTGGTCTGTAATTACTCATTTCATTTTTTGACCCTTTCTTGTGCAGAGGTTTTATTATGGCAGTCTTTAGCTGTTCTGGATATTTACCGGTAAGGAGACTTAGATTAACTACATGACGTATTGGGCCACATAGGTGTGCGGCACATTTTTTTATTACAATGTCAGGTATCTCATCTATGCCGGCAGAATAATTGTTTTTCAAGTGACTTATTAAGCTAAATATTTCCTTCTCGTCTGCTGGGAGTAAGTATATACTAGAATCTACTTTAGTTATATTACTAGTTTTATGATTTTGTTTTTGGATGTTTTTTGTTATTTTTTCTACTATCCCAGTAAAGTATTTATTGAAAGTTGATGCTACATCTTGGGGATTGACCACGCTTTTGCCTTCGTGTTTTAGTGATATGTTGTCTTTGTATTTTTCTTTCCCTACCATACCTAATTCGGTTTTTGCAATATGCCACAAGGTTTTTTGTTTGTTATTTGAGTCTAGGATCATATTGCTATTATAGTCTTTTTTTGCTTCCTTGACTGAGTTTTCAAACTCCTTTCTTTTTTCCTTTAGATATGAATTGAATGTTTCACTTTTGAATTGGTGTCTGCATTTATTCATTATGATGAAATCTTTCCAGTTTTCTTTGATGTCGGGTGTTATCCAATTTGATTTTGTTTCAATGTATATTTTTTTTGTTGTTTTGGGAAATGCTAAATTAAATGAGTACGAAATGGCAGACATCAATGTCTCGTATGCTTCATTCACATCAGTTTGGTAGTATAGGTCATCCCACGATTCTCTACTTATTAAGTAGTTAAAGTAACTTAAATTAGCTTCATTAAATTCTCTTTTTGTGGTATTTATGTGTCTATAAGGTGTGTGTGTTTGGTTTGTGTTTTGTGCTGCAGTAAGTTTTATGCATTGTGCCTCATGGTCTGAAAAGCCAGTACTAATTGTATTGACACTGTATACAAATAAGTTGGTGTTTAAGATAACCTGATCAATTGCTGTTTTTGAAGTTGATGTGATTCGTGTGGGTACTCTCACAACTGCTGTCAGATTGTGAGCTTTCATGAATATTTCTACCTCATGTCCTATTTTTTGACTCAGGAAATCAATGTTAAAATCTCCTATTAGTATGGATTTGATTTTTCTTTTGGAATAAGCATCTAATATTACATCTAGTTTCCTAGTAAAGTTGTTGATATTACTGTCGGGTGTTCTGTATACACAAATTAACACTAGCCTAAGTGGTGGAAATTCAACTATGGAACTTTCAAATTATTTTTCCTCATTCAGGTAGTTGAATTGTTTGCTCCCTTTTGCCTTAATGTTATTTTTTATGAATATGCATGATGATTTTATTTTCTCTGGAGAAACTGGTTGCTAGTGTAAAATTTGGAAAGTTTATGTAGTTAAGATCATCATTTCGCAGCCAGTGTTCTGTCAGACAAATTACATCAATGTTACATAATTCGTTTTGCATAAATATTTCTAAATTAAGCTTTTTTGCTGTGGTAAGGCCTTGTATGTTTTGATGAAATATATTTAATGTGTTTTCTTTTGCATTTAATTTTTTATCATGAGTACCTTTCCCTTCTTTTGTTTTTTTATCATCACTCTTGTCACTAGGTTCTACAATAAAAAATCTTCATGAAATTTTTGTGGTACACGTTTTTCCCTTCTTGACAGTCTTAGAGCTCCGTCACTTGTATTCGCAATTTCAGATGTTTCACTTTTTTCCGGTAGGTTGTCACTCACTTCATCTTCACGGAGGAGCACATTACACAAAGATTCTTTACTCACCTTTTTGGTAGTGTTGTTTGTTACCTTTTCCCTTTCAACTGCATCTTTTTCAGTTATCTTCTCGAGATGATTATTAACCCACCCTCCCTCCCAACTTATAAATAGCAGTATTATATGTTTTTCCATTCTTTCCAGCTTTAAAATCTGAAGACTTACTAGTTTGCTATATGTTGACTACACGAATTTTCCATTAGAAATCAAGATTCAAAATTTGAATCATTATAATAAAACTTTGATAAGGAACCCAACGTGTGTCTGTAAAATGATCTATTGAACTAATATGCTTTTCATCCCTTTCTGTTCACTACATTTTGTGATCACTAGTTATAAGTGTTAGGTTTTTTTATTTCAATTCTTTCTATTATTAGTGCTATGACAATATTCATTGTCAAATGTCTATTTTTCCTTTCTCCATCCTAAATTTTATGTTAATATGTACCAATAGCAGCTACACATATAGATGATTTAATTATTAGTACAGTACTATATAACTACAGAGTGTTTATTTACCTTTAATTAATTCTTAGCAACTTACAAGTTCTTAAATTTAAATATTAGGAAAATATCAAATAGACCAGTTTGTTCCTTAGCCATTATTGAAACAACAATATTGTTGAGGATAGACTCATAACGTACTGATCGGAACTGACCCAGAATTTAAATTTGGAACCAAACCACTATGAAATATGCCTGAAAAAGGGATCGAAGGCAAGACCCGTATAGGCTTTTGTCTGTGTTTATTTAGTTTACTCCAATTATATGGGGTCCAGCATCTTACCATAACTAAATATATAATTAATAAAAAGATAACTATGAAGAATGTTGTAGGACTAAAATATTCTTACCCGGATTAAAAGCTGAGTCTGTAAAGGGACAATCTGCACACAAGGACAAAACACAGGATGACACACACATAGCCCTACAGGTCATCATACTGGCCGTAGGTCCAAAAGCCAGTGTCTCGCTAGTCTGCAAAATGCAGTCCAGGGTGTACTACCTGGAAGAGAGATTCACACGCACACACAGTCCTGCAAATCATTATACTGGCCATAGATCTAGATGTCAGAAACTCTCTTTTCTGCATTTTGCATCATAAATTTCTGCATAATGTAGCCAACTTGCATTCCTTCAGCTAAGCCATATCTTAGTCTTGTCGAACTAAAGTTCAAATCTGCCGTACGTGTACTATATACATACGTAGTGTTTATCAAATTATTATCTAAGTATCACTTAGCAACTTACAAGTACTTGTTTGTAAATGTTAGCACAATCTGTTACTTAGCCATTATTGAAAGTTCAATATTGTTGAGTAATTGTTGCATACAGTCCATGTCTAAAAGTCAAAGAATGAAAACAAGGAAAGGATACCCCACACTCCCAAGCAACAAATATTATCTTAACATGTATCAGGCACGATCCACAAGGAGGGCGATAGGGATGATTGCTCCTCCAAACTGCCACACTTTTCTACATATTATTATGCTTAATACTTGTGACGACTACATATTATGCCATTTATCACGAAGTTCAACCGGCCCGAAAAACATTTTTCCTTTTAATTTTTAATTTGATGAAAGTCTCCCTGTGAGAGACTGATTGGAATTAATACTACAATTTAAATTTGGAACGGAAACACTATGGAATGTCCCTGAAAAAGGAATTAAACCTGAGGCCCCTATAAGTTTTTGTATCTTTTCTTATTTACTTTATTCCTCTTATCTTTCCGTTTAACATTCCAATGGGATTAATTGTGCCAAAAATAACCATCCATTTCAGCCCGGGACCCCTATTTCTGCAAGACAATATGTACATGGAAATCAACTTGCATCCTGTTTAAATTACTATATTTTATCTACATGAAAAGGTGCAAAGTAGGCAGAGGCGGCTCCAAGATGAACCATCTAGAGGCGTTGAGGGAGTGCGGAAAGAAATTTAGGGGGTGCGATGCTGAAAATAAGGAAAAAAAGAGACATAGATGGAGGTGGCAAGGACAGTTTACCTTCAATTTATAGATAAGGTTTAGAATAGTACGTAGCATAAATAGCAAAAGGCGTGGGTCAACTACACCCCTAATCGACTCTGGTGATTAACATAAATTATTGACTGAAATGAAATTATAAAACTTTAGATTGATTTCAATTTTCAAGAGAAGCTGTGACCTCCCCCAGGCCTGCACCCACTGGAAACAGTGTAAACATTCAGATACAAGTCGATTACATATATGGGAAGTACATCAGCTTAATTACAGTTAAAAATATGTATTACATCCACATGATAGCATGCGTATATGGGATGTAGATCAGCATAATTACAATTACAAAATAACAAATATGTACTACATCCATTTGTTTATATATATATATGGGACGTAGATCAGCTTTATAACAGTTAGGAATACATATTACATCCAATCGATTATATATGGCATGTAGAGCAGCTTAATGAAAGTTACATATACATATTACATAAAACCAATTACATATATAAGGGATGTAGATCAGCTTAATTAAAGTTACAAAACTGTTAAACTCCTTAGGTTTACAGAGAACATATTCTCTTGCCAGGGACCTGATACACAAAAAATCATTCCAAACCTAATCTCTTTTCATTCACACACGAACATGAGGTTTAGGAAGATCTGTATCTTGCGCCAGTGACTTCATCAACTCCCAAGGTTTACAGAGAAGATATTCTCTTGCCAGGGACCTCATCAACAAATAATCATTCCAAACCTAATCTCTTTTCATTCACATATGCACATGAGGTTTAGGAAGATCTGAATCTTGCGCCAGTGACCTCATCAACATCCAAGGTTCACAGAGAAGTTATTCTCTTGCCAGGGACCTCACCCACAAATAATCATTGCGAACCTAATCTCTTTTCATCCAAACATCCACACGAGGTTTAGGAAGATATGAATCTTGCGCCAGTGACCTCATCAACACCCAAGGTTTACAGAGAACTACATTGATTGATTGATTGATTGATTTATTAGCATCCATTCAACTTTACAAAAGTTTGGAATTGTCACATTGTACATGTACATTTAGAATACATCTATAAAATTATACGCATAATATAATATAAAATACAATAGATAGTATGAGATACAAGATATCGTATAAAGAGAATAAATGCATGCTCAATGTTATTTTCTTGAGACAAATTGGCTAAAAATATGTTTTCTATGTTCAATGTTCGCTTCATTTGCTATGACATTATGTACACACATGTATATATATATACAAACATATATAACACACACACACATAAATTGAGCATTAGTCACCTATACTTACACCTAGATAAATTACATCGAACAGCAAAGGAAAAATAAAAAAATAATGATGATAGGGCAGTTCTACTTTGTTATATTATTGTTGCTATTCCTGTCACTTACGGTATCAATGTACTCTTGCACTGTGTAAAAACAATGTTCCTTTAGGAATCTTTTTAGATGTGACTTGTATACTGGCAATGACTTTATATTTTTGAATGCATTTGGTAGCATGTTAAATAAGCGTATACCATTATATGTTACCCCTTTTTGGTAGAATGTGGTATTGTGTACTTCCATATGTAAGTCATTCTTTCCCCTGGTGTTGTAGGTGTGGTAGTCCTTATTTGCTGTGTGTGTATTTTGACAAATTTTCATGCTTGTTAGGATTTCATATAGGTATATGCATGGAACTGGCAATATCTGTAATTCTTGAAATAATGGTTAGCATGGTGCATCTGTTGGAGCATTTGCCAGAATTCTAACAGCTCTCTTTTGTAGTCTGAATAATGTAATGCTTTTGTTCATGTTCCCCCAGAAAATGATGCCGTACCGTAATACAGAGTGAATGATGCCATAGTATAGTGTTTTTGCTGCTTCTAGATTTACTACATTTCTTACTGTTCTTATCGCATAACAAAACCCACTAACCTTGTTTGCTGTAGCTTCAATGTGTAGATCCCACTTTAAATTTTCAGACAGTTGTACACCAAGAAATTTTATGTTAGATACATATTCTATGTCCTGATCTTGAAAGTTAATTTCTGGAGTTTCACTGCTACAGCTGTTGATTTGAAATCTAATTGCATTTGTTTTTTTAGTGTTTACCACAAGACCATTTTTTTCTATCCACTCCGAGATGTGAGTGATTGTATTCTTTACCTTGTGTTTTAACCGTTCTGTGTTTGCTCCTGCTATAAGAACAGTTGTATCATCAGCAAAGAGAGTTGTGTTTGCATCTTTACAGTTTTGTGGAAGGTCATTGATGTAAATTAAAAAAAGTAAGGGTCCTAAAATGGATCCTTGGGGTACACCATATGTAATACGTTGTTTCTTTGATCGATAATTTTCCTTGTTATTATCCTTATGGATGTGAGTTATTTCTACTATCTGATTCCTGTCTGTTAAATATGATTTAAACCATTCTTTTGCTACTCCCCTGATCCCATACTGGTCCATTTTTTTTACCAAGAGTTTGTGGTTGACAGTGTCAAATGCTTTTGATAGATCAAGAAAGAGCCCTACACAGTGTTCTTTTTTATCCAAAATTTCTCTAATTGCTTCTGTGAATGTGTGTATAGCAGATTGTGTAGATTTTCCTTTGCAAAAACCATGTTGTTGTTCAGAAATGATGGAAAATTTGTTAAAAAATGTTATTAATCTATTGTATCTCAAGTATTTTTGAGATGACTGGGAGAAGAGAGATTGGTCTGTAATTACTCATTTCATTTTTTGACCCTTTCTTGTGCAGAGGTTTTATTATGGCAGTCTTTAGCTGTTCTGGATATTTACCGGTAAGGAGACTTAGATTAACTACATGACGTATTGGGCCACATAGGTGTGCGGCACATTTTTTTATTACAATGTCAGGTATCTCATCTATGCCGGCAGAATAATTGTTTTTCAAGTGACTTATTAAGCTAAATATTTCCTTCTCGTCTGCTGGGAGTAAGTATATACTAGAATCTACTTTAGTTATATTACTAGTTTTATGATTTTGTTTTTGGATGTTTTTTGTTATTTTTTCTACTATCCCAGTAAAGTATTTATTGAAAGTTGATGCTACATCTTGGGGATTGACCACGCTTTTGCCTTCGTGTTTTAGTGATATGTTGTCTTTGTATTTTTCTTTCCCTACCATACCTAATTCGGTTTTTGCAATATGCCACAAGGTTTTTTGTTTGTTATTTGAGTCTAGGATCATATTGCTATTATAGTCTTTTTTTGCTTCCTTGACTGAGTTTTCAAACTCCTTTCTTTTTTCCTTTAGATATGAATTGAATGTTTCACTTTTGAATTGGTGTCTGCATTTATTCATTATGATGAAATCTTTCCAGTTTTCTTTGATGTCGGGTGTTATCCAATTTGATTTTGTTTCAATGTATATTTTTTTTGTTGTTTTGGGAAATGCTAAATTAAATGAGTACGAAATGGCAGACATCAATGTCTCGTATGCTTCATTCACATCAGTTTGGTAGTATAGGTCATCCCACGATTCTCTACTTATTAAGTAGTTAAAGTAACTTAAATTAGCTTCATTAAATTCTCTTTTTGTGGTATTTATGTGTCTATAAGGTGTGTGTGTTTGGTTTGTGTTTTGTGCTGCAGTAAGTTTTATGCATTGTGCCTCATGGTCTGAAAAGCCAGTACTAATTGTATTGACACTGTATACAAATAAGTTGGTGTTTAAGATAACCTGATCAATTGCTGTTTTTGAAGTTGATGTGATTCGTGTGGGTACTCTCACAACTGCTGTCAGATTGTGAGCTTTCATGAATATTTCTACCTCATGTCCTATTTTTTGACTCAGGAAATCAATGTTAAAATCTCCTATTAGTATGGATTTGATTTTTCTTTTGGAATAAGCATCTAATATTACATCTAGTTTCCTAGTAAAGTTGTTGATATTACTGTCGGGTGTTCTGTATACACAAATTAACACTAGCCTAAGTGGTGGAAATTCAACTATGGAACTTTCAAATTATTTTTCCTCATTCAGGTAGTTGAATTGTTTGCTCCCTTTTGCCTTAATGTTATTTTTTATGAATATGCATGATGATTTTATTTTCTCTGGAGAAACTGGTTGCTAGTGTAAAATTTGGAAAGTTTATGTAGTTAAGATCATCATTTCGCAGCCAGTGTTCTGTCAGACAAATTACATCAATGTTACATAATTCGTTTTGCATAAATATTTCTAAATTAAGCTTTTTTGCTGTGGTAAGGCCTTGTATGTTTTGATGAAATATATTTAATGTGTTTTCTTTTGCATTTAATTTTTTATCATGAGTACCTTTCCCTTCTTTTGTTTTTTTATCATCACTCTTGTCACTAGGTTCTACAATAAAAAATCTTCATGAAATTTTTGTGGTACACGTTTTTCCCTTCTTGACAGTCTTAGAGCTCCGTCACTTGTATTCGCAATTTCAGATGTTTCACTTTTTTCCGGTAGGTTGTCACTCACTTCATCTTCACGGAGGAGCACATTACACAAAGATTCTTTACTCACCTTTTTGGTAGTGTTGTTTGTTACCTTTTCCCTTTCAACTGCATCTTTTTCAGTTATCTTCTCGAGATGATTATTAACCCACCCTCCCTCCCAACTTATAAATAGCAGTATTATATGTTTTTCCATTCTTTCCAGCTTTAAAATCTGAAGACTTACTAGTTTGCTATATGTTGACTACACGAATTTTCCATTAGAAATCAAGATTCAAAATTTGAATCATTATAATAAAACTTTGATAAGGAACCCAACGTGTGTCTGTAAAATGATCTATTGAACTAATATGCTTTTCATCCCTTTCTGTTCACTACATTTTGTGATCACTAGTTATAAGTGTTAGGTTTTTTTATTTCAATTCTTTCTATTATTAGTGCTATGACAATATTCATTGTCAAATGTCTATTTTTCCTTTCTCCATCCTAAATTTTATGTTAATATGTACTAATAGCAGCTACACATATAGATGATTTAATTATTAGTACAGTACTATATAACTACAGAGTGTTTATTTACCTTTAATTAATTCTTAGCAACTTACAAGTTCTTAAATTTAAATATTAGGAAAATATCAAATAGACCAGTTTGTTCCTTAGCCATTATTGAAACAACAATATTGTTGAGGATAGACTCATAACGTACTGATCGGAACTGACCCAGAATTTAAATTTGGAACCAAACCACTATGAAATATGCCTGAAAAAGGGATCGAAGGCAAGACCCGTATAGGCTTTTGTCTGTGTTTATTTAGTTTACTCCAATTATATGGGGTCCAGCATCTTACCATAACTAAATATATAATTAATAAAAAGATAACTATGAAGAATGTTGTAGGACTAAAATATTCTTACCCGGATTAAAAGCTGAGTCTGTAAAGGGACAATCTGCACACAAGGACAAAACACAGGATGACACACACATAGCCCTACAGGTCATCATACTGGCCGTAGGTCCAAAAGCCAGTGTCTCGCTAGTCTGCAAAATGCAGTCCAGGGTGTACTACCTGGAAGAGAGATTCACACGCACACACAGTCCTGCAAATCATTATACTGGCCATAGATCTAGATGTCAGAAACTCTCTTTTCTGCATTTTGCATCATAAATTTCTGCATAATGTAGCCAACTTGCATTCCTTCAGCTAAGCCATATCTTAGTCTTGTCGAACTAAAGTTCAAATCTGCCGTACGTGTACTATATACATACGTAGTGTTTATCAAATTATTATCTAAGTATCACTTAGCAACTTACAAGTACTTGTTTGTAAATGTTAGCACAATCTGTTACTTAGCCATTATTGAAAGTTCAATATTGTTGAGTAATTGTTGCATACAGTCCATGTCTAAAAGTCAAAGAATGAAAACAAGGAAAGGATACCCCACACTCCCAAGCAACAAATATTATCTTAACATGTATCAGGCACGATCCACAAGGAGGGCGATAGGGATGATTGCTCCTCCAAACTGCCACACTTTTCTACATATTATTATGCTTAATACTTGTGACGACTACATATTATGCCATTTATCACGAAGTTCAACCGGCCCGAAAAACATTTTTCCTTTTAATTTTTAATTTGATGAAAGTCTCCCTGTGAGAGACTGATTGGAATTAATACTACAATTTAAATTTGGAACGGAAACACTATGGAATGTCCCTGAAAAAGGAATTAAACCTGAGGCCCCTATAAGTTTTTGTATCTTTTCTTATTTACTTTATTCCTCTTATCTTTCCGTTTAACATTCCAATGGGATTAATTGTGCCAAAAATAACCATCCATTTCAGCCCGGGACCCCTATTTCTGCAAGACAATATGTACATGGAAATCAACTTGCATCCTGTTTAAATTACTATATTTTATCTACATGAAAAGGTGCAAAGTAGGCAGAGGCGGCTCCAAGATGAACCATCTAGAGGCGTTGAGGGAGTGCGGAAAGAAATTTAGGGGGTGCGATGCTGAAAATAAGGAAAAAAAGAGACATAGATGGAGGTGGCAAGGACAGTTTACCTTCAATTTATAGATAAGGTTGTAGAATAGTACGTAGCATAAATAGCAAAAGGCGTGGGTCAACTACACCCCTAATCGACTCTGGTGATTAACATAAATTATTGACTGAAATGAAATTATAAAACTTTAGATTGATTTCAATTTTCAAGACAAGCTGTGACCTCCCCCAGGCCTGCACCCACTGGAAACAGTGTAAACATTCAGATACAAGTCGATTACATATATGGGAAGTACATCAGCTTAATTACAGTTAAAAATATGTATTACATCCACATGATAGCATGCGTATATGGGATGTAGATCAGCATAATTACAATTACAAAATAACAAATATGTACTACATCCATTTGTTTATATATATATATGGGACGTAGATCAGCTTTATAACAGTTAGGAATACATATTACATCCAATCGATTATATATGGCATGTAGAGCAGCTTAATGAAAGTTACATATACATATTACATAAAACCAATTACATATATAAGGGATGTAGATCAGCTTAATTAAAGTTACAAAACTGTTAAACTCCTTAGGTTTACAGAGAACATATTCTCTTGCCAGGGACCTGATACACAAAAAATCATTCCAAACCTAATCTCTTTTCATTCACACACGAACATGAGGTTTAGGAAGATCTGTATCTTGCGCCAGTGACTTCATCAACTCCCAAGGTTTACAGAGAAGATATTCTCTTGCCAGGGACCTCATCAACAAATAATCATTCCAAACCTAATCTCTTTTCATTCACATATGCACATGAGGTTTAGGAAGATCTGAATCTTGCGCCAGTGACCTCATCAACATCCAAGGTTCACAGAGAAGTTATTCTCTTGCCAGGGACCTCACCCACAAATAATCATTGCGAACCTAATCTCTTTTCATCCAAACATCCACACGAGGTTTAGGAAGATATGAATCTTGCGCCAGTGACCTCATCAACACCCAAGGTTTACAGAGAACTACATTGATTGATTGATTGATTGATTTATTAGCATCCATTCAACTTTACAAAAGTTTGGAATTGTCACATTGTACATGTACATTTAGAATACATCTATAAAATTATACGCATAATATAATATAAAGTACAATAGATAGTATGAGATACAAGATATCGTATAAAGAGAATAAATGCATGCTCAATGTTATTTTCTTGAGACAAATTGTCTAAAAATATGTTTTCTATGTTCAATGTTCGCTTCATTTGCTATGACATTATGTACACACATGTATATATATATACAAACATATATAACACACACACACATAAATTGAGCATTAGTCACCTATACTTACACCTAGATAAATTACATCGAACAGCAAAGGAAAAATAAAAAAATAATGATGATAGGGCAGTTCTACTTTGTTATATTATTGTTGCTATTCCTGTCACTTACGGTATCAATGTACTCTTGCACTGTGTAAAAACAATGTTCCTTTAGGAATCTTTTTAGATGTGACTTGTATACTGGCAATGACTTTATATTTTTGAATGCATTTGGTAGCATGTTAAATAAGCGTATACCATTATATGTTACCCCTTTTTGGTAGAATGTGGTATTGTGTACTTCCATATGTAAGTCATTCTTTCCCCTGGTGTTGTAGGTGTGGTAGTCCTTATTTGCTGTGTGTGTATTTTGACAAATTTTCATGCTTGTTAGGATTTCATATAGGTATATGCATGGAACTGGCAATATCTGTAATTCTTGAAATAATGGTTTGCATGGTGCATCTGTTGGAGCATTTGCCAGAATTCTAACAGCTCTCTTTTGTAGTCTGAATAATGTAATGCTTTTGTTCATGTTCCCCCAGAAAATGATGCCGTACCGTAATACAGAGTGAATGATGCCATAGTATAGTGTTTTTGCTGCTTCTAGATTTACTACATTTCTTACTGTTCTTATCGCATAACAAAACCCACTAACCTTGTTTGCTGTAGCTTCAATGTGTAGATCCCACTTCAAATTTTCAGACAGTTGTACACCAAGAAATTTTATGTTAGATACATATTCTATGTCCTGATCTTGAAAGTTAATTTCTGGAGTTTCACTGCTACAGCTGTTGATTTGAAATCTAATTGCATTTGTTTTTTTAGTGTTTACCACAAGACCATTTTTTTCTATCCACTCCGAGATGTGAGTGATTGTATTCTTTACCTTGTGTTTTAACCGTTCTGTGTTTGCTCCTGCTATAAGAACAGTTGTATCATCAGCAAAGAGAGTTGTGTTTGCATCTTTACAGTTTTGTGGAAGGTCATTGATGTAAATTAAAAAAAGTAAGGGTCCTAAAATGGATCCTTGGGGTACACCATATGTAATACGTTGTTTCTTTGATCGATAATTTTCCTTGTTATTATCCTTATGGATGTGAGTTATTTCTACTATCTGATTCCTGTCTGTTAAATATGATTTAAACCATTCTTTTGCTACTCCCCTGATCCCATACTGGTCCATTTTTTTTACCAAGAGTTTGTGGTTGACAGTGTCAAATGCTTTTGATAGATCAAGAAAGAGCCCTACACAGTGTTCTTTTTTATCCAAAATTTCTCTAATTGCTTCTGTGAATGTGTGTATAGCAGATTGTGTAGATTTTCCTTTGCAAAAACCATGTTGTTGTTCAGAAATGATGGAAAATTTGTTAAAAAATGTTATTAATCTATTGTATCTCAAGTATTTTTGAGATGACTGGGAGAAGAGAGATTGGTCTGTAATTACTCATTTCATTTTTTGACCCTTTCTTGTGCAGAGGTTTTATTATGGCAGTCTTTAGCTGTTCTGGATATTTACCGGTAAGGAGACTTAGATTAACTACATGACGTATTGGGCCACATAGGTGTGCGGCACATTTTTTTATTACAATGTCAGGTATCTCATCTATGCCGGCAGAATAATTGTTTTTCAAGTGACTTATTAAGCTAAATATTTCCTTCTCGTCTGCTGGGAGTAAGTATATACTAGAATCTACTTTAGTTATATTACTAGTTTTATGATTTTGTTTTTGGATGTTTTTTGTTATTTTTTCTACTATCCCAGTAAAGTATTTATTGAAAGTTGATGCTACATCTTGGGGATTGACCACGCTTTTGCCTTCGTGTTTTAGTGATATGTTGTCTTTGTATTTTTCTTTCCCTACCATACCTAATTCGGTTTTTGCAATATGCCACAAGGTTTTTTGTTTGTTATTTGAGTCTAGGATCATATTGCTATTATAGTCTTTTTTTGCTTCCTTGACTGAGTTTTCAAACTCCTTTCTTTTTTCCTTTAGATATGAATTGAATGTTTCACTTTTGAATTGGTGTCTGCATTTATTCATTATGATGAAATCTTTCCAGTTTTCTTTGATGTCGGGTGTTATCCAATTTGATTTTGTTTCAATGTATATTTTTTTTGTTGTTTTGGGAAATGCTAAATTAAATGAGTACGAAATGGCAGACATCAATGTCTCGTATGCTTCATTCACATCAGTTTGGTAGTATAGGTCATCCCACGATTCTCTACTTATTAAGTAGTTAAAGTAACTTAAATTAGCTTCATTAAATTCTCTTTTTGTGGTATTTATGTGTCTATAAGGTGTGTGTGTTTGGTTTGTGTTTTGTGCTGCAGTAAGTTTTATGCATTGTGCCTCATGGTCTGAAAAGCCAGTACTAATTGTATTGACACTGTATACAAATAAGTTGGTGTTTAAGATAACCTGATCAATTGCTGTTTTTGAAGTTGATGTGATTCGTGTGGGTACTCTCACAACTGCTGTCAGATTGTGAGCTTTCATGAATATTTCTACCTCATGTCCTATTTTTTGACTCAGGAAATCAATGTTAAAATCTCCTATTAGTATGGATTTGATTTTTCTTTTGGAATAAGCATCTAATATTACATCTAGTTTCCTAGTAAAGTTGTTGATATTACTGTCGGGTGTTCTGTATACACAAATTAACACTAGCCTAAGTGGTGGAAATTCAACTATGGAACTTTCAAATTATTTTTCCTCATTCAGGTAGTTGAATTGTTTGCTCCCTTTTGCCTTAATGTTATTTTTTATGAATATGCATGATGATTTTATTTTCTCTGGAGAAACTGGTTGCTAGTGTAAAATTTGGAAAGTTTATGTAGTTAAGATCATCATTTCGCAGCCAGTGTTCTGTCAGACAAATTACATCAATGTTACATAATTCGTTTTGCATAAATATTTCTAAATTAAGCTTTTTTGCTGTGGTAAGGCCTTGTATGTTTTGATGAAATATATTTAATGTGTTTTCTTTTGCATTTAATTTTTTATCATGAGTACCTTTCCCTTCATTTGTTTTTTTATCATCACTCTTGTCACTAGGTTCTACAATAAAAAATCTTCATGAAATTTTTGTGGTACACGTTTTTCCCTTCTTGACAGTCTTAGAGCTCCGTCACTTGTATTCGCAATTTCAGATGTTTCACTTTTTTCCGGTAGGTTGTCACTCACTTCATCTTCACGGAGGAGCACATTACACAAAGATTCTTTACTCACCTTTTTGGTAGTGTTGTTTGTTACCTTTTCCCTTTCAACTGCATCTTTTTCAGTTATCTTCTCGAGATGATTATTAACCCACCCTCCCTCCCAACTTATAAATAGCAGTATTATATGTTTTTCCATTCTTTCCAGCTTTAAAATCTGAAGACTTACTAGTTTGCTATATGTTGACTACACGAATTTTCCATTAGAAATCAAGATTCAAAATTTGAATCATTATAATAAAACTTTGATAAGGAACCCAACGTGTGTCTGTAAAATGATCTATTGAACTAATATGCTTTTCATCCCTTTCTGTTCACTACATTTTGTGATCACTAGTTATAAGTGTTAGGTTTTTTTATTTCAATTCTTTCTATTATTAGTGCTATGACAATATTCATTGTCAAATGTCTATTTTTCCTTTCTCCATCCTAAATTTTATGTTAATATGAACTAATAGCAGCTACACATATAGATGATTTAATTATTAGTACAGTACTATATAACTACAGAGTGTTTATTTACCTTTAATTAATTCTTAGCAACTTACAAGTTCTTAAATTTAAATATTAGGAAAATATCAAATAGACCAGTTTGTTCCTTAGCCATTATTGAAACAACAATATTGTTGAGGATAGACTCATAACGTACTGATCGGAACTGACCCAGAATTTAAATTTGGAACCAAACCACTATGAAATATGCCTGAAAAAGGGATCGAAGGCAAGACCCGTATAGGCTTTTGTCTGTGTTTATTTAGTTTACTCCAATTATATGGGGTCCAGCATCTTACCATAACTAAATATATAATTAATAAAAAGATAACTATGAAGAATGTTGTAGGACTAAAATATTCTTACCCGGATTAAAAGCTGAGTCTGTAAAGGGACAATCTGCACACAAGGACAAAACACAGGATGACACACACATAGCCCTACAGGTCATCATACTGGCCGTAGGTCCAAAAGCCAGTGTCTCGCTAGTCTGCAAAATGCAGTCCAGGGTGTACTACCTGGAAGAGAGATTCACACGCACACACAGTCCTGCAAATCATTATACTGGCCATAGATCTAGATGTCAGAAACTCTCTTTTCTGCATTTTGCATCATAAATTTCTGCATAATGTAGCCAACTTGCATTCCTTCAGCTAAGCCATATCTTAGTCTTGTCGAACTAAAGTTCAAATCTGCCGTACGTGTACTATATACATACGTAGTGTTTATCAAATTATTATCTAAGTATCACTTAGCAACTTACAAGTACTTGTTTGTAAATGTTAGCACAATCTGTTACTTAGCCATTATTGAAAGTTCAATATTGTTGAGTAATTGTTGCATACAGTCCATGTCTAAAAGTCAAAGAATGAAAACAAGGAAAGGATACCCCACACTCCCAAGCAACAAATATTATCTTAACATGTATCAGGCACGATCCACAAGGAGGGCGATAGGGATGATTGCTCCTCCAAACTGCCACACTTTTCTACATATTATTATGCTTAATACTTGTGACGACTACATATTATGCCATTTATCACGAAGTTCAACCGGCCCGAAAAACATTTTTCCTTTTAATTTTTAATTTGATGAAAGTCTCCCTGTGATAGACTGATTGGAATTAATACTACAATTTAAATTTGGAACGGAAACACTATGGAATATCCCTGAAAAAGAGATTAAACCTGAGGCCCCTATAAGTTTTTGTATCTTTTCTTATTTACTTTACTCCTCTTATCATTCCGTTTAACATTCCAATGGGAGGAACTGTGCCAAAAATAAACATCCATTCCAGCCCGAAACCCCTATTTCTGCAAGAAAATATGTTCATGGAAATCAGCTTGCATCCTGTTTAAAGTACTATATTTTATCTACATGAAAAGGTGCAAAGTATGCAGTGGCGGCTCTAAGATGAACCATCTAGAGGTGTTGAGGGAGTGTGGAAAGAAATGTAGGGGGTGCGATGCTGAAAATAAGCGAAAAAAGAGACATAGATGGAGGTGGCAAGGACAGTTTACCTTCACTTTGTAGATATGGTTTAGAATAGTACGTAGCATAAATAGCTAAAGGCGTGGGTCAGCTACACACCTAATCGACTCCGGTGATTAACATAAATTATTGACTGAAATGAAATTATAAAACCTTAGATTGATATCAATTTTCAAGAGAGGCTGTGCCCTCCCCCAGGCCTGCACCCACTGGAAATATTGTAAACATTCAGATATAAGTCGATTACATATATGGGACGTAGATCAGCTTAATTACAGTTGCAAATATATATTAAATCCACATGATTCCATGCGTATATGGGATGTAGATCAGCATAATTACAGTTACAAATTAACAAATATGTATTACATCCACTTGATTATACATATATATGGTACGTATATCAGCTTAATAACAGTTAGGAATACATATTACATCCAATCGATTATATATGGGATGTAGAGCAGCTTAATTAAATTTACAAATACATATTACATCAAATCAATTACATATATATGGGATGTAGATCAGCTTAATTAAAGTTACAAAACTGTTACACTCCTTAAGTTTACAGAGAACTTATTCCCTTGCCAGGGACCTCATACCCAAAAAATCATTCCAAACCTAATCTCTTTTCATTCACACACGAACATGAGGTTTAGGAAGATCTGAATCTTGCGCCAGTGACCTCATCCACTCCCAAAGTTTACAGAGAAGCTATTCTCTTGCCAGGGACTACACCAACAAATAATATATATCCAAACCTAATCTCCTTTCATTCACACACGTACATGAGGTTTAAGAAGATCTGAATCTTGCGTCAGCGACCTCATCCACTCCCAAGGTTTACAGAGAAGTCATTCTCTTGCCAGGGTCCTCATCAAAAAATAATCATTCCAAACCTAATCTCTTTTCATTCGCACATGCACATGAGGTTTAGGAAGATCTGAATCTTGCGCCAGTGACCTCATTAACATCCAAGGGTCACAGAGAAGTTATTCTCTTGCCAGGGACCTCACCCACAAATAATCATACCAAACCTTACCTCCTTTCACTCACTCATGCACATGAGGTTTAGGATCATATGAATCTTGCGCCAGTGACCTCATCAACATCCAATTTTACAGAAAAGCTATTCTCTTGCCAGGGACCTCATCAACAAATAATCGTTCCAAACCTAATATCCTTTCATTCACACATCCACATGAGGTTTAGGAAGATCTGTATCTTGCGCCAGTGACCTCATCAACACCCAAGGTTTACAGAGAACTACATTATTAACCCACCCTCCCTCTCAACTTATGAATAGCAGTATTATATGTTTTTCCATTTTTTCCAGCTTTAAAATCTGAAGCTTCACCACTTTGCTATATGTTGACTACTCGAGTTTTCCATTAGAAATCTAGATTCAAAATTTGAATCATTATAATAAAACTTTGATAAGGAACCCAACGTGTGTCTGTAAAATGATCTATTGGACAAATATGCTTTTCATCCCTTTTGTTCACTACATTTTGTGATCACTAGTTATAAGTGTTAGTTTTTTTTATTTCAATTGTTTCTATTATTAGTGCTATGACAAAATTCATTGTCAAATGTCTATTTTTTCTTCTTCCATCCTAAATTTTATGATAATATGTACTAATAGTAGCTACACATATAGATGATTTAATTATTAGTACAGTACTATATAACTACAGACTGTTTATTTACATTTAATTAATTCTTAGCATCTTACAAGTTCTTAGATTTAAATATTAGGAAAATATCAAATAGACCAGTTTTTTTCCTTAGCCATTATAGAAACAACAATATTGTTGAGGATATACTCATAAGATACTGATCGGAACTGACCCAGAATTTAAATTTGGAACCAAACCACTATGAAATATGCCTGAAAAAGGGATCGAAGACAAGACCCCTATAGGCCTTTGTCTGTGTTTATTTAGTTTACTCGTCGTGTCTCCTTCAGTTTACCGTGATAATAGGAGGCATTATGACAAGTAATAACCACCCATTTCAGCCATGGTCCCTTATTTTTGCAAAACAATACTCTAATCTCTAGTACATGGAAATCAGCTTGCTTCCTCTTTACAGTACTACATATTATTTAAATGGAAGTGTAATTTAGAATTAATTTTCGGTGAAGTGAAGGACCTGTGTGAGTCTGCCCGTCCCAAACGTAACTTTTCAATCCGCCACTGTGCAGCTATTTGCGGAAGACAGTGCAGAATTTTCTTGTCGGTTCAGAAACATTCTGTCTCCCACTTCGAATCAAACATAGGTTCCGTATATTAAAACTTAACATTCGCACGTGGGTGCACCTGGTATTATACTGTTCACGTTTCCAAACAGCGTATCATCAATCACATAAATTTTCTTCCACTGAAGTTTGGTATTTTCGAGTCACAAGTCACCAAACGCTGTAAGCATGACAAAACTAATGAGCATCGGAACACCAAATATTTCCAAACATACTGATGGATTGAATTTAAAATTGTGCGTGCACCAACACTTTGGCTATTTTGCATCCCTCACATTATATGGGGTCCAGCCCCTTACCATAACTAAGTATATAATTAATAACAATATAACTATGTTGTAGGACTAAAATATTCTTACCCGGATTTAAAGCTGAGTCTGTAAAGGGACAATCTGCACACAAGAACAAAACACAGGATGACACACACATAGCCCTACAGGTCATCATACTGGCGGTAGGACCAAAAGCCAGAGCCTGGCTAGTCTGCAAAATGCAGTCGAGGGTGTACTACCTGGAAGTGAGATTCACACGCTCACACAGTCCTGCAAATCATTATACTGGCCATAGATCTAGATGTCAGAAACTCTCTTTTTCTGCATTTTACATCATAAATTTCTGCATAATATAGCCAACTTGCATTCCTTCAGCTAAGCCATATCTTAGTCTTGTCGAACTAAAGTTCAAATCTGCCGTATGTGTACTATATACATACGTAGTGTTTATCAAATTATTATCTAAGTATTACTTAGCAACTTACAAGTACTTGTTTGTAAATATTAGCACCATCTGTTACTTAGCCATTATTGAAATCTCAATATTGTGGAGTAATTGTTGCATAAAGTCCATCTCCAAAAGTCAAAGAATGAAAACAAGGAAAGGATACCTCACACTCCCAAGCAACAAATATTATCTTAACATTTATCAGACACGATCCACAAGGAGGGCGATAGGGATGATCGCTCCTCAAAATTGCCACACTTTTCTACATATTAATTTGCTAAAATATTCTGCCATTTATCACGAAGTTCAACAGGAACGAGAACATTTTTCCTTTTAATTGTTAACCCATGAAGTCCCAGAGAACTTTTTTTGCTTGGATTTTAATTTATTTTCGTATATATACTTCTGAGGATGAAATATGAGCTACCTAATCGAATTTTTTTGTTTGCCATGCGTTATTCCCTAGGGAGTAGGTGATCTCATATGAGATCACTGGGGCTTCGGGGGTTAAAGTTAATCATGAGAAATAGAAAATGTAACACAATATATATATATTGACATTTTATTTTTATGCATAATATACAGTGTGTGGGTATGTGTGCGCGCACGTGTAGGGGTGTGTGCTTGCGTTCGTGCGTGTGTGTGAGTATGCGCGCGCGCGCATGCGCGCTGTTACAAAAGGACAACTTAGATTAATTTTATTTTATGCATTTTAGAATTTTATTGTTTTCATTTTATTCAAATTAGTAGCACATTTATGGTATTAATAATTGGAATAGTAACAAAAGAATATTATAATGCTATTTTTCATACCTCATCTACCCAATATTTGATGTAATTTGAAGTCTTAAAATAATACATGTCATACAATACAGTATATCTATGACAAAGTAAATTAACACATTAGATTCATTTTAGAAATAATATCAAAGAAATTTTCCAGCTTCACTGAAACGTCTACAACTTGGTATCATATGGCACATTGCATTCCACGCATAGGGTAACATTACACTTCATGCAATAAGTACGAGGTCGTCCAGAACAACCTTGCCTCTGGCATCGTCGTTGTTGATCTCTTCTCGTCAGCAAATGGTCCTTCTTGTCGAAGCGTATTTCTGCTAGAGAAACCAGCCTGGAAGTGACTCTTGATGACAGAGCGATTGGGCGGTGTTGCTTTATAAGAGCCAATGTCACTTGCCTGCGAAATTCCAAAAGCGAAATTTCTTTTTTGTTAACAGTTCTATATATAAGCCAGCTGTTTACCACTGCCATATCCAGAGCTCTAATCACGAGAGGCCAGTACCATTTTTTCCCTCGAACACTTACTGCATGTTTTGCACACAACCAGTCATAGAGGTCCACCCCTCCCATTCCCTTGTTGTAACTCCGGATTAGTTTTGGCTGGTGCACAGTAATCCTTTGCTTCTCTTTCCTGGAATATCGAACTACATTACCAAGTGGTTCCACTGTATCAAAGTTTGTGGCAACAGTAACTGGACTGTTGTCATTCCACCTGACAACCAAAATGTCATTGTTCTTGTCGAAACGATAATCAAAATCCCCACGTTTCATCTTCATCATATCCTTAACATTTGTAATTGGGCACTTGTGCATCTGTTGCTCCCTAACTGTACCACTTGCTCGGAATCCTATTTCTTTTAACTCAATCAGAAGTGGAAATGTTGTAAAGAAATTATCAAAATAGACTTCATACCCTTCTGGTTCATCAATGGTAGTAAGCAAGAGTGACTCCACAACACTTGGTCCAAGAGGAGTTTTATCATAATTGTCTCTTCGTCCTTGGTAAAGTTCAAAGTTATAGCAGTACCCATTTGAACCACGTATTGCCCACAATTTGTATCCAAAACGCACAGGTTTTCCTTTTATAAATTGCTTCAGCGTGTTGTGCCCAAAATATTTTACAATCATTTCGTCTATGGACAATTTAGCTTGAAAGACACCGAACTGCATGAAATTTCGGTTCAGTATGTCTTGCAGGGGACGTATTTTAAAAGATTTGTCAACAGTTTTTTGATTTGTCAGTCTGTCATCTTTTCTTTTATTTGTCTCTTAACTTAGTTTGCTGTTATCATTGAAGTGCACAACAGATTTCAATTTCTGAAAACGATTACGAGTCATGCTTTCCCTAATCAACGGAATGCCTAAGTCTTCTTTCTCACTCCAATAATGTTTCAAGTTTGGGAGCTTATGGTACCCTGCAAATAACAAAATGCCAGAGAAGACCTTCATTTCTTCTACACTACACTCAAAACCGGTATCATTTTTAAACTTTGTTGCATATTTGACAGTCTCACGTACGATATGATCAAACAAGTCAGGAGAAAAAAAAAGTTCAAACATTTCTACAGGAGACAAATTCTAACACTGAGATACTAATGCAGCCTCCTTCTGTGATGCAATATCAGATTTACGCGGCAAATCATTATAATTGGGGCTGCACTTCCTCCACTTCGCACAGGTTAGGGTGTCAACGCATTTCCTCTTCTTCACTTGCACTGCGTCATTTTCAACAGTTGAGCCATCTAGGTATAATGATTGAACTGGATCCCCTAAAACTGCATTAGAACCATCTTCATTGACTTCCTCTTCTTCATTGCACGTACCAGCATGATCTCTGTTAACAGAATGGGTATAACACACTTCTAGTAGCCCTGGCACCTCACTGACATTAGCTGCACCAATCTCATCATCGTCACCTTCATCTTCATCAGTAAGACAATCTACTTTGTCCGGCGGAAGAACGACAACTTCGGTATCACTAACTGATTCGTTTTCACTAAGATCACTTAGGATAGCCCTTATTTCGTCAATTGTACATGCTTCTATGTGCGAAAAACACGACATTGTTCTTCGAACAATCACCAACAATAAATGCAACAGCTGGCTGTGTACATAAACGCAGCAGTACGTGTTGCTAATCGTTCGACGAAAACAACTGCGGAGTATGATAAACCAAACATCATTGTTGCCAGTTCCGAAATGTCGAAGTCCCAGTGATCTCATATGAGATCACCGTTTTCTTGGCGAGGAAATATCTAGGATGTTTTTAATATAGAATGACCAAAATTGCTTTATATATACTTCAAACTACTGATGATAAAATAAAAGCAGAAATACGTCAGTATACCACATTAACAATGAATAACAAAAATTCTTGGTAACCTTTCTGTGAAACTTAATAGAATGAAATTTTTGAACACTAAAAATCATTGTCTTAGTAGAAACTAGTAAATTATATTTACATTATACACAATTCATGGACCTTTGAAAAAGATATGAAAGAGCATTTATAAAAAATTATTGCAAAATATTTACTAAAATGTCAGTTTTGTTAGGTGATCTCATATGAGATCACTGGGACCTGATGGGTTAATTTGATGAAAGTCTCCATGATAGACTGATTGGAATTAACCCTACAATTTAAATTTGGAACGGAAACACTATGGAATATTCCTGAAAAAGGGATTAAACCTGAGGCCCCTATAAGTTTTTGTATCTTTTCTTATTTACTTTACTCCTCTTATCATTCCGTTTACTATTCCAATGGGAGGAATTGTGCCAAAAATAACCATCCATTCCAGCCCGGGACCCCTATTTCTGCAAGACAATATGTACATGGAAATCAGCTTGCATCCTGTTTAAAGTACTATATTTTTTCTACATGAAAAGGTGCAAAGTAGGCAAGGAGACCCAAAATGAACCATCTAGAGGTGTTGAGGGAGTGCGGAAAGTAATTTAGGGGTTGCGATGATGAAAAGAAGGGGAAAAAGAGACATAGATGGAGGTTGTCAAGGACAGTTTACCTTCACTTTGCAGATAAGGTTTAGAATAGTATGTAGCATAAATAGCAAAAGGCGTGTGTCAACTACACCCCTAATCGACTCCGGTGATTAACATAAATTATTGACTGAAATGAAATTATAAAACTTTAAATTGATATCAATTTTCAAGAGAGGCTGTGCCCTCCAGCAGGCCTGCACCCACTGGAAACAGTGTAAACATTCAGATACAAGTCGATTACATATATGGGAAGTAGATCAGCTTATTTACAGTTACAAATATATATTAAATCCACATGATTACATGCGTATATGGGATGTAGATCAGCATAATTACAGTTACAAAATAACAAACATGTATTACATCCACTTGATTATATATATATATGGGACGTAGACCAGCTTAATAACAGTTAGGAATACATATTACATCCAATCGATTATATATGGGATGTAGAGCAGCTTAATTAAAGTTACAAATACATATTACATAAAATCAATTACATATATATGGGATGTAGATCAGCTTAATTAAAGTTACAAAATTGTTACACTCCTTAGGTTTACAGAGAACTTATTCCCTTGCCAGGGACCTCATACACAAAAAATCATTCCAAATCTAACCTCTTTTCATTCACACACGAACATGAGGTTTAGGAAGATCTGAATCTTGCGCCAGTGACCTCATCCACTCCCAAGGTTTACAGAGAAGCTAATCTCTTGCCAGGGACTACACCAACAAACAGGGACGTCGTTAGGGAGGGGCACGAGGGGGGCACCGGCCCCCCGAAACGTTCACGTGGCCCCGTCAAACTGTTCTACATTTGCTAAAAATTTTATTTTCATGACAAATATTGCAAAATTTTGTTTCAGTACATTTTGCTTTCAGTTTGAAACACTGTTCTTGAATTTGAGTGGCACGAACCCCAAACAATACATTTCATTCTCGTTTTCCTGGTTCTAGCTATTCTGGATGTCAGTAGGAACCTAGCACTTCGATGTTTCTCGGAATTTTGAGGGAGCAGTCTTTCCACCCCTCAACAAGAGGCAGGGTTGGGCGTTGGATGTTGCCGTTGCGTCCAAACAATGTTTCGAGCTTGAGTAGTTTGTGACCAGATTGAAGAGCAACTGCTTGGCAGCGGTAAACCACATATATGCAAACAGTTACAAGTGGTCCCGAATCAGAGTGCAATACACGCTAAAATAAGTATAATGGTGGCAGGATGCCTATGTAGATTATCATATCTTCGGGTAAGTAGTATTCGCACCAAATAACTATTATACTATTGAGACAGCCTAAAACACGCAACGTGTTAAAAGTAATTATCTTCACAAACTGTACGATTTCTTGAGTCGCATATTTTTCTCGATTTCGTAAAGACCGATTTTGAGAATCCTCCTTAACAAACGATGCCTCCGCGATGGCGCAGTGATAGCGTCGTTGCCTTGTAATCGAGAGGTCCCGGGTTCGATTCATGGGTGGAGGCACATAGTGGTCCGGATGTTACTTGAAACTGTAGGTCCAGTCCCGATTAGCCTTACTGTGCATAAACTGGACTTAAATCACCAACTCAACTCAACTCCTTAACAAACGTTTCGAAGAATCGAAAATTTAAACAAGAACAAGTAAATACATTTTTGTCAATTTGAAGTAAATTATTATTATTATTATACGAATCTGTCTCACACAGTAAGTTTATTTTATTGGGACAAGTACAAAAACCAACGCTTGCAAGTTGCAATAAGTCACTGGAAAGACATGTGTGGTTGCACATATATTTAAGCATCTATAAATAAATAATTACCCGTGGTTCGACAGCCCTGGAAGGGCCTTGGCCTATCTCCCGACTGCCAATCTTCCTAACACAATCCTACCTAGAGGTGTGGAAATCTTTACCCAGTAATGTGGTGACGTGGGGTCAGCACGTCGAACCCCCAACTGTTATAGGGGATATCCGTAAAAAATAATTATATTTTTGTGGTAAGAAGTCGTAGTCATTTCACAAACTTTATTGATTTATTCCATCAGCATTATTTAAAAGAAAGTGCCATACTAAACTTACCAACTTAGCAAAGGCACATTGATTGCTTAATGAGACATTTTGCTTGTGTTGCAGAGCAGATTCAGTTTTTGTAGTATTGCAATGTTTTACACAGTCCGTTCGAAGAATTTTGAGAACATTGATGTTTTGTCAGAGGGACCACAGCCGAATAAATATCTTTGGATGTTTTACAGGTTTCATCGTATTTAAGAAGGTAATTTTCCGGTCCATCTTTCCTCCGTCTTTTGCCACTCAGGCTGTAGAGCCGATTCATAGGTGGAACGACCTTGGCGATTGGCACCATGTTGACAACAGACTCAAGAAGTCCCGCAACCGACAGAACTCGAAGCGCTCGGATCCTACTGTGACATACACTTTCGTTGAACACAAACAGATGGTTGGAAATGCGGTGATTTTATGGGTCCTCCGTTTCTGGGAAGTCGGGGACTTTTGAGAACATACTTTCCCTTCATGCACACCAGGGGGCCTAAGCCAGGTCACCCCCTCCCACAAAATCTTCTCTTCATCTGGCTCTGTTTATCGGCCGCGCACAAACAAGAAGATTTAGCTGTAGGACTTTCTGGGTTAATTACTTTGTTCAGGATCGACGTAGGCTTTTCAATTTGCAAGAGATAAAATTCTACTGTTTGTCCCTTTTCTGGCGGGAGATGAATGACAAAGATGTCGCGGTTCCCTCAGGTACCCACACTCAACCCTTGTGCTCATAACCTGCAATGAAGGGAAGGGCCATAATAAGCCTTTGTATTGCACCGACTTCAGTTCCTCCCTTGGTAACTTTTCACTCAGTTTCAAGAAACATCTATTTCTTTTTACCCTACTGTGTTGATTGGTAGACAATTGATGACTGTCGGATAGTTTGAAGTACAGTTTGATCCGAGAAGTTGTTTCATAGTTAGCTTCTGTAAACGCAAGATTCCGGTAGGATCACGGAGTGATTGTGATCTCATTTCCATGCATTGCGAATGAAATTTCGATTGATTATGGTTCATTTTACTTCGCTTTTCTGCCACATTTGGCTAACTGCGAAAATGGGGATTAGTGATGATATGATGAAATTGATCAATGGACAATCACAAACATCCATGCCCAGTCCGGGATTCGCACTCGGGACACATGGCATCGTAGCACGATGTGCTAACCACTACGCCACGGGGGCCGGCGAAGTGAAATCTCGAGTCTGAAGTTGCTAGCTTGTCGTCCTCCCGAAAAAAATGATCGACCAAATGTCCAACATATTGACGTTCTAAATTGGTGTCCGACTACCACACAGGAGCAGCCCGGGTTTGACTCCCAGGGCGGTTGATCTCACATGCGATGAAAAATAAGTCACATTTAATTTATGGAAGGAAACGAGGTATGAAGTAAACTTTTTATAGTAGTGTGCATGCTCTAGAAACATTACGTTTAAAAATTCTCCATACTTTTATGACTTTTTGTGATTTTTCTTCATTTAGCCTCCACCAGGGTTGTGAAAGGTAGATTTTATTGGGTTTCGTAACAGGACCGGAACCTTATTTCTCGCACAATTTAAATTCGTACCAAGTTGCGAATTGTTTCATTCCAATACGGAACTTGGACCCTATTTGAACTGATCCGGAAAAAAATGTTCGTTGACCGTATATAAATTCATCAGGAAATAAGGTTCCTGGACCGAATTTAAATTCATCTGGAAAAAATATTGCTGGACCGAATTGAAAACTTTACAGATGAGAAGATTCCTTACGGTCCAGAACTCATTCACGCTTGCTGATTTTCTCTTCTGAAGGGGAATTGAATCCATTTAAAATTCCTGGATCTTTAACAACCCTGGTCCAACAAATGCAGACGCTGTGGCTGCTGCTTAGGCGGGAAAGTTGACTACACATACAAATAAAATTAATCCGAAGTTATATAGCGAATAATAGTTACTTACATAATAATATCATGAAATATGGAGAGCCAAATTACGTATCAAGCATTTCCTGTTATTTGTCTATCCTAGTGGGAGCGAACATCTTTTATCATTGGTGGTGAACTCGGTTCCTGAAAATTCAAGACGGCATTTTCTAATTTTCATTTCTATTTGGGCCGACAACTCCGTGGTGGAGTGGTTAGCAAGTTACGCTAGGAAGCAGTATGTCCCGGGTTCGAATCCCGGCTTGGGCATGTGTCTTCTTTGTGATGGTCCTTTCATCAATTTAATTTTAACTCATTCTCATCTTCACGATTAGCCAAAAAGTGTCAGAAAAGTGAAGTAAAATGAACCAAGTCAATCAATCATTTCTATTTCGTTATTTTACGCCGCTTTTCTACCTCTTGGGTTAAATGCGACGATGAGATTGAATGATGATCCGAAGGAATAGCGATGCGAGAGACATGTTGCAACCACACCTGTCCAAGGTCCGAACTCGGGACCTGTGATTTCGTAGCGCGTCATGCTCGTGCTTCGGGAGTGGAATGCTTTGATGTATAACTATAAAAGTAGGGTGAAAGAAAACAACATTGTACTGTGCAAAAAAGCCATGTTTAAGTCCTCTAAAGAAAACTACAATTATTCAGTAAAATTAATGTTAAAGGACAAAGCCTGCGAAGTGTTTTTCCATTGGGTGACGCGTGGTCATCACATCGAGTCCCATCTAGTTTTGAGAGTGGAATTCGCTTACATATTGATTTCAACTAGCTTCCCAATTGTCCTCACGATGTTTGTCCATCACAGAAATTTTGGAGTTTCTACCAGGGATCGAACCTTGAACCTGTCAGTAATAATGCACCGGCGTTCGGGTCGATAAATCAATTGATTGGAAAAGATCGATCAAAGATCAATTGATGACGCAGCAGGTTTTTTTTTTTTTTTTTTTTTTTTTTTTTTTTTTTTTTTTTTTGATGACCTCATAAAAGGGGCGGGGCTTATTTTGTAAGGATGATTTTGATTGGTTGTGACGTCATAAATGGGCGGGGCTTATTTGTAAGGAGCGTTTTGATTGGTTGGAGGAGGGAATTCGGGTTTTTCCCGTGACGTCGGGAGTTTCCGGCGTCTGAAAACAGATGGCGTTGATGAGTCAGAAAGTCTGGGTTGGGAGGAGGAAAAGTAGGCGACGCGGTTGGTTTTCTCGTAATTGGAGTACGTGTTTCCGGTGTCTGAAAACAGATGGCGTTGATGAGTCAGAAAGTCTGGGTTGGGAGGAGGAAAAGTAGGCGACGCGGTGACGGTTGGTTTTCTAATAATTGGAGTACGTGTTTCCGGTGTCTGACAACAGATGGCGTTGATGAGTCAGAAATTCTGGGAATTTTGTTGTTTCCGTTGTTTGAAGAGAGATGGCGTTCATGAGTCATTGATCTTTGATCGATCTTTGCCAATCAATTGATTTACCGGACTCAACGGGGGTACATAACCGTGGGAGTCACGTGACTTTGTGACGTCACAAAATGGAAGTCACGTGACCAGATTATATTATTAAAGTATTATTAATTGAAATATGAGGATTATTATTATTATTATTATGAATTGTTTTAATTTCTGTAACGCCATTTTGTTTTTGTTATGATATTTTAGTGTGTGACGTCATATATAAATTGGAGTACGTGTTTCCAGTGTTTGAAAACAGATGGCGTTAATGAGTCTGAAATTCTCGGATTATTATTATTATTAATTGTTTTTATTTCTGTGACGACATTTTGTTTTGGTTATGTTATTTTGGTTTGTGACGTCATATATAAACTGGAGTACGTGTTTCCGGTGTTTGAAAACGGATGGCGTTGATGAGTCTGAAATTCTCGGATTATTATTATTATTATTATTATGAAATGTTTTAATTTCTGTGACGTCATTTTGTTTTTGTTACGCTATTTTGGCGTGTGACGTCATATATAAATTGGAGTATGTGTTTCCGGTGTTTGAAAACAGATGGCGTTGATGAGTCATTCTGGGAAATTCCCCAGTTTTCGTCCTGTAGTCAAAATGTAAGAATTAAAACGCTTTTCAGGCTCTGAAAAGCACAATAATTCAACATTTTCCTGAAGATCATCTCTGGTTTGCTTTGGGGAGAAAATGAGTTTCCAAAGGGTATCAGCATTGAACGTGAATTTTTCGAAAAAACAGTTTTCGTCCTATAGTGGAAATGTAAGAATTAAAACGCGAAACCGCTTTTGTAGTTTTCATTTCGTCGAATAAAATGTAGCATAATACTGATGGACCCCCTGTACATGGTGTTTATAAAATGAAAATAACTATTGGTAGTATGAATTGTAAATAAAGTAAAATGTGTAAAATGTTCTGAATTTTCAAGCTGTTATTTTGCCGAATAAAATTACAGCATAATACTTATGGAGCCCGCTGTACATGGTGTTCTTAAAATGAAAACAAATATTGGTGGTATGTATTGTAAATAGAGTCAAATGTGTAAGTCTTGTCCAAGTAATAAATAGAGCGGTGTTTACATACAAAAGTAAGCGTTGCACTATACTATGAATATTGTAAGAAATAATGCTGATTTAGAAGCCGCTTTTAATTTTGAAGCTCTTATTTCGTCGAATAAAATACAGCAAAATACTTATGGAGCCCGCTGTACATGATGTTCTTAAAATGAAAACAAATATTGGTAGTATGTATTGTAAATAGAGTTAAATGTGTAAGTCGTGTCCAAGTATTAAATAGAACGGTGTTTACATACAAAAGTAATGTTATTATTATTGCGTTGCACTATACTATGAATATTGTAAGAAATAATGCTGATTTAGAAGCCGCTTTTAATTTTGAAGCTCTTATTTCGTCGAATAAAATACAGCAAAATACTTATGGAGCCCGCTGTACATGGTGTTCTTAAAATGAAAACAAATATTGGTAGTATGTATTGTAAATAGAGTTAAATGTGTAAGTCGTGTCCAAGTATTAAATAGAACGGTGTTTACATACAAAAGTAATGTTATTATTATTGCGTTGCACTATACTATGAATATTGTAAGAAATAATGCTGATTTAGAAGCCGCTTTTAATTTTGAAGCTCTTATTTCGTCGAATAAAATACAGCAAAATACTTATGGAGCCCGCTGTACATGGTGTTCTTAAAATGAAAACAAATATTGGTAGTATGTATTGTAAATAGAGTTAAATGTGTAAGTCGTGTCCAAGTATTAAATAGAACGGTGTTTACATACAAAAGTAATGTTATTATTATTGCGTTGCACTATACTATGAATATTGTAAGAAATAATGCTGATTTAGAAGCCGCTTTTAATTTTGAAGCTCTTATTTCGTCGAATAAAATACAGCAAAATACTTATGGAGCCCGCTGTACATGGTGTTCTTAAAATGAAAACAAATATTGGTAGTATGTATTGTAAATAGAGTTAAATGTGTAAGTCGTGTCCAAGTATTAATTAGAACGGTGTTTACATACAAAAGTAATGTTATTATTATTGCGTTGCACTATACTATGAATATTGTAAGAAATAATGCTGATTTAGAAGCCGCTTTTAATTTTGAAGCTCTGATTTCGTCGAATAAAATACAGCAAAATACTTATGGAGCCCGCTGTACATGGTGTTCTTAAAATGAAAACAAATATTGGTAGTATGTATTGTAAATAGAGTTAAATGTGTAAGTCGTGTCCAAGTATTAAATAGAACGGTGTTTACATACAAAAGTAATGTTATTATTATTGCGTTGCACTATACTATGAATATTGTAAGAAATAATGCTGATTTAGAAGCCGCTTTTAATTTTGGGGTTCTGATTTCGTCGAACAAAATGTAGCATAATACTCATGGACCCCACTGTACATGGTGTTTTTAAAATGAAAATAACTATTGGTAGTATGAATTGTAAACGATGATAATTCTGGTAACTTCACAATCCGCTAATCCTTTACATACCACCCTTCCGATCTACGTCATCGATACACATTGCTCGCATCCGTTCCCGCAAAGCGTCCAACGCCCACGTGCCTCTCCTATCTTCTTCCTGTCCTGGTTAACTACACACAGTCACTTCTTCCGCGAAACCTACTCGTTTTGCTCTCTTTATTTTCTTTACATCTGGACTCTCCGACTCCTTTTTCTCTTTTTGCTGTTCTTCCTCCATGATATGCTAGCAGACTTTTATTTTCCTTTTCTTTAACAGTATGATGAGGTCAGAACCTCTCCTTAATCACCAGACACATTAAAGTTCCACCCACCCCATCCCAACAAACACGCCACACATATCACTCACTAATTCCGAGAATTGTAGCTGTACAAGTGACGGATTGAACCGATATTGCAAATTCGTTTTATGCACTACGGCTAATCGAAACATAAATATATGAGGGCGTGGTAGAAAATGGGGTATTTTCTTGAAGGTCCGATCGAATGACAGATTGAACCGATGTTTCAAATTTGTTTTATGCACAGAGACTAATCGGAACAGAAATATAGGAGGGCATTGTAAAAATGTGATATTTTTTGAGGGGCCGACCGAATAACGGATTGAACCGTTGCTTCAAAACCGTTTTACACACTGAAGCTAAATGTAACACAAATATACGAGGACATGGTAGAAAATGTGGTACCTTCTAGAGTTATTTTGACCGTAAACCCCTTCCATATACTCTATGGTCCGATTTTACAATTGCCTTTCACTCAAGTTCAATTAGGGCCGGCTGGACAGCCCTTTAAAGTTTTCCGGACAGGTTTTTCAACTTTTCAAATTTACCTACAACAACGAGCTGACAATAAACACCACCCACGATTACTATGTAATATTATACAATTAATTGTCATCTCAGCTCGTTATGACAATGGGGGCCGCCATCTTGGCCGCCTTCTTGGTTTTTGTTATTTTTACCGTAGACCGCCGTCCATATACTCTATGGAAAGGTCTTGACGTACAGATTCAGAATCTACAATTGCCTTTCATTCTAGTTCAATTAGGGCCGGCTGGACAGCCCTTTAATAATTTCCGGACAGGTTTTTCAACTTTTCAAATTTACCTACAACAACGAGCTGACAATAAACATCACCCACGATTACTATGTAATATTATACAATTAATTGTCATCTCAGCTCGTTACGACAATGGGGGCCGCCATCTTGGCCGCCATCTTGGTTTTTGTTATTTTTACCGTAGACCACCAACCATATACTCTATGGAAAGGTCTTGACGTACAGATTCCGAATCTACATTTGCCTTTCACTCTAGCTCAATTAGGGCCGGCTGGACAGCCATTTAAAGTTTTCCGGACAGGTTTTTCAACGTTTCAAATTTACCTACAACAACGAGCTGACAATAAACATCACCCACGATTACTACGTAATATTATACAATTAATTGTCATCTCAACTCGTTATGGTAATGGGGCCGCCATCTTGGTTTTTGTTATTTTTACTGTAGACCGCCGTCCATATACTCTATGGAAAGGTCTTGACGTACAGATTCCGAATCTACAATTGCCTTTCACTCTAGTTCAATTAGGGTCGGCTGGACAGCCCTTTAAAGTTTTCCGGACAGGTTTTTCAACTTTTCAAATTTACCTACAACAACGAGCTGACAATAAAATTTACCAGGACAGGAAGAAGATAGGAGAGGCACGTGGGCGTTGGACGCTTTGCGGGAACGGATGCGAGCAATGTGTATCGATGACGTAGATCGGAAGGGTGGTATGTAAAGGATTAGCTGATTGTGAAGTTACCAGAATTATCATCGTTTACAATTCATACTACCAATAGTTATTTTCATTTTAAAAACACCATGTACAGTGGGGTCCATGAGTATTATGCTACATTTTGTTCGACGAAATCAGAACCCCAAAATTAAAAGCGGCTTCTAAATCAGCATTATTTCTTACAATATTCATAGTATAGTGCAACGCAATAATAATAACATTACTTTTGTATGTAAACACCGTTCTATTTAATACTTGGACACGACTTACACATTTAACTCTATTTACAATACATACTACCAATATTTGTTTTCATTTTAAGAACACCATGTACAGCGGGCTCCATAAGTATTTTGCTGTATTTTATTCGACGAAATCAGAGCTTCAAAATTAAAAGCGGCTTCTAAATCAGCATTATTTCTTACAATATTCATAGTATAGTGCAACGCAATAATAATAACATTACTTTTGTATGTAAACACCGTTCTATTTAATACTTGGACACGACTTACACATTTAACTCTATTTACAATACATACTACCAATATTTGTTTTCATTTTAAGAACACCATGTACAGCGGGCTCCATAAGTATTTTGCTTTATTTTATTCGACGAAATAAGAGCTTCAAAATTAAAAGCGGCTTCTAAATCAGCATTATTTCTTACAATATTCATAGTATTGTGCAACGCAATAATAATAACATTACTTTTGTATGTAAACACCGTTCTATTTAATACTTGGACACGACTTACACATTTAACTCTATTTACAATACATACTACCAATATTTGTTTTCATTTTAAGAACACCATGTACAGCGGGCTCCATAAGTATTTTGCTGTATTTTATTCGACGAAATAAGAGCTTCAAAATTAAAAGCGGCTTCTAAATCAGCATTATTTCTTACAATATTCATAGTATAGTGCAACGCAATAATAATAACATTACTTTTGTATGTAAGCACCGTTCTATTTAATACTTGGACACGACTTACACATTTAACTCTATTTACAATACATACTACCAATATTTGTTTTCATTTTAAGAACATCATGTACAGCGGGCTCCATAAGTATTTTGCTGTATTTTATTCGACGAGATAAGAGCTTCAAAATTAAAAGCGGCTTCTAAATCAGCATTATTTCTTACAATATTCATAGTATAGTGCAACGCTTACTTTTGTATGTAAACACCGCTCTATTTATTACTTGGACAAGACTTACACATTTGACTCTATTTACAATACATACCACCAATATTTGTTTTCATTTTAAGAACACCATGTACAGCGGGCTCCATAAGTATTATGCTGTAATTTTATTCGGCAAAATAACAGCTTGAAAATTCAGAACATTTTACACATTTTACTTTATTTACAATTCATACTACCAATAGTTATTTTCATTTTATAAACACCATGTACAGGGGGTCCATCAGTATTATGCTACATTTTATTCGACGAAATAAAAACTACAAAAGCGGTTTCGCGTTTTAATTCTTACATTTCCACTATAGGACGAAAACTGTTTTTTCGAAAAATTCACGTTCAATGCTGATACCCTTTGGAAACTCATTTTCTCCCCAAAGCAAACCAGAGATGATCTTCAGGAAAATGTTGAATTATTGTGCTTTTCAGAGCCTGAAAAGCGTTTTAATTCTTACATTTTGACTACAGGACGAAAACTGGGGAATTTCCCAGAATGACTCATCAACGCCATCTGTTTTCAAACACCGGAAACACATACTCCAATTTATATATGACGTCACACGCCAAAATAGCGTAACAAAAACAAAATGACGTCACAGAAATTAAAACATTTCATAATAATAATAATAATAATAATCCGAGAATTTCAGACTCATCAACGCCATCCGTTTTCAAACACCGGAAACACGTACTCCAGTTTATATATGACGTCACAAACCAAAATAACATAACCAAAACAAAATGTCGTCACAGAAATAAAAACAATTAATAATAATAATAATCCGAGAATTTCAGACTCATTAACGCCATCTGTTTTCAAACACTGGAAACACGTACTCCAATTTATATATGACGTCACACACTAAAATATCATAACAAAAACAAAATGGCGTTACAGAAATTAAAACAATTCATAATAATAATAATAATAATCCTCATATTTCAATTAATAATACTTTAATAATATAATCTGGTCACGTGACTTCCATTTTGTGACGTCACAAAGTCACGTGACTCCCACGGTTATGTACCCCCGTTGAGTCCGGTAAATCAATTGATTGGCAAAGATCGATCAAAGATCAATGACTCATGAACGCCATCTCTCTTCAAACAACGGAAACAACAAAATTCCCAGAATTTCTGACTCATCAACGCCATCTGTTGTCAGACACCGGAAACACGTACTCCAATTATTAGAAAACCAACCGTCACCGCGTCGCCTACTTTTCCTCCTCCCAACCCAGACTTTCTGACTCATCAACGCCATCTGTTTTCAGACACCGGAAACACGTACTCCAATTACGAGAAAACCAACCGCGTCGCCTACTTTTCCTCCTCCCAACCCAGACTTTCTGACTCATCAACGCCATCTGTTTTCAGACGCCGGAAACTCCCGACGTCACGGGAAAAACCCGAATTCCCTCCTCCAACCAATCAAAACGCTCCTTACAAATAAGCCCCGCCCATTTATGACGTCACAACCAATCAAAATCATCCTTACAAAATAAGCCCCGCCCCTTTTATGAGGTCATCCAAAAAAAAAAAAAAAAAAAAAAAAAAAAAAAAAAAAAAAAAAAAAAAAAAAAAAAAAAACCTGCTGCGTCATCAATTGATCTTTGATCGATCTTTTCCAATCAATTGATTTATCGACCCGAACGCCGGTGCATTACTACTCTGTCTTACCAAAGACGAGAGCGCAATAACTTTAGCACGCGGGAATTTTGTTATTTCTATTGCCATCATATACTGAGAGAAGAAGAAGATTACTTTTAAGAAATTACATGTGTGCATAATTTTTTTTATATATCGTCATCATTCTCCAATGTGTACAGTACGACACCACAAAAGACTCGGGCATGTCCCATAGAATAGTGGTTAAAGGTGTCGCCTTGCACTAAAGGACGCAGGATTCGATTCTGATATAAACAATATACATGGGACGCCTATCTTGAACTCATTACACAAACATTTCATTTTCGCACCGTTGTCCTACTTGTATACCTGATTCCAGCACCACGAAAGAGGGTTTTCTCTACTTCTCAATTTTATTTTCTAAGGAGTAAGTACTAATGACATTGTTCTTGGAGTCTCAAATCTGACCTAAGAGAAAATACATGGATTTTTAAAGACGGTCTAGATGCCATTAAGTTAATGAGTTCATTCTGCATTTAAATTTCCGAATAATGCCCGTGCATTTCGCGAGTCTATATTCGTAAATTTTGGGGGCTACAGGAGAAATTAATGTTCTCTTCCAAATAGAATATATATATATATATATATATATATATATATATATATATATATATATATATATAAAGCACACACACATACTGTACTTATATGTAGGCTTATATGGTATATTAATAGTTTGTTACTTTTTAAAGGTTTGATGGAAAAAATCTTATTGCCCCCCCCGAAACTGATCAACCTAGCTACGTGCCTGCCAACAAATAATTTCAATCCAAACCTATTCTCCTTTCATTCACACACGCACATGAGGTTTAAGAAGATCTGAATCTTGCGCCAGTGACCTCATCCACTCCCAAGGTTTACAGAGAAGTCATTCTCTTGCCAGGGACCTCATCAACAAATAATCATTCCAAACCTAAAATCTTTTCATTCACACATGCACATGAGGTTTAGGAAGATCTGAATCTTGCGCCAGTGACCTCATCAACACCCAAGGTTTACAGACAACTACATCATTAACCCACTCTCCCTCCCAACTTATGAATAGCAGTATTATATATTTTTCCATTTTTTCCAGCTTTAAAATCTGAAGACTCACTACTTTGCTATATGTTGACTACTTTAATTTTCCATTAGAAATCTATATTAAATTTGAATCATTATAATAAAACTTTGATAAGGAACCCAACGTGTGTCTGTAAAATGATCTACATTTTGTGATCACTAGTTATAAGTGTTAGGTTTTTTTATTTCAATTGTTTCTATTATTAGTGCTATGACAAAATTCATTGTCAAATGTCTATTTTTCCTTTCTCCATCCTAAATTTTATGTTAATATCTACTAATAGTAGCTACACATATAGATGATCTAATTATTAGTACAGTACTATATAACTACAGAGTGTTATTTACATTTAATTAATTCTTAGCAACTTAAAAGTTCTTAAATTTAAATATTAGGAAAATATCAAATAGACCAGTTTGTTCCTTAGCCATTATTGAAACAACAATATTGTTGAGGATATACTCATAAGATACTGATCGGAACTGACCCAGAATTTAAATTTGGAACCAAACCACTATGAAATATGCCTGAAAAAGGGATCGAAGACAAGACACCTATAGGCCTTTGTGTTTATTTAGTTTACTCGTCGTGTCTCCTTCAGTTTACCGTGATAATAGGAGGCATTATGACAAGTAATAACCACCCATTCCAGCCATGGTCCCATATTTTTGCAAAACAATACTCTAATCTCTAGTACATGGAAATCAGCTTGCTTCCTCTTTACAGTACTACATATTGTTTACATGGAAGTGTAATTTAGAATTAATTTTCAGTGAAGTGAAGGACCTGTGTGAGTCTGCCCCTCCCAAACGTAACTTCTCAATCCGCCACTGATATGTATAAATGCATATTATCAGTGTCTGCACCATTCAGTGCAGCTAGTTGCGGAAGACAGTGCAGAATCTTGTTGTCGTTTCAGAAACAGTCTGTCTCCCACTTCGAATCAAACATAGGGTCCGTATATTAAAACTTAACATTCGCACGTGGGAGCACCTAGTATTATACTGCTCAAGTAGTGGTATTGACTGTACTATAAACCCACGAAAGTATGAGCCCCTCTCATGTAGATTTGCCACACTTAAAACTTGCTCAACATGTCCATATGAGCTTTTTGCTCTAGTGTGGAACCCTGCCTAATCCAAGATTTTTGTAAAAAATGCCCTCGGGAATTTCTCGGAAAGTATGACCCCCCTCAGATTGATTTGTCTACACTTACAAAAGGCACTTCTGTGAGATTGTTGTCCATAAATTTGTTAAAAATATGCTCTTTTTGATATTATATGATATTTTAAATATAGTAACTGTTATAGTGCCCTAGCATGTATAGATTTCAAAATATTAACAAAATTGTTAATATTGCATTTTTCAGAAAATTCTATTTATAAAAATTATGCATTTACAGCTTAAATATTGCATATATCAGGAAAATTATAGAGACAACAAATATAAAGAATTATGCCTAGAATATGCCTACAAAATTTCAAGTCTCTAGTAGTGATAGTTTTTTGAAAAATCTCAAATTTAAAGAAATTATTGATTTTTTCAAAAAAACTTCTAAACAGCTTCTAAACTTCAAATATGCAACCCCCATGCACCTATCTTGAAAAATAGGTAAGTTATTCACGATCTAGAGAACAACAAGATATTTTGAAAAATTTATAGAGACCAAAAAGTTGCGTCTTGCCATGCCGAGTCCAAAGCAACAAACCCCATGTCTCTAGGATTCATGGTTCTCAAGATATAAGAGAAATAAAAGCTCCCGTGCTAGGAAATCAATATATTGATTCTCGAGGGGAAACAAATAGTTTTATTGCCTTCAGCAATTCTTATTAGCAACTCCGGCATTCTTATTAGCAGTTTTATTGCCAGATCAATACTTGTTGGAGCAGTTCCTCAGATTCCCGAGGCGCTGCCAGCACTGCCCCGCGGCGGTGGATCAATACTCGGAGCAGTCAGCAAAGCTCCTGCAGTTTTATCACGATTAGTTCCAGACAATTCCGCTCGCCTAAGCATGGCGGCGCTGCGGTGTGGATTGCGTGTACGCTCAGCAGAAAAACGGGATGTACGCTCAGAAGAAAACACTTCAGCAAAAATATTAGAGAAGAGTTCATGTTCCTCTCTATACATAAAAATACCTACAAATCTTATTATTCCCACCCCCACCCACCCCCACACACCCCCAACCCACCCCCACACACCCACACACACCCACACACACACCTACCCAACCCCAACCCCACCCGTACCCACACCTACCCACATCCATATATATTTATTCCCCGGTCACTTCTATTGCATCATGTTGTGCAATATTAATTGATTAAATGGTTATGACATAATGTGATGATGTGGTGTTTTCTGATTGGCTCTGCAAATCTATATAAGCCAGGGCACAGTGCAGATTCTTCACCATTGCTGGATCGGCAGTGGAACCCACAAGTGGGGGGCAGAACCTGAACAGGCTCCACCAAAGTATAGGAGACTTGAAGCATATAATTTGGCGGAATAACCCAAGTAAGGTCATAGAGACAATATACACTGATACAATAAAAGCCAATTTTTGGCAGGGGGGGCCAAAGTGGTTCCTAAATACAATATCTCAAGAACTAATTGACATAGAGCTATGCAGTTTTTTTTTTTTGTCTGCACTGAACCCAACTGATTAAGTATAGAGTTTTGATTTGAACCCCAGGAAATTTTATATAAATACCAAAGCCAAAAATATTAACACACACACACACACACACACACACACACAAACACAAAGCACAGTGCTGAACCCAACGGATCCAGCATAGAATTTTGATTTGAATCCCGGGAAATTGTATATAATAAACAACAACAAAAATGCCAAGTCAAAAATATTGTAATCAATGCAATAAAAATATATCCAGCCCCAATTGGGCCAAGCACCAAAAGATTTGTAATCCAGACAAATGCAGAACTCCCACAATAACATGCCCCAAATGCCATAAAAAATATAGCATGCAATACTTCACATATACACATAAAGATACTTGCTCTGTACAGTCATCAACACAACCATCCACATCTGGTCTGAAAAGAAAGCATGAAGTACCTCTTAATGCCAGAGCAGCAAAGCAGCCACGCTATGCACCCATCCATAGCAGTTTTAATGCCCAACTTAGCGATTATGACTTTGTATCAGAGCCAAGATGTGGCATTAAGAATTTTTTGAACAGTATAAATCCTGATCTGCAGGCAATTCTTAATGCACAAAATGGCTCTTATAAGCTGTCCCTCAAATTGTATACACAATATAAGAAACCAAATGGCACAAAATTTAGACAGCCCCACATAACAGAAACTGTACCTGTATACTCAAATGCAAATTCGGACAGAATAATAAGCAGGTTGATAGAACAATTGAATATTAAACACTCTGAATTTGCAACAAAGGAGTCTGGATGGAGCCTATGCGGTTCATCACACAAGTTATATGTTTATATTTCTGAATTCAGCCCATTACAAGGATCTACATATCTGCCATTACCTGCCAATATCAAAAACAAAAGAGCCGTGGTTAATATAGAAAATACCGACCAGAAATGCTTTTTGTGGTGTATTTTAGCTGCTTTGTATCCAGTTTCAAGGCATCCTGAGAGAATAACTTATTACAAGCAACATGAACATGATTTTGATGAGGCAATGGAGGGTTTAGAATATCCAATGTCTGTTCAGAATATTGATAAATTTGAAAAAAAGGCCAGGGATATCAATGGCAAGCAATTATCTATTAATGTATTTATTTGTTCCACTGGTAATTGCTTGATAGCACCTCTCAGAATCAGTACATTTGATGATGATTCTGCTGTTCCGATTGATCTGCTCTTAATTGAAGGGGATGGCACATACCATTATACTCTGATAAAAAATCTTGAAGCTTTAGTCAGAACACAACTAGACAAAACTCATACAATATACAAGTTGTGTAGAAGATGTTTAACTGTATTTTATGGTCAAAAAATGGTGAAGGGGGTTCGGGAAGAAAATGCAGAAATTGCCAAAAACAAGTTAATTGAGCATCTGAAATACTGTGGGAACCATAAACCTGTTCATATGGTGATGCCTAATCCAAGTGAAAATTGCAAATTCAAAAAGTTTGAAGCCTTGTTGGAACACCCAGCATATATTGTCTGTGATTTTGAATCAAACCCCAAACCTCTTGCATTCTGCAATCCAGATCCTGAAGAATCATCAATTACACCATACCAGCTACATGAACCATCCAGTTTTTGTTATGTGGTTATATGGGATGGTGTAGCTAGTGAGCCACACTCATACTTGGGACCAGATGCCATCAAAATATTTGCACATAAAATAGAAAATGAGTGCCGTGACATAGCATCTAACATCTTATTAAAATCAAAACCAATGTTGCCTTTAACAGAGGATCAGATTGAAGATTTCAACAATGCAGAAAAATGCCCGGTATGTGATTCTGAATTTTCAGATACAAATATCAAGGTACATCACCATTCTCATACAGATGGTCGATATAAACAGGCCCTGTGTAAAAGCTGTAATATTAAGATCAAGAGACCAAGATTTGTCCCCATATTTTGCCATGGAGCATCCAATTATGATTTCCATCATCTGATCAGATACGAGGGGTTTGACAAGCAAAATTTAAATATTTTAGCTGAAAATGATGAGAAATATATATCTATTAGCAAGATAATTAAAGTTGATGGTGTTCCTATTCACATAAGATTTCTTGATTCCTACAGATTTTTATCTGCTAGCCTGGCTACACTGGCCACTCAATTATCTGATGATCAATTCAAAATCACACGTGCATTGTTTCCAAATCAGGACCTGAAATTAATTAGGCGGAAGGGTGTATATCCATATGACTATGTTACAGATTTTTCTAAATTTGATGAGTGTTCCCTGCCACCACAACATGAGTTTTACAGCAAAATCAGAGGATCTGGAATCACTGATGAAGATTATCACCATGCCCAATTGATGTGGAACAATTTAAAATGCCAGACATTTGGTGATTATCACATGGCATATTTGAAACTTGATGTGACCCTCTTAGCTGATATATTGCAGGCATTCAGAAAATCATCAATGCAAAATTATGGACTGGATCCAATATATTTTTTCAGTGCCCCGGGCCTAGCATGGTCTGCAATGTTTTTCAACACCAAAAAGCCATTGGATCTGATCCAAGATCAAGATACGTATCTGTTTATGGAGAAAGGTATAAGAGGGGGGATGGTGCAATGTTCCCAGAGATATGCCAGAGCAAATAACAAATATATGCCTGATTATGATCCAGCACGGCCATCAAATTTTATACTGTATGTAGATGCAAACAGCCTCTATGGTCATGCCATGATGGATAAACTGCCACATGCAGAGCTTGAATGGGTTGAAGATTTCAATATTGAGGATCTTCAGGACTTTGATGACAGTGACTGTGGCCTCTTCTTAGAGGTTGATCTGAGAATTCCTGATGATTTGCACAATAAATTTTCTGATCTGCCCCCAATTCCCGAGGTTCAGTACTCACCTGGCTCTAAACAGAAGAAGCTCATGATGACTCTGGAGCCGAAACAAGGCTATGTCATATATTACAAAAACCTCCAGTTCCTGATGAAGCATGGTGTTCAAGTGAACAAAATTGGAAAAGTTTTGAGGTTCAGGCACTCAGAATGGTTAAAACCATACATTGATACAAATACAGAGCTTCGAACATCTGCAAAGAGCCAATTTGATAAGGCCTTGTTTAAATTGATGGTTAATTCTGTGTATGGCAAAACAATTGAAAATGTCAGAAAACATACCGATGTTAAAATAATTACTGACCCCAGCCTGAGCAAAAAATTGGTTGCAAAGCCTAATTTCAATTACAGAAGAATTTATGATGAGCACATGGCACTTTTCAACATGAAAAAAACAAAGATTAAGTTTGATAAACCTATTTATGTAGGGGCTGCAATATTGGAATTGGCTAAATTACATATGTCACAATTGTATTATGATGTACTGAAACCTATTTATGGTGATCGTGTAAAACTGATGTACATGGACACGGATAGTTTTATCCTTGATATTCAGACAGAAGATGTTTATCAAGATATGTCACAGCCTGAATTGCTTCAATATTTTGATACCAGTGAACATACAAAAATTCAACCCCACAACAAAAAGGTGCCTGGCAAGTTAAAAGATGAGACACTTGGTGATGTTATTGTGAAATTTGCTGGGTTAAGTGCCAAGGTGTATAGTTTTGAGACATGTAGTGGTGCTGTTGCCAAAAAGGCCAAGGGCATTGGCAGAGTAACTATTGAAAAAGAGCTTGAAATTGAAGATTATGAAAATTGTCTCAAATCCCAGAGTTCAATCAAAACATCAGAATCCAGAATTCAGAGTAAAGATCACTTATTGACCAGCAATATTGTAAGAAAAGTGGCACTGGACCCACATGATGATAAGAGATGTATTTTATCATGTGGCATACATACTTTACCATGGGGTCATTGTGATTTGAAAAATGGGAATCAATGCCCAATCACAGAGCATGATTTGAAATAAATAAACATGCCTATGAACTTATTTGGGTTCAAAAAACAGGTTATTATGGACCTGCCAACACCACAACCCTCTCCTGATATGCTGTCTAAACTGAGTGGCTTGTTAATTATTCATCTGAACAGCATACTTACAGATATTGATGATAAAACAGGTAAAACATTGTACATATTTAACAATAATTTAAATCATTACCAATTACCTGTAGGTGGGCAATTACAATTTATCACAACCCCTGAGGGTGATGTTAAAATTTCAGTAGGGAGAAATATTTACAGAATTAAGCACTCAAACATGATTTCTGGCACTGTATATACTGTTTCTGCTGGTGACTGTTTATATATTGAAGTCCCTGGATCTTATGACAAGCTTATACCCTTTTTTATAGAATTAAGAATCAGATACTCTATAATAAATAACCACTAAACAAAATGAATAAATGATATATTTGGCCATACAAGGCATGAAGATCACAGTGATGAGATTCTGATGCTTGATGTCAGAGTCAAGAAATTAAGAAGTGATTTACAAGCTTTACAAACCACACTCAATGCCAGTCTTCAATTAGAAATTACAAATTTACAATCACAATGCATGGACCCTCTTCTTAAAATTGATTCTGAACTCAAATTATTGCTTCAAAAATATACTGACTTGGCCACATTGGATAATTTTCAAAGTTTGGAAGAAGCTGTAGCAGCTCTTCAAGCCAAATTTAAGACCCAGGCCACCAATTCTGAGCAATTGAAACAGCAATTAGAGGAGCAGATTAATAATGTCCAGACACAGCTCCAAACAATTGTCAAAAGCATAAAATCACAAGAAGATTTTGATCTAGTGATTTCCACTCTAAAAGAACAGATTCAGTCACTCCAAATACCTAATCTGGGCCCTCTGAACAATGCCATAGCCGAGGTTAAAGAAAAAATTGAGACACTTGAAAATTTTATGAACAATTTGCCATCTTCTGATGCTTTGAATGCAATAACTCGGAGTGTAGCAAATATTAAGCTGCAACTTGAAACATATGAAGATTTTGGAAAAATTCAAAGTTCCATAACTCATCTTGAAGGTACAATAGCAGCAGTGCAAAGTGATTTGGCAAATGTACTAGAATCCCGATTGCCTGGGATTGTAGATACACTTGTCAGTGTCCAGCAGCAAATCACAAAGCTTGAAAACCTCAACACTGAATCTGAACTATCTCATTTTCATCACTTGATAGATGATATTCAAACAAAACTTGAAATTTTACAACAATCAACACCCTCTCAGGCAGATATAGCCCTGCTCCAAAATACTATGCGAAATGTGGCTGATGCTTCTGAATTAAACAATGTAAAATTGGCACTTGAATTTTTGCAAAATACAGTATCAAATCTGCCTACATCACAGGAACTTAAAAATATTAAGAGAGCTGTGAATCGCATATTGAAATCAGAAGATATCAAGAATATCCAGGCAGAGATCAAACATCTCACACAGACAGTGGCCACTCTACCAACCAATCAACATATTAATGAACTGCATGCCCTGTTTGAGGATATCAGAAGACAGGTCCATGATCTTACTGCTCAAAATTCAAAATTTGCAATTGTTGAAAATTTGCAACAAATTGTAGCTAATATCAAGCAACAGCTAGGGACCATGGAATCCAATCAAGCAAATGCTTTGTCTGTTTTTGCCACCCAGCTACAAGAAATTGTGCAACAATACAAGAAACTTGCTATTGACATAAGAATCAAGCCGGGGCACGAAGAGATTGTTAGGACCATCAATGAGCACCTTGAATCTGTAACAAGCAGATTGCTCACAGCAGAAAAGGAAATAACAGGCATAATCGAGAATCCAAAACATTCAGTAATTCTTGAATTGTACAGCATCCCCAACAAAGAATATGATTCTCCATTTACACCAGGTGGCAAAATATATATGCTGTCCCCTGCACAATTTTATTACCAGTTTTTTGTTGGGGGTACATTGAGACCAATCAAGATCAAATATTGGCTTCAGCCACAGGCACACCACTACCCCACCTTATCAATAACAAATGCTGAGAACAAAGTGAAAATCACCAGTGTAGAGTTAGAGGATTTTACAGATCCCAATACATTAGAAACAGCCTATGCTGAAGATGATGGCTCTCTGGAATTTAATATACAAATAGGGGACAAATTATATTTAGAAAATCCTGCAGTCTCAGCTGCTGAACACCCTATAGTTGCAATATTCTTGTTTACATATTATGTCTAGACAAATTATTGTTGATGAATTACACAGACAGGCCAGACATAATTATAAGAGACTCCCAGTAGTCACAAAGGGCATAGATGATTTATGGCAAAGCGACTTGATTGAAATAGCAAGTGGACAGTTGAAAAACTTAGACAAAATCAACAAGGGCTACAAGTATCTACTCACTGTGATAGACACATTTTCAAAATTTGCCTGGGCTTTGCCACTTAAATCCAAGACTGGAAAATGTGTTACAGAAGCCCTCAGGACAATCATAAATCAGAGTGGAAGTTCCCCGCGCTATTTGCAAACAGATAATGGCAAAGAATTTTATAATTCAGTGTTTCAACAATTTATTAAAAGCCAGGCAATAAAACATTACTCGAGTTACAGTGACCTCAAGGCCTCAATTGTAGAGAGATTCAACAGAACCTTAAAAAATCTTATGTATAAACAATTTACACTTCAAGGTAATTATAAATGGATTAATATTCTTCCAGAACTTCTACAAAAATATAACAATTCTGTCCATTCCACAATCAACATGAAACCCTCTGAAGTAACTTCATCTGATGAGCAAAGATTGATCAGAACTGTTTATTATCCTAGATATCAGCCAACAATAAGAAAGGCCAAATACAGGGTCGGGGATCAAGTAAGAATCAGCAAATATAAGCACTTATTCAAAAGAGGCTTTACAAGAAACTGGAGCAGTGAATTATTTACAGTGGTTCAAGTTAAACCTGGGACCCTTAACACATATATAATAAAGGATCACCGAGGAGAAATTCTCAAAGGCAGGTTCTATGAACAAGAGCTCAACAAAACTAAACAGCCTGACACATATCTCATAGAAAAAATCATCCGCAGAAAAGGCAACAAGTTACTTGTCAAATGGCTAGGACTTCCAGAACACAGCTGGATCGATGCAAACAAAATAATAATATGAGCAGCTGGGATGTTATAAAAAGGCTGCCAGAACCTGAACAACAGATTAATAGAAATGGCAAATTGCTACCTGAAAATATTAGGTGTCTTATTGTTGGGCCATCTGCTTGTGGTAAAACTACACTAATGGTTGATAATTTTTTATTGGCACCCAACTGGTTAGACTGGAAAAACAGGCACTTGTATATCTTCTCTAAGAGCTTGGAACAATTAAAATATCAGCAGTTGATGAAGCTTTATGATGGATTGGATATTGCCACTTTTGAACCAGATGTTAAGCCACTCCATGACTGTCTCGATAATTCTGTTGTTGTGTTTGATGACATTATACTGGATAATCAAAACAAAGTTAGAAATTTCTTTACACAGGGCCGACACAAAAACATTGATTGCTTCTACCTGGCACAGACTTTTTCAAAAATACCGAAGCAGCTGATCCGGGACAACAGCAATTTTATATGCGTGTTTCATCAAGATCATACCAACCTCAAACACATACATGATGAATATGTAGGTGGTGACTTGAGCTACAATGATTTTTCCAAATTTTGCAGCAGGTGCTGGAACCAGGACAGTTATGGGTTTGTCACAATTGATATGACAAGAACACCCAATAGTGGCAAATACAGAAATAAAATCAACGATTTTCTAGACGTGTAGACGTATATAAACAAACATGAAAAGGCCAATCATTGATGATCTTAAGTTAAGAGATTATCTTGTAAAAAGATTTAAGGGATGGAAATCAGAGAACCGGGGAATTTATGAAAAACACAAACAAGCAGAACAGCCTGTAATTGATGCTATTAGTGAATTAGGTAAGAATATCAAAACTGTTACAGAGCAAAATCAAAGTTTGATCACAGAGCTTGTACCTGTAGCTGCTAGGAACATATTAGATTATCCATTCACCCCACTTTCCAGTATTCATACACCTAGTCCTGTTGCTCCTAGAAGAATTGAAGCTAGTCAGGATCCTATTGAATTGGGTCTTCTTGCTCAAAAATATTTAACCACACCTAAAGACAATAAAGATGAGGTGTTTGGCTTATTTGCTGACACAGAGCGTGATGGTAGTATTATTCATAGAATTGGCAATTTCAGGGTAACATTTATGGGGGATGATCTGATTGTTTATTCAGAATCTCGTCTCGGAGAAAAAGGTGCTTTTGTTAAGTACCCCGGCACACCTGGATTGTGGGAACTGATGACTAGGAAAAGGCCTGGCAGCTATACGGATCAAGATTATGATTATTATAAAGAAATATTAATAAAATCAGATGCTCTATACCAGAACAATGATCCCACACAAAAAAGAGTCAAGTCTAGCAGTGGGGCAAAATACAATAATTTAATCAAGCCCATATGGTCACAAATCAAGACAGGTAGTGGGATCAAACAATACAACACCCTGCCCAAAGAATTTGTGTGGGTTGATGATGTCAGGAAACTTGTAGATAGGTTATTGGTGATAGCTGGGGAGGAAAATGCTGGGAACCACAATTTTTACAATGAAAAGGTTGGAATTATGGACATGATAAGCACAAAATTGTCTAATTTTATAGTGAATGACACTAAGGGGATTGGATATCTCATAAAAATTATTAATACTCTACCCCCTAAATTTTGGAATATTTCTGAGGGTCGGGGGCTTGTTAATGACATTATAAACAAGCTGCCATTTGAACTACATATTTTCCCGGTTATCAGTATTGTGGTCCAGGCACAAAATTGGACCATAGATTAAACAGAGGTGATCCTGGTGTTAATCCCTTAGATGCTGCTTGTAGAGACCATGACATAGCATACAACACACATTCTGATCTTGACAAGAGACATGTTGCAGACAAGAAATTAGAAGAGGCTGCATTTGGTAGATTTGTAAGCAAAGATGCTTCTTTAAGTGAAAAAATATCAGCATCGGGGACCACCATAGCTATGAGCACCAAACAAAAACTGGGGTGGGGGTTGTGAATATGTATATAATAAACCTAAGATGAAGGCCAAGGGTGTTATGTATCAGGTACCTTATGCAGGTCTTAAATCTCTTAAAACTATTGACAGTCTTTTAACCAAGAAGCAGCGCAAGAAAAAAAAATCTTGTATTGCAAAGGGGCATGGTATGAAATTGTTACTTAGTACCCCCCAATTAAAAAAATTACAACAATCTAGGAAAAAATCACATGTGGGGGGATTTATATTTACCATCCCGGCCATTTTAGCTGCTCTCGGGGCTGTGGGGAGCTTGGCCGGAGGATCAGCCGCAATAGCAAAAACAGTAATAGATGCCAAGAAAAATAGGGCAGAATTAGATGAGCAGAGGCGCCATAACCTGGCCATTGAGAAACAAGGCAAAGGTGTTAAGAGAGCCATGAATAAGTTTAAAAAAAACAAGTGCCGCTTACAAACCAAGATATTGAAGCTTTAATCAAGCCACTGGGCATCAAACATTTTAGAGGTGTGTACATGTCTGATTCTTTACCAGAACAACCACTCAACAAAGAGTGTGGCATTGTTAATTTGGATAAGTTCAAAAATCAGGGCACTCACTGGATTTGTTATCTTAAATATTTAAAAGATGAGGCATTTGTGTTTGATTCATTTGGAGGTGTTCCACCTGAAAATTTAATAAAATATCTAAATTCATCTAATCTTTATTACAATAATGCCCGTGTTCAAAACTTCAAAGATGTTAATTGCGGACATTTGTGTTTATCTGTTCTTAGATATATGTATCAAATAAATAAACCATCAATTGAAAATTTTCAAAAAGCCTTGTGGTATCTGAAACATCATGGGGGTATTCCATCTCACCAGCCAAAATTCAATATTGAAACTCAAATTGCATGATGACATAGTGTATCCCAAAACAATAGCTCTCAGAGCATTTTATGGCATGTACTTAATCCATAATATTACACACCACAACAATACAATTGCAGTAGGGGATGAAAAAATTGTCATCACTCCAGGGCAATATAATCTGTCCACTTTAAATGCTCAGTTACCCAGAGGTATAGTGTTAAGTCAAAATTCTGTCACTCACAGAGTAGAAATTGTATCTGCAACAGAAACAGTGGATCTGGGTACTATAGGAGAGCTGTTAGGATTTGAGAACAACACAAAACTTGAACCAGGCATCAAACACACTGCTATGAATATACCTAAATTCTTAGCCATAGAGACTCTGAATATTCACTGCAATGTGGCTGAGGGTATGATCACCAAATCAAATGGCATAGGCACTCACAAACAAACCGGCATCATTGCAACATTCAAGCCTAACTCCGAATTCATGGAGCCCATCATCTACACTCCATCCCCAACATTATATTTTCCTGTATGTCACAACAGAATAGATTACATCGAATTGATGGTCACTAATGAAAAAGAAGAATTAGTTGATTTTGCTGGAGCCACAACAACTGCAATCATAGAGATTAATATTTAAATAAAAATACATACAATGGAAAATATTGAGAGTTATGAGCTGCAGTCATTCCCCCCAAACAGGAGGACATTTGCAAATTTAAATCAACCCAACACAGAGATTGAGGTTGATCTTGATGTAGGGGATGGATTTATACACCCCCACAGAGCAGATCTATACATCAAATTTGATGTTGTAAAGCTCGATGGTACCGATTATCCGGCAAATTCAAATATAAGACTTGTAGACAATTTTGTGCCGCATCTATTCTCTGAAATTGAGGTCAGAAAACATGGCGTTGTTATAAACAGAGTGGATTATCCCGGCATTACCTCCACAGCTTTGGCCACACTAAAATTATCCAAAACCGAGGCTTCATACTACAAAATAGGTGGATTTGAGGCTGGTGAGAAAATATTATCTAAAAATCACACAGTGCTGTTCCCCATGCGCCTTTTGCCAGGATTCTTCTCAGATTACAAAGATATTATGTGGAAGGGGGGTTTAAGAATTACATTTAGAAGAGCTGCAAATGATAATAATGCATTGATGAGGTACAGTGCAATAAACTCTACAGGAGAAGCTCTGCCTAATACCTTACCTGATGCAGGGAAATGCATTATTCAGACTATGGAGTTAAGAATCCCGGTTGTTGAATATGAGGCCAGTTATGCTCTTAAACACAAAGCAGATATAATAAAAAATCCACAAATTTCTCTGCAATTTTATACATATCAATGCGTACAGAAGCCCGCAACTGGTACATATTATGAGTTTGATGCTACAAATTCATTCTCCAGTATTCAATATGACATGCCTGATTTTGTAGTGGTACTGTTTCAGACTGGGAGACACAACAATGAGGAAAAAAATTCAAGCAAATTTGATAGCTGCAACATCAAGAACATATATCTTAAAAATGGCAGAAATGAGGTCTTTCCTAGAGAAAATTACAATTTAGACATGTCCAAGGATGATTTCCTCAAATTATATGAGGCATTTTCAGCATTCAAGAGGGTCACTACTGGCAATACTTACATGTATTACACACCAGATGAATTCAAAGCACAGAGACCCATGTTTGTAATCAACACTTCAAAAAGAAAACAAGTTGTGGTGAATGACAGGACAAACATTAAAATTATCTGTGAATTCCACAATACACTCCCTGATGACACCATATGTAGTGTTATTCTCATAGGTGAAAAATCATATGTTTATGATGTAAGAAATGAGAGAGTCACAGAGCAATTCTAGAAGAATTGCATTATCTTAATGCTAGATATACAAGTTGGGCCTGGTGTCCAATTGAACTTAAACCAGAAATAAATATGTGTGTGTGTGTGTGTGTGTGTGTGTATGGGTGTGTGTGTGGCCTACTTTTAGGTGTGGGCATCAAGAGGGGAATATTTTTAACAAATTTATGGACAACATTCTCACAGAAGTGCCTTTTGTAAGTGTAGACAAATCAATCTGAGGGGGTCATACTTTCCGAGAAATTCCCGAGGGCATTTTTTACAAAAATCTTGGATTAGGCAGGGTTCCACACTAGAGCAAAAAGCTCATATGGACATGTTGAGCAAGTTTTAAGTGTGGCAAATCTACATGAGAGGAGCTCATACTTTCGTGGGTTTATAGTACAGTCAATACCACTACTTGCTCACGTTTCCAAACAGCTTATAGTCAATCAGATAAATTTTTTCAGCTGAAGTTTGGTATTTTCGAATCAAAAGTCACCAAACGCTGTTAGCATGACAAAACTAATGAGCCTCGGTACAAAACATGTTTCCAAACATACGGATTGATTGAATTTAAAATTGTGTGTGCACCAGCACGTAGGCTATTTTGCATCCCTCACATTATATGGGGTCCGGTTCCTTACCATAACTAAATATATAAATAATAATAAGATAACTATGAAGAATGTTGTAAGACTTAAATATTCTTAACTGGATTTAAAGCTGAGTCTGTAAAGCGACAATCTGCACACAAGGACAAAACACAGGATGACACACACATAGCCAAACAGGTCATCATACTGGCCGTAGGTCCAAAAGCCAGGGCCTGGCTAGTCTGCAAAATGCAGTCCAGGGTTTACTACCTGGAAGAGAGATTCACACGCACACACAGTCCTGCAAATCATTATACTGGCCATAGATCTAGATGTCAGAAACTCTCTTTTCTGCACTTTGCATCATAAATTTCTGCATAATGTAGCCAACTTGCATTCCTTCAGCCAAGACATATATTAGTCTTGTCGAACTAAAATTCAAATCTGCTGTACGTGTACTATATACATACGTAGTGTTTATCAAATTATTATCTAAGTATTACTTAGCAACTTACAAGTACTTGTTTGTAAATATTAGGACCTTTCTGTTACTTAGCCATTATTGAAATTTCAATATTGTTGGGTAATTGTTGCTTAAAATCCATGTCTAAAAGTCAAACAATGAAAACAAGGAAAAAATACCTCACACTTCCAAGCAACAAATATTATCTTAACGTGTATCAGACACGATCCACAAAGAGGGCAATAGGGATGATCGCTCCTCCAAACTGCCACACTCTTCTACATATTATTATGCTTAATTCTTGTAAAGACTAAAATATTCTGCCATTTATCACGAAGTTCAACAGGCCGGAGAAAATTTTTCCTTTTAATTGTTAATTTGATGAAAGTCTCCATGTGATAGACTGATTGGAATTAACCCTACAATTTAAATTTGGAACGGAAACACTATAGAATATCCCTGAAAAAGGTATTAAACCTGAGGCCCCTATAAGTTTTTGTATCTTTTCTTATTTACTTTATTTAGGGGGTGCGATGCTGAAAATAAGGGAAAAAAGAAACATAGATGGAGGTAGCAAGTGCAGTTTACCGTCACTTTGTAGATAAGTTTTAGATTAGTACGTAGCATAAATACCAAAAGGCGTGTGTCAATTACACCCCTAATCGACTCCGGTTATTAACATAAATTATTGACTGAAATGAAATTATAAAACTTTAGATTGATATCAATTTTCAAGAGAGGCTGTGCCCTCCACCAGGCCTGCACCCACTGGAAACATTGTAAACATTCAGATACAAGTCGATTAAATATATGGGAAGTAGATCAGCATAATTACAGTTACAAATATGTATTACATCCACACGATTACATGCGTATATGGGATGTAGATCAGCATAATGACAGTTACAAAATAACAAATATGTATTGCATCCACTTGATTATATATATATATGGGACGTAGATCAGCTTAATAACAGTTACGAATACATATTACATCCAATCGGTTATATATGGGATGTAGAGCAGCTTAATTAAAGTTAAAAGACTGTTACACTCCTTACGTTTACAGAGAACTTATTCTCTTGCCAGGGACCTCATACACTAAAAATCATTTAAAACCTAATCTCTTTTCATTCACACATGAACATGAGGTTTAGGAAGATCTGAATCTTGCACCAGTGACCTCATCCACTCCCAAGGTTTACAGAGAAGCTATTCTCTTGCAAGTGACTTCACCAACAAATAATATCAATCCAATCCTAATCTCCTTTCATTCACACATGCACATGAGGTTTAGGAAGATCTTAATCTTGCGCCAGTGACCTCATAAACACCCAAGGTTTACAGAGAACTACATTATTAACCCTCCCTCCCTCTCAACTTATGAATAGCAGTATTATATGTTTTTCCATTTTTTCCAGCTTTAAAATCTGAAGACTCACTACTTTGCTATATGTTGACTATTTGAGTTTTCCATTAGAAATCTAGATTCACAATTTGAATCATTATAATAAAACTTTGATAAGGAAACCAACGTGTGTCTGCAAAATGATCTATTGGACAAATATGCTTTCATGCCTTTTGTTCACTACATTTTGTGATCACTAGTTATAAGTGTTCGGTTTTTTTATTTCAATTGTTTCTATTATTATTGCTATGACAAAATTAATTGTCAAATGTCTATTTTTTCTCTTTCCATCCTAAATTTGATGATAATATGTACTAATAGTAGCTACACATATAGATGATTTAATTATTAGTACAGTTCTATATAACTACGGAGTGTTTATTTATATTTAATTAATTGTAAGCAACTTAAAAGTTCTTAAATTTAAATATTAGGAAAATATCAAATAGACCAGTATGTTCCTTAGCCATTATTGAAACAACAATATTGTTGAGGATAGACTCATAAGATACTGATCGGAATTGACCAAGAATTTTTAATTTGGAACCAAACCACTATGAAATATGCCTGAAAAAGGGATCGAAGACAAGGCACCTATAGGCCTTTGTCTGTGTTTATTTAGTTTACTCGTCGTGTCTCCTTCAGTTAACCGTGATAATAGGAGGCATTATGACAAGTAATAACCACCCATTCCAGCCATGGTCCAATATTTTTGCAAAACAATACTCTAATCTCTAGTACATGGAAATCAGCTTGCTTCCTCTTTACAGTACTACATATTGTTTACATGGAAGTGTAATTTAGAATTAATTTTCGGTGAAGTGAAGGACCTGTGTGAGTCTGCCCGTCCCAAACGTAACTTTTCAATCCGCCACTGTGCAGCTAGTTGCGGAAGACAGTGCAGAATCTTGTTGTCGTTTCAGAAACAGTCTGTCTCCCACTTCGAATCAAACATAGGGTCCGTATATTAAAACTTAACATTCGCACGTGGGAGCACCTAGTATTATACTGCTCACGTTTCCAAACAGCGTATCATCAATCAGATAAATTTTCTTCCGTTGAAGTTTGGTATTTTCGAGTCATAAGTCACCAAACGCTGTTAGCATGACGAAACTAATGAGCATCGGAACACCAAATATTTCCAAACATACGGATTGATTGAATTTAAAATTGTGCGTGCACCAGCACTTTGGCTATTTCGCATCCCTCACATTATATGGGGTCCAGCCCCTTACCATAACTAAATATATAATTAATAAAAATATAACTATGAAGAATGTTGTAGGACTAAAATATTCTTACCCGGATTAAAAGATGAGTCTGTAAAGGGACAATCAGCACACAAGGACAAAACACAGGATGACACACAAATAGCCCTACAGGTCATCATACTGGCCGTAGGTCCAAAAGCCAGAGCCTCGCTAGTCTCCAAAATGCAGTCCAGGGTGTACTACCTGGAAGTGAGGTTCACACGCACACACAGTCCTGCAAATCATTATACTGGCCATAGATCTAGATGTCAGAAACTCTCTTTTCTGCATTTTGCATCATAAATTTCTGCATAATGTAGCCAACTTGCATTCCTTCAGCTAAGCCATATCTTAGTCTTGTCGAACTAAAGTTCAAATCTGCCGTACGTGTACTATATACATACGTAGTGTTTATCAAATTATTATCTAAGTATCACTTAGAAACTTACAAGTACTTCTTTGTAAATATTAGCACCATCTGTTACTTAGCCATTATTGAAAGTTCAATATTGTTGAAAAATTGTTGCATAGAGTCAATGTCCAAAAGTCAAAGAATGAAAACAAGGAAAGGATACCCCACACTCCCAAGCAACAAATATTATCTTAACATTTATCAAGCACGATCCACAAGGAGGGCGATAGGGATCATCGCTCCTCCAAACTGCCACACTTTTCTACATATTATTATACTTAATACTTGTGAAGACTACATATTATGCCATTTATCACGAAGTTCAACAGGCCCGAGAACATTTTTCCTTTTATTTGTTAATTTGTTGAAAGTCTCCATGTGATACACTGACTGGAATTAACCCTACAATTTAAATTTGGAGCGGAAACACTATAGAATATCCCTGAAAAAGGGATTAATCCTGAGGCCCCTATAAGTTTTTGTATCTTTTCTTATTTACTTTATTCCTCTTATCATTCCGTTTAACATTCCAATGGGAGGAATTGTGCCAAAAAAAACCATCCATTCCAGCCCGGGACCCCTATTTCTGCAAGACAATATGTTCATGGAAATCAGCTTGCATCCTGTTTAAAGTACTATATTTTATCTACATGAAAAGGTGTAAAGTATGCAGTGGCGGTTTCAAGATGAACCATCTAGAGGTGTTGAGGGAGTGCGAAAAGAAATTTTAGGGGGTGCGATGCTGAAAATAAGGGAAAAAAGAGACATAGATGGAGTTGGCAAGGACAGTTTACCTTCACTTTATAGATATGGTTTAGAATAGTACGTACCATAAATAGCAAAAGGCGTGTTTCAACTACACACCTAATCGACTCCGGTGATTAACATAAATTATTGACTGAAATGAAATTATAAAACTTTAGATTGATATCAATTTTCAAGAGAGGCCTGCACCCACTGGAAACATTGTAAACATTCAGATACAAGTCGATTAAATATATGGGACGTAGATCAGCATAATTACAGTTACAAATATATATTACATCCACATGATTACATGCGTATATGGGATGTAGATCAGCATAATTACAGTTACAAAATAAAAAATATGTATTACATCCACTTGATTATATATATATATGGGACAGTGATCAGCTTAATAACAGTTAGGAATACATATTACATCCAATCGATTATATATGGGATGTAGAGCAGCTTAATTAAAGTTACATATACATATTACATAAAATCAATTACATATATAAGGGATGTAGATCAGCTTAATTAAAGTTACAAAACTGTTACACTCCTTAGGTTTACAGAGAATTTATTCTCTTGCCAGGGACCTCATACACAAAAAATCATTCCAAACCTAATTTCTTTTCATTCACACACGAACATGAGGTATAGGAAGGTCTGAATCTTTCGCCAGTGACCTCATCCACTCCCAAGGTTTACAGAGAAGCTATTCTCTTGCCAGGGACCTCACCAACAAATAATATCAATCCAAGCCTAATCTCTTTTCATTCACACACGCACATGAGGTTTAAGAAGATCTGAATCTTGCGCCAGTGACCTCATCCACTCCCAAGGTTTACAGAGAAGTCATTCTCTTGCCAGGGACTTCACCAACAAATAATCATTCCAAACCTAATCTCTTTTCATTCACACATGCACATGAGGTTTAGGAAGATCTGAATCTTGCGCCAAGGACCTCATCAACATCCAAGGTTCACAGAGAAGCTATTCTCTTGCCAGGGACCTCACCAACAAATAATATCAATCCAAACCTAATCTCCTTTCATTCACACACGCACATGAGGTTTAAGAAGATCTGAATCTTGCGCCAGTGACCTCATCCACTCCCAAGGTTTACAGAGAAGTCATTCTCTTGCCAGGGACCTCACCCACAAATAATCATTCCAAACCTAATCTCTTTTCATCCACACATCCACATCAGGTTTAGGAAGATATTAATCTTGCGCCAGTGAGCTCATCACCACCCAAGGTTTACAGAGAACTACATTATTAACCCACCCTCCCTCCCAACTTATGAATAGGAGTATTATATGTTTTTCCATTTTTTCCAGCTTTAAAATCTGAAGACTTACTACTTTGCTATATGTTGACTACTCGAATTTTCCATTAGAAATCTAGATTCAAATTTGAATCATTATAATAAAACTTTGATAAGGAACCCAACGGGTGTCTGTAAAATGATCTATTGGACAAATATGCTTTTCATCCCTTTCTGTTCACTACATTTTGTGATCACTTGTTAAAAGTGTTCGGTTTTTTTATTTCAATTGTTTCTATTATTAGTGCTATGACAAAATTCATTGTCAAATGTCTATTTTTCCTTTCTTCATCCTAAATTTTATGTTAATATGTACTAATAGTAGCTACACATATAGATGATTTAATTATTAGGACAGTACTATATAACTACAGAGTGTTTATTTACATTTAATGAATTCTAAGCAACTTACAAGTTCTTAAATTTAAATATTAAGAAAATATCAAATAGACCAATTTGTTCCTTAGCCATTATTGAAACAACAATATTGTTGAGGATAGACTCATAACGTACTGATCGGAACTGACCCAGAATTTAAATTTGGAACCAAACCACTATGAAATATGCCTGAACAAGGGAACAAAGACAAGACCCCTATAGGCTTTTGTCTGTGTTTTTTTAGTTTACTCCAATTATATGGGGTCCAGCATCTTACCATAACTAAATATATAATTAATATAAAGATAACTATGAAGAATGTTGTAGGACTAAAATATTCTTACCGGGATTAAAAGCTGAGTCTGTAAAGGGACAATCTGCACACAAGGACAAAACACAGGATGACACACACATAGCCCTACAGGTCATCATACTGGCCGTAGGTCCAAAAGCCAGTGCCTCGCTATTCTGCAAAATGCATTCCAGGGTGTACTACCTGGAAGTGAGATTCACACGCACACACAGTCCTGCAAATCATTATACTGGCCATAGATCTAAATATCAGAAACTCTTTTTTTTGCATTTTGCATCATAAATTTCTGCATAATGTAGCCAACTTGCATTCCTTCAGCTAAGCCATATCTTAGTCTTGTCGAACAAAAATTCAGATCTGCCGTACTTGTACTATATACATACGTAGTGTTTATCAAATTATTATCTAAGTATCACTTAGCAACTTACAAGTACTTGTTTGTAAATATTAGGACCTTTCTGTTACTTAGCCATTATTGAAATTTCAATATTGATGTGTAGTTGTTGCATAAAGTCCATGTCCAAAAGTCAAAGAATGAAAACAAGGAAAAGATACATCACACTCCCAAGCAACAAATATTATCTTAACATGTATCATACACGAACCTGCGTATATGGGATGTAGATCAGCATAATTACAGTTACAAAATAACAAATATGTACTACATCCACTTGTTTATATATATTGTTGTAATCCCGTTTTACCTGGGATCTGAGGTCACAGGGAAGTTTCATTTAAACATTGAGGTAGAGCTTAATAATATCTGTTGGCTGAACCTGCTCCATTAGGAGGGTAGAGATATGGAAAGTTGGTGTAAGTTTATTCACGCTTGTTCATACCTGGTAGGTGTGTGTGTTGTCTTGTCCTGATGCTTCTCGCAGACCGAATCGTGACAGTTGCCAAGGTTCTATCCAGCGACCCTCAGCTCACCAGACCGAGCGATCCCTTGCGACTTCTAGCATGCTAGGCAGCGGTAACTCCGTGTTCCATCGTCGTAGTTCAGCAGTGTAATGTGTTGTAAAGTATTAGACTAATTATCCATGGAGCGTCGATGAGTGTCAAGTTCTAATAGAGAGCGAGCTCCGGGACGGAGCTTGCTTTTATCATTCTAGGCGTCGAAAGGTTGTTAAACCTTTCAAACGCGGTAGATCCTGTTTAGTTCCACGCGTTTGCCTTTCCAGTTCCTTGTTTTACGGAAGTTACAAGTTAGCGCATTCTTGGGATCACTCGCTGGTCGGACAAGTTCAGGAAATAAACAAGTGTGAATATTAACATGACGATGTTTTCTTGGTTTAATTATCTACATATCTCTACATTCCCCTTGTTGAGATAATCGAGCCACTCTGTGATGGTCGACTACCTTCCTCCGGAGTAGGTTATATTTACAAATTATTATTTATTAACAAATCAAACTCGTAGAAACCAACACAGCAAGCCAATCATTAGAAGAATCACATCACCGTAAAAAAAAAAAATTGAAATCACCAGAATAGTCATATCATCAAAAATAACGTAGCACCAAACACCGTTGAGAAAAATATAAAAACACGTAGAGAAAAAAAATGAAAACTGTAGGTCATAGCCTCATATATACTCAAAAAGTACGAGCACAAATAACTAAGTTCTGAGGCATGGATACAAATATATTTTTTTTTTTTTTTTAACTGGAGAAAGACTACACACACAATTTATTGGCCTTTAGAATGTATACACACATACATACAGCACATATACATATCTAAAGGGGGAAACCTCCCGAAGTAGCCCGCCTCCACCCGCGTACTTTCGAGGGTATGCTCTCAATGTCCTGGTACCTTTAAATAAACCAGGACGTCAGTTTCCTGAATTTAAACGGTTCCCCCGCCTTTTTATCCTACTTCTTCTCATCTTTATTTTCATACATACATACAAATAATTACATAAGTATGACACTGAACTAGTTTTGATTGAATGATGACAACACGATAATATAAAAATACATGTCAGCACAGTGTGAAGAAACGCCGGAAACCGCACGCGGTTGTATTTACTGTTTGCTGAGTTCAAAGTACACTCCGCATACCACACGATGCTGGGGCGGAGCCTTGAGGTAAGTTGCCATGGCAACGCTGTAAACTTCATGTCGCCATAGGCTGGACACTCTTTGCAGCTGACGAAAGAAAAAAAAACACAAAAGAAAGAGACGTATCTCTAATCCAATATGGGTAGCACCCATGGGCACAAACTTTGGCACTGTAAAGGACATGCGTGTGTACTAATTGCGTGTGCCTTACTGTAGTTGAAGTAGCTGAGCACCGGAACACTTTTAGCCGATGAAAAATAACAATAAGTATCATGTGTCGTCAGTAAACACGGGCAGTACGCACGGAGTGGGCGGGGCCTTGTCGATGTAGATCGCCGTGACGTCATGGGAGGGCAGTCTGGATTTCAAGTTTGCGATGGCGCTTCGGGGCAAGAAACGTCCTGAGTAAAGCGCTCCACATCTGGGTCGCGGCCTGGGAGATGGAAAATCAGCCATGTGGTCCAGACGGGAACGGGTCCTTTGGTGCTAGAATTCCACAAAATCGTCGTCGGTCTCTGCGATGAGCCTAGGTCTCTCGCTCGATGGTACAAGCTGGTGGTCGTCATGGGTCCGGTAACATCCGTGGCGATGAGAATGAAACAAGCGCAAAAAGGGAAAAATTAGGAAAAAGCAAAAGGTAGTGGAGCAGATTTACAATAAATTATTACGGGTGATAAAATCGATAGAAAAAGGACTTTCAAATAAAACTGGTGAATTATTTTGGGGGGAGGGGAGGTAATATCTAATCGTAGGGATGGCGAAGGGGCATTGTTGCTGATATGACGTAGAGTTTTTAAGGGGACCTGTTTAGGAGTGTCAGGTTTACATGAGGGAAGTTCGCCGGGGGGGAATGGGGGGGAATAGGTGGAATAATTCCATGTTGTAAGGAAAGTTCGCCGGGGCGCAACGGGGGAAGGGGGAAGTTAGAATAGTCGGCTTAGCCGGGAATGAAATGAGAAAAGAAAGGAGAATTCAGCGATAATAGACCGAACTAAGTGATTACGAGACATTTCCTTCTGTAATATGTGTAAATGTCGTTTATAAAAACAATTGCAAGAATTTTACGTGTCTTGTGGACAAAGGTTTAAGCGCCTTCGATTCGCTGCTAATAAAAAAAAATTGAAAAAGAAGTGAAAAAGAGTAAGTAATAGATTTGTGTAAGAGTTCGTTGAAAAATACAGTAGATTGTAATTTCATGGGATATGAGCTATACCATGTTGTATGCTATCAATATTGGAACTATAATATTAAAGGAGAGAGTGGGAACATTTGCCTATATTTATTATATGCTTTGTTAACATATTTAGTGCATTGCAGCTTTCAAAGAAGCAGTTCGCGTTACACCTGAGCGTAAATAAAAATTGCTATGGCCAAAAAGCCAAAAGTTCAAGCAAGTTCTACGCAGTTCATTTGTTCTTTAAATCATTGATCTTGTTCTATCTTAGTTCTTTCTCTTTTTATGTCTTTGTACTTTTTTCTTCATTTGAGCGTATATGTACCAGCAAATGGGGAAAAAAATATTTGCTAGTGAGAACCATAAACACACTAAGTACTTATTAGTCAAATCAGCTAAGTGATATGTTCTGACTATTACTATGCGTTTAATCGCATATTATAAAATAACATTAAAATATCAGTAAAAATAAATTATTAGGCAAGAGATGTATTATAAATGTTCCGACGATTGAGATAGCATTCTATAATCCTGGTCTTGTTGAAATAAAAAAAAATGAGTTCGTTCTAACAAAGAAATGCAGTGCGAGCACGGGAAGTGGAAAGAGGGGGGTGGGGAGTCGATGAGAATGAGAAAATGCTGGATCATGGGATGCTAGCATGTGCAATGTACGCAACGAGGAGGCTAAAGAGGAGGTTAACGTAGTGGCGTGTTAATGAATGTTAGTGGGGTTATCATGGCACTAGTCGTAGCGGGCTTTGAGTCTAGAAATAGTAATAGTGTCAGTCTTTTGTTTATTCCTGCCGTCGATGAAAGTTACTTCGTAGGAATTCTCGTCAACTTTGCGAAGAATAGTTCCTTTATACTTATAAGAGGACGCAAAGGCTTTTGACACACCTGGAGTCGGAGTGGCATCTAGAATCCATACATGTTGTCCTGGTGAGTACTGTATTTGCCTAGAAGTGCGGTCTGCGTACTTTTTCTGCTGTTCGTAACGCTTGTTCAAGTTGTCATGTGCGGTCTTACGTATGGATGTCAGGAGTTCAAGTCTCTGTGCGTTCGTCTGGGAAACATTGTCGGGGTTCGAAGGAAGGACAGCGTCTGCTAAGATCCTTGGGTTGTAGCCAAATAAAGTAAAATACGGGCTCTGGAGGGATCCAGAATGGATTGTAACGTTGTGGCTGAACGCTGCGCTAGCTAAATAGTCACACCATGAAGCCTTTTTCTCTAATACAAAAACTCTCATAGCTTTCTTTAAGTAACTAAATGAACATTCAACTAATCCATTCGTGAAATGGGCACAAGTATCTACATATTTTAGTTGTACGCCTGTAATATTAGCTAACTCTCGTAGGAGTAAACTTGAATTGTGTGTTGAACGATCTAAATAGATCGTTTCCGGGATGCCATGAACTAAAAAGACTTTCTCAACTAAAGCTGTTGCTATGTTTTGTGCATCGTGATTAGCCAAAGGAGCTGTTATGACGTACCTTGTACAACTATCGACTACTGATAGAAAATATTTGTATTTGTGCGTTTTTGAAGAGACTAAAGGACCACATACGTCAATATGAATTCGTTGGAAAGGAATTTGGGCTGGTTGAAATGTTTGCAGGGTATGTGGTTTAGAACCTTGTGGTTTCTTTGAAATCTGACAAGGGATGCATTGTCTAACCTTATCGTACACAAATTTCTTCATATTAGGGAAAAAGTAACGCATAAGCATTAAATTATATGTCTTCTGAGCACCTTGGTGACTTCCATTCATTTTGTGTGCATGAATAAGGTCGAAAACTTGATTTCTTAATGCATGGGGAATACAAAGTCTATCCCGATTACCAGTTTTGATTTTATTAGTCCTGTATAAGACTCCATTTTTGAGTACATAAGAATACGAAAGTTTCTCTAGCTTTGGATTACTAGGTTTGTCTTTGTTTTCTAATACGTCAATAATGTCTCCGAAATAGGGGTCTTTACGTTGTTCTGAACTAATATCAAAATCTGCTGCTTGTGCATGAAATACTTGATGAAAGAACAAATCATCATCATCATCATCTTTCTTGTCATGATTAGTCTTGTCTATAGGGTTGTCTTTGGGAATGACAAGTGACTGAGTGTTTACTGTATCATTGGGTTGGACTACTGGATGCTGGGTCATAAGGGAAACAGATGGGGTAAAAAGTACAGGCTTAGCGGTGTCAGGTGTCGTAGTGGTAATGTTCAAATTGATATAAGTTTCTGTTCGTGGATTTAACTGAACTGTGTTTGAAAGGGTAGCTTTTCCCTCATACACATTTACATTCTCAATTTGGGTAAATATGTCATGTGACAGCTGGTGAGTTTTGTACTTTGATCTTAAAATACTATAATTTGGAGTACGTCCTAAATGATAAAGAGTTATTGTGTTGTCTTTTAGCGACATTTCGCAACTTTGCGTTCTCAAAAAGTCATTTCCTAAAAGGGGAGGGACATTAGTTGAATCTACTATTCTAAATGGGTGCGAATATTTACGCTTTCCAATTATGAGAGGAAGAACTACAATTTCAGACACACTCAGTTTCGATCCGGACACACCTTGGATTGTGGACTTTACCTTGTATGTTTTTCTTTCAGTAGGAAGTAGGTGGGAGGGATAAATTGAGATTTGGGAACCCACGTCAATAAGTAAATCTACTTGTTTTCCTTGTATGCTACTATTGATAAAATATAGGCCATTTCTCTCAATGATAGGATCTTTGTCTAATCTGGTATTATCTTCGATTTCGTTCCTGCAAGTCGAAGACGATTTTAGTTCAAACCACTGTCTCTTTGTGGCTTGTAAAAACATTTATCGCTCTCGTGATTGTAACGACCACAAAACCTGCAGGCTGAGGTATTTGCATCGTCGCGATTAGCCTGATCTCGACGTTGAAACCTCTTGTTACTATTACTTCTGAATTGGCCTCGTGAGTTCGATCGAAAGTTACCTCTGTGATTAGCGCTATTATTATTATTATTCCTGTAGGAAGATGAGTTAATATTCCCCTTGTTGAAATCTCTGATCTGTGCGTTTTGATTAGCCGTTTTCGCAAATTCCAACACATTTGAACAAAAATTAAAAAGAGAACTTGCGTTCATCTGTTCGTTCGAAAAGAGGGACATGCTCGACATTTGTGACGAGAGTTTGTTTATTTCATCACCAGAGGTAGCACTTTGAGCGTGTTCCACAGTGGCTACGGATGGTGGCGCCGCGGAGCGGGCACTATCAGAACTCGGTACATGATACATTCCTTGATACACTGTGTGGGAATTATTTACGGGAGCGGGATTGGACTGTAGACTTTGGACTTGATGAGCCGATGGTGGGATGAAAGGAGATGGACACTGGTTGTATGACACAAATTGCTGACTCGGGTTGTGAGAATTACTGGGGAGGGGGGAATAGACCTGTGCATGCGAACAGCTGTGAAGTGTGTAACGATTGAAAAAATTTTTGGCAAATCTTTTTAATATTTAATAGCCCTCCTATAAATTCATTTGGAGTTTTAATCTTATGAATGTACAATTTTTTTTATCTTTGTTAACATTGTAACGCAGTTTCGGCCCAACGAGAAAGAACGCAAAGCAAGTAGAAGCTTGCGTTGTTTTTCTTCCTTAACAACAATGAGTTCTTTTCGTTCGGCGCTGCGTGGGTTTGTAAATAAGTTTAGCTTGCATTGTGTTTCTGGATATGTCTTTTGGAAAGGGTAATTGTTAGATGCTAAAAATAACTTTTCAGTTTGTCGAAATCTTTTGTTGAGAAATAGGATTGCGCAATCTCGCAAGTATAAATATCAGCGTTCTCGCTGGCAGATTCAATCAGTATAGCAGTAGATTCCGGAATCGTTAGGTGATTAAATCGCTTGTCGAGGTCCAGGCCTGGGAGAATACGGGCGTTGTGTGGGGAGTGGCTGGTCAGCTCTCCCTTCCACAATGTCCGAGGTTCTCCGTAAGCCACCTTTCAGGATTTGTGCTGGTCAGCATGATCCTTAAAGGGGATTTAGCGAGCATATAAATAATTTGATTCATACATATTTAATCTTAATAATTTAAAATTTTGATTCATAAATTCTATCCAAGTTGGCACTGGTCAGTGTGACTCCGATATAAATTCAAGATATACATCCTTTTCGTCAAGTTAATTTTTATTCTTAAATCATTCTGAATTCTCCTGGTCAGGAGGTTCATTTAAATAAATTTGTTTCTTTGATACTTAAATCCGAGAGCATACCTCTGGTCAGAGGGTGTATTTTAAATCTGATAGCTTATATAGTTTCACGTCCGTTTTTAAAGTCTGAGTATCCGGAACGTTTATTGGTTTCTCTTATTTAGGTTTTATATTAGATATAATTTTGAAACAGTTATAATAGGTGACCGGTCGAGTAAATGTTTTTATAGAAATTCGTTTTATGTAAAAGTCTATTGTTTTGCTTTTGCAATGTAAGTAGCCTAAGAGGGTAGACAGTGTCCCCTGTTATGTTATGGAATTCCAAGCGAACATTTGTAGTTTGTGGCCGAGAGATGGCTTTAGTAATTGGGTAGAGACAGGCTCCCCTTATCTTTAGTTATGAATGTAATTGGAGGTTGGCCCCGAAGAGGGTAGTATACCTCGAGAGTTCTAAAGAACATAATACTGAAGTGAAAATATGACAGAAGCACAAATAGATATTTACGGATAAGAAGTTTATGTAATTTTCTTTTGGTTTTGGTTAATGGAAATTGTCGATCATTGCTGTTAATTTGTCACCTGTTTATTGAAACCAAGTTAAGCTGGGATATGGACGATATATATATGTATATTGTAGAGATATGAAGACCATTAGACCGAGAAAACCTCGTATGTTAATATTCACACTTGTTCATTTCCTGAACTTGTCCGACCAGCGAGCGATCTCAAGAATGCGCTAGCTTGTAACTTCCGTAAAAACCAGGAACTGGAAAGGCAAACGCGTGGATCTAAACAGGATCTACCGCGTTCGAAAGGTTTAACAACCTTTCGACGCCTGTAATGATAAAAGCAAGCTCCTACCCGGAGCTAGCTCTCTTTTGATTCTGACACTCATCGACGCCACATGGAGAACTAGTCCGATTACTTAGACAACACTTTACACTGCTAACTACGACGATGGAACACGGAGTTACCACTGCCTAAGCATGCTACAAGGCGCAAGGGATCGCTTGGCTTGGTGAACTGAGGATCGCTGGATAGAACCTTGGAACTTTCACGATTCGGTCTGCGAGAAGCATTAGGACAAGACATCACACACATCTACCAGGTATGAACAAGCGTGAATAACCTTTTACACCAACTTTCCATATCTCTACCCTCCTACGGAGCAGGTTCAGCCATCAAACATTATTAAGCTCTACCTAAAATGTTTAAATGAAACTTCCCTGTACCTCAAAGCCCAGGTAAAACGGGCTTACAACATGGTGGAGATGCTTCAGGCCCTTTTTTTGCAATTAAGTACCCTCCTGTACGAATTGCTTTACATTAAATTATTCTCTCCCACCCCTCCGTCCCACTTTGGGAGCATTTTTAAAGTAAATTTTTAGTAATTCCAACTCATACTCCCACAAAACGCTTAAGATGCGTCAGACCCAGTGACAATTTTGTGTATTACCCTATGGAAAACAACCCTCTTTTTCTTTTATGCCGAGTCCCCCCCCCCTTTTTCAACAAAAATCTAGTTCTTCTGCATAACATGTATTTAAGCATCATTCACACAGGAATGAGAACACTTGCTTATACTTCGTTGACCAGCGATATATTAATGACATAAATAACTGTATACTCATACGTTCCTTTGTTCTTTGGTCAGCACGACGAACCTTCGTTTATGAATACGTCACAGATAGCGTTGCACGAACACCTAGATTCCTCCCTCGACCAAATCATAGAGTTAGCAACTGCAATCACGGCAAATCCAATAAATTCACGACCTTTAACCCCAATTCCCTCCCCTCCACTAACACGGTTAAGGTCTGCTAATCGAAATTACCCTCAATTTGTCCTTGGACTACAAACACCCAACAAAAACCAACCCCAACCCTTAGCGAGTACCCCGGCTCCCGTTTCAACTTCCTCTAACACTGTTAATAACTCTGATCACTTAACTGTAGAAATTCCCACGACTAACATGGCTACCCCAATTCCAACTGCATTATACCCGGCACCATTTAGCGGAAATGACCCTACGCACATTGACTCATTTTTCCTTAAGTTTCAAAATGTAGCACACGCCGCAGGATGGTCGGAAGCTAAGCGTAAAGAGATGTTACCTTTATTTTTGACGGACACCGCTTTAACTTATTTTCATGACATACAGAAACGACCCAATTTTGTAGACTTGACATACACCCATATCAAAGACGAGCTAAGTACGTTATTTAAGGGATCATACTTGTCGGCAGATCCTGTACAGATAATTCTCCAGAGAAAACAGGTGGTAAGCGAGCCCATTCACACCTACGTTATTGCTAAAAAGGCATTAGTCCAGCAATACTTCCCGAACGCCACTGAAGAACAAACACTCTCTTACATCATCACGGGACTGCGAGCCAAGTACATTGGCTGTTTAACCAACAAGCATTTTGCTAGAACAGAAGAATTAATTGCCCACCTACAGAATTTCGAACGCCAGCAGTCATTAATTAATTCCCGTATGTTGGAAGAGAAATTGGAAATTGATCAGGCAGTCGCACAGGCAAGCTTACCCCAGACATTCATTCCATCACCACTTCACAGCTGTTCGCATGCACAGGTCTATTCCCCCCTCCCCAGTAGTAATTCTCACAACCTGACTCAGCACTTTGTACCATACAACCAGTGTCCATTTCCTTCTCTCCCACAATTGACACATCAAGTCCAAAGTCCGGCTCTCGTAAATAGTTCCCACACAGGGTATCAAGGAATGTATCATATACCGAGTTCTGATAGTGCCCGCTCCGCGGCAACACCAGCCGTACCCAGAGTAGAACACGCTCCAAGTGCTACCTCTGGTGACGAAATAAACAAACTTTCGTCACAAATCTCGACCTTAACTCTGCACTCGAACGAAGAGATCAACGCCAGTTCTCTCTTCAATCTTTGTTCAAATGTGCTGGAATTTGCGAAGACGGCTAATCAAAACGCACATAACAGAGGTTTCAACAAGGGGAATAATAAGTCCTCCTCCTACAGAAATAATAATAATTCTAGAGCTAATCACAGAGGTAACTTTCGATCGAACTCAAGAGGCCAGTTCAGAAGTAATGGTAACAACAGGTTTCAGCGTCGAGATCTGGCTAATCGCGACGATGCAAATACCTCAGCCTGTAAGTTTTGTGGTCGTTATAATCACGAAAGCGACAACTGCTTTTACAAGCCACAACGAGACAGTAATTTAAACTAAAATCGTCTTCGACTTGCAGGAACGAAATCGAAGATAATACCAGATTAGATAAAGTTCCTATAATTGAGAGAAATGGCCTATACTTTATTAATAGTAGCATACAAGGAAAACAGGTAGATTTACTTATTGACGTGGGTTCCCAAATCTCAATTTATCCTTCCCATCTTCTCCCTACTGACAGAAAAACATACAAAGTACAATCCACAATCCAAGGTGTGTCCGGATCGAAACTGAGTGTGTCTGAAATTGTCGTTCTTCCTATCATAATTGGAAAGCGTAAATATTCGCACCCATTTAGAATAGTAGATTCAATTAACGTCCCTCCCCTTTTAGGAAATGACTTTTTACGAACTCAGAGGTGCGAAATGTCATTAAAAGACAATACAATAACTCTTTGTCATTTAGGACGTACTCCTAATTATAGTATTTTAAGATCAAAGTACAAGACTCACCAGCTATCGCATGACATATTTACTCAAATTGAGAATGTAAATGTGTATGAGGGAAAAGCTACCCTTTCAAACACAGTTCAGTTAAGTCCACGAACAGAAACTTATATCAATTTGAACATTACCACTACGACACCTAACACCCCTAAGCCTGTACTTTGTACCCCATCTGCTTCCCTTATGGCCCAGCATCCAGTAGTCCTTCCCAATGATACAGTAAACACTCAGTCACCTGTCATTCCCAAAGACAACCCTATAGAAAAGACTAATCATGACAAGAAAAATGATGATGATGATGATGATCTATTCTTTCATCAAGTATTTCATGCACAAGCAGCAGATTTTGATATTAGTTCAGAACAACGTAAAGACCCCTATTTCAGAGACATTATTGATGTATTAGAAAACAAAGATAAAGCTAGTGACCCTAAACTAGAAAAGCTTTCGTATTCTTATGTACTCAAAAATGGAGTCTTATACAGGACTAATAAAATCAAAACTGGTAATAGGGATAGACTTTGTATTCCTCATGCAGTAAGAAATCAAGTTTTCGACCTTATTCATGCACACAAAATGAACGGAAGTCACCAAGGTGCACAAAAGACATATAATTTAATGCTTATGCGCTACTTTCTCACTAATATGAAGAAATTTGTGTACGATAAGGTTAGACATTGCATCCCTTGTCAGATTTCAAAGAAACCACAAGGTTCTAAGCCGCATACGCTGCAAACATTTCAACCAGCCCAAATTCCTTTCCAACGAATTCATATTGACGTATGTGGTCCTTTAGTCTCTTCAAAAACGCACAAATACAAATATTTCCTATCGGTACTTGATAGTTGTACAAGGTATGTAATTACAGCTCCTTTAGCTAATCACGATGCACAAAACATAGCAACAGCTTTAGTTGAGAAAGTCTTTTTAGTCCATGGCATCCCGGAAACGATCTATTTAGATCGTTCAACGCCCAATTCAAGTTTACTCTTACGAGAGTTAGCCAATATTACAGGTGTACAACTAAAATATGTAGATACTTGTGCCCATTTCACGAATGGATTAGTTGAGAGTTCATTTAGTTACTTAAAGAAAGCTATGAGAGTCTTTGTGTTAGAAAAGAAAGCTTCGTGGTGTGATTATTTGGCTAGCGCAGCGTTCAGCCACAACGTTACAATCCATTCTGGATCCCTCCAGAGCCCGTATTTTACTTTATTTGGCTACAACCCAAGGATCTTAGCTGACGCTGTCCTTCCTTCGAACCCCGACAATGTTTCCCAGACGAACGCACAGAGACTTGAACTCCTGACCTCCATACGTAAGACAGCACATGACAACTTGAACAAGCGTTACGAACAGCAGAAAAGGTACGTAGATAGCACTTCTAGGAAAATACAATACTCACCAGGACAACATGTATGGATTCTAGATGCCACTCCAACTCCAGGCGTGTCAAAAGCCTTTGCGTCCTCTTATAAGTATAAAGGAACTATTCTTCGCAAAGTTAATGAGAATTCCTACGAAGTAACTTACATCGACGGGAGAAGTAAACAAAAGACTGATACTATTACTATTTCTAGACTTAAAGCCCGCTACGACTAGTGCCATGATAACCCCACTAACATTCATTAACACACCATTCCGTTGTCACTCGCTTTAGCCTCCTCGTTCCTCGTTGCGTACATTGCACATGCATGATCCAGCATTTTCTCACGCTCATCCACTTCCCCCCCCCCTCCTTCCACTCCTCGTGCACGCACTGCATTTCTGCGTTAGAACGAACTCATTTTTATTTTTAATACAACATGGTTATTTTTATTTTAACAAGATCAGAATTACAGAATGCTATCTCAATCGTCGGAACATTTATAATACATCTTTTGCCTAATAATTAATTTTTTACAGATATTTTAATGTTATTTTATAATTTGCGTTTCAACGCATAGTAATAGTCAGAACATATCACTTAGCTGATTTGACTAATAAGTACTTAGTGTGTTTATGATCCGAACTAGCAAATATTTTTTTTTCCCCATTTGCTGGTACATATACGCTCAAATGAAGAAAAAAGTACAAAGACATAAAGAACGAATGAACTAAGATAGATCAAGATGAATGATCTAAAGAACAAATGAACTGCGTAGAACTTGCTTGAACTTTTGGCTTATTAGCCATAGCAATTTTTTTTATTTACGCTTAGGTGTAACGCGAACTGCTTCTTTGAAAGCTGCAATGCACTAAATATGTTAATAAAGCATATAATAAAAATAGGCAAATGTTCCCACTCTCTACTTTAATTTTAGAGTTCAAATATTGATAGCATACAACATGGTATAGCTCATATCCCATGAAATTACAACCTACTCTATTTTTCAATGAACTTTTACACAAATATATTACTTACTCTTTTTCACTTCTTTTTCAATTTTTTTTTATTAGCAGCGAATCGAAGGCGCTTAAACCTTTGTCCACAAGACACGTAAAATTCTTGCAATTGCTTTTATAAACGACATTTACACATATTACAGAAGGAAATGTCTCGTAATCACTTAGTTCGTTCTATTATCGCTGAATTCTCCCTTTCTTTTCTAATTTCATTCCCGGCTAAGCCGACTATTCGAAAATTCCCCCCCCCCCCCCCCGTTGCGCCCCAGCAAACTTTCCTTACAACATGGAATTATTCCACCTATTCCCCCCCATTCCCCCCCCGGCGAACTTTCCCTACAACATGGTAAACCTGTTAATCAAAAACAGGCCCCCTTAAAAAACTCTACATCCTATAAGTAATAACGCCCCTTCGCCGTCATTCAAATTAGATATTACCTCCCCTCCCCCCCAAAATGATTCACCAGTTTTAACTGAAAGTCCCTTTTCAATCGATTTTATAACCCGTCATCACTTATTGTAAAATCTGCTCCACTACCTTTTGCTTTTTCCTAATTTTCCCTTTACGCTTGTTTCATTATCTCATCGCCACGGATGTTCCTGGACCCATGACGACCATCGAGCGACAGACCTAGGCTCATCGCAGAGACCAACAACGATCTTGTGGAGTTCCAGCACCAACAAGGACCCAGATGTGGAGCGCTTTACCCAGGACGTTTCTTGCCCCGAAGCGCTATTGCAAATTTGACTTCCAGACTCAACTTCGCTGACGTCACGGCGATCTTCATCGACAGGCCCCGCCCACTGAGTGCATCCTGCTCTTGTTTCCCGACGACACATGATACTTATTGTTATCTTACATCGGCTACAAGTGTTCCGGTGCTCAGCTATTTCAAGTACCGTAAGGCACACGCAATTAATACAAACATATGTCATTTACAGTGCCAAAGTTTGTGCCCGTGAATGCTACCCCTATTGGATTAGAGATACGTCTCTTTCTTTTGTGTTTTTTTTTATTATCGTCAGCTGCACAGCACGTCCAGCCTATGGCGGCATGCAGTTTACAGAGTTGCCATAGGTAACATACCTCAAGGCTCCGCCCAGCATTGTGTATGATCCGCCGAGTGTACTTTGAACTCAACAAACAGAAAAAAAAAACAAAAACAACCGCTTGCGGTTCCCGGCGTTTCCTCACACTGTGCTGACATGTGTTGTTTTTTTTATTGTGCTGTCATCACTCAATCAAAACTAGTTCAGTGTTACGCTTAAGCAATTATTTTATCCATGCCTCAAGACTTAGTTGTTGTGCTCGTACTTTTTGAGTTTATACGAGGCTATAACCTACAGTTTTCATTTTTTATTATTCTACGTGTTTTTATATTTTTTTTCTCAACGATGTTTAGTGCCACGTTATTTTCGATGATATGACTCTTCTGGTGATTACCATTTTTTTTTCTACGGTGATGTGATTCTTCTACTGATTGGTTTCCTGTATTGGTCTTCTACACGTTTGATTTGTTAATAAATCCTAATTTTTAAATATAATCTACTCCGGATGAAGTTGTCGACCATCACAGAGTGGTTCGATTATTTCAACAAGGGGAATGTAGAGATATGGAGACCATTAGACCGAGAAAACCTCGTATGTTAATATTCACACTTGTTCATTTCCTGAACTTGTCCGACCAGCGAGCGATCTCAAGAATGCGCTAGCTTGTAACTTCCGTAAAAACCAGGAACTGGAAAGGCAAACGCGTGGATCTAAACAGGATCTACCGCGTTCGAAAGGTTTAACAACCTTTCGACGCCTGTAATGATAAAAGCAAGCTCCTACCCGGAGCTAGCTCTCTTTTGATTCTGACACTCATCGACGCCACATGGAGAACTAGTCCGATTACTTAGACAACACTTTACACTGCTAACTACGACGATGGAACACGGAGTTACCACTGCCTAAGCATGCTACAAGGCGCAAGGGATCGCTTGGCTTGGTGAACTGAGGATCGCTGGATAGAACCTTGGAACTTTCACGATTCGGTCTGCGAGAAGCATTAGGACAAGACATCACACACATCTACCAGGTATGAACAAGCGTGAATAACCTTTTACACCAACTTTCCATATCTCTACCCTCCTACGGAGCAGGTTCAGCCATCAAACATTATTAAGCTCTACCTAAAATGTTTAAATGAAACTTCCCTGTACCTCAAAGCCCAGGTAAAACGGGCTTACAACAATATATATTATATATATATATATATATATAATATATATATATATATATATATATATATATATATATATATATATATATATATAAGAGAGAGCTCTCTGGATTGTATTTTATGAGAAAGCAAGTTTCAGTCTATGTTTTTCGGAAGTTATTTGAACAGAAATTAAATTTTGGCATTGTAATTTTCTCTCGATCTGAAGATTGTATACTTTCTTTTATCCTAACATATATATGGATTAGTAAATAAATTTATAATCGTTATTTGGTATTTCTTTGTAGTAAGTTTGCCTAATAAGTATAAATTAAGTGACTTCCTTTTGGTTGGAGAGGTGTCCCGCCGTTACTGGTCAGTGAGGCGGAGGCCTTATCAATCCAAAGGACGCCAGAATTGATTATGCTGATTTCAATCGCGAATCGTATGCGTATCCTCACTGGTCAGTGGGATGCGGGTGCGATTGCGGTGGAGTTCAAGCATGAGAAAGGGCTAATATAATTTGAAGTCTTGGTTATGTAAGTGTAAATTTAACTTTTGATTATATTATTATCTTGAAACAGACCCTTACCCGAACTTTGGGATGCGGGGTCTCATGCCCCGCAGGAACTGAGCGTAGTCGTGGCATTTATATATTTATAACAGAAAGATATTTGGTAGGCAGCGACGCCCGGTCTTTGTCTGTCGAGGGGACCGAGCCGGTGTGTCGTGTGTCTTGGCAACGGGCAGACGGCGCTTGTTTGTTGCAAGTGGTGACGGGGTGAATGTCTGGGGTAAGCTTGCCTCTGCAATTGCCTGATCTATTTCCAATTTCTCCTCCAACATACGTGAATTAATCAATGACTGCTGGCGTTCGAAATTCTGTAGGTGGGCAATTAATTCTTCTGTTTTGGCAAAATGCTTGTTGGTTAAACAGCCAATGTATTTGGCTCGCAGTCCCGTGATGATGTAAGAGAGAGTTTGTTCTTCAGTGGCGTTCGGGAAGTATTGCTGGACTAATGCCTTTTTAGCAATAACGTAGGTGTGAATGGGTTCGGTTATCACTTGTTTTCTTTGGAGTATTATCTGTACGGGATCTGCTGACAGGTATGATCCCTTGAATAGCGTACTTAGCTCGTCTTTGATATGGGTGTAAGTCAAGTCTACAAAATTGGGTCTTTTCTGTATGTCATGAAAATAAGTTAAAGCGGTGTCCGTCAAAAATAAAGGTAACATCTCTTTACGCTTAGCTTCCGACCATCCTGCGGCGTGTGCTACATTTTGGAACTTGAGGAAAAATGAGTCAATGTCCTTAGGGTCATTTCCGCTAAATGGTGCCGGGTATAATGCAGTGGGGATTGGGGTGGCCATGTTAGTGGTGGAAATTTCTACAGTTACGTTATCAGAGCTATTAGCAGTGTTAGATGGAGTTGAAACGGGAGCTGGGGTACTTGCTAAGGGCTGGGGTCGGTTTCTGTCGGGTGTTTGCAGTCCAAGGACAAATTGAGGGTAATTTCTATTAGCAGACCTTAACCGTGTTAGTGGAGGGGAGGGAATTGGGGAGAAAGGACGTGAATTTATTGGATTTGCCGTGATTGCAGTTGCTAACTCTATGATTTGGTCGAGGGAGAAATCTAGGTGTTCGTGCAACGCTATCTGTGACGTATTCATAAACGAAGGTTCGTCGTGCTGACCAAAGAACAAATGAAAGTATGGGTATACAGTTATTTATGTCATTAATATATCGCTGGTCAAATAAGTATAAGCAAGTGTTCTCATTCCTGTGTGAATGATGCTTGAATACATGTTATGCAGAAGAACTAGATTTTGTTGAAGGGGGGGGGGGACTCGGCATAAAAGAAAAAGAGGGGTTGTTTTCCATAGGGTATTACACAAAATTGTCACTGGGTCTGACGCATCTTAAGCGTACTGTGGGAGTATGAATTGGAATTACTAAAAATATACTTAAAAAATGCTCCCAAAGTGGGAGGGAGGGGGGGGAGAGAATAATTTAATTTCAATTTCAATTTCAATTTTCCTTTATTAAAGGGCGAGGTTCAGCCTGTGGCTGTTCTACCACCTAACCCCGATGGATACATATACATAATAAATACATTCTACCTACTAAATATTTGTACAATAACAAACAAGGAAGAAAAAGAGAAACATAAAGAAGACACAAAAAGAACAAATGCAAAATTGAGAACAAAGGCTCGTCTACACATTAAAAATAATAATAATAATAAGAAGAAGATACACAAATTAATTGACACAATTGTGCTTGGTGTGATATGGTTAAGAATAATACAAATTTATATTAATGTTATGTGTAAATAACATATAAATGTTCTTAATATGCGAGAAAGGACAAAATATTGTTAAGGGTTGGCAAGGGAGCTGGGGTACTGTGTCTAGTTTGATGCATATCTCGTTAGGATTTATCAGAGAGAGACTATTTCGGGAACCAATAAGAGAGAAAGTTGATTTTCGTGGGTTTATTTTTAGACCGTTACTTTTACACCAGGTATTTATGTTGGATAAATCATCATTGAGCAAAGCTAAGGCTGCATCTGGCGATTTCGGTGGAAAAGGAATTTGTAGTTGAGTGTCATCTGCGTAAAAATGAACTTTACTGTGATTGATTACGGTAGGTAAGTCGGCTGTAAAAATGGTATAGAGGAGAGGGGCTAGAATGGATCCCTGTGGGACAACAGTTTCCAATGGCAGGGTGCGAGAGAGAGGGGGCGTGGCAGCGTTTATGAATACTCTCTGTTGTCTGTTGTTCAGGTACGATCTAAACCATCGAAGAGCGGGAGGTGAAAAATTGTAGTATTTTAATTTGCTCAAGAGCAGGTCATGATGGACACTGTCAAAGGCTTTAGTGAGATCCAGTAATACTAACGCTACTGCCATTCTCTTGTCGATTGATCGTAATAAATCGTCGGTTACTTTAAGTAAAGCCGTTGCCGTGCTGTGTGAGGGACGGAAACCGGATTGACATTTCGGAAGCAGATCTAGGTCATTAACGTGTTTGCGAGTTAGCTTGTTAACAATTTTTTCAGTGATTTTGGAAAATATAGGTAAGAGACTTATTGGTCGAAGGTCATTTAGGGACGTTATTACTTTTTTCTTTGGTATCGGAACAACACGTGCTGTTTTCCAGCTGGTCGGGTATAGTCCAGTCCGGAATGAGAAATTTACGATGTGCGTCAGAGGACGTAAGATGTGGGGTAATAACAGTTTAATCATTTTTATAGATATTCCACCATTACCAGATGCATTGGATGATATTTCGTTTATAGCTTTCATTGTTTCGGCTTCGTTTATTTCTTGCAAGTGGAAAGTTTGAGCGCTTTCGTTAAAAGTGTTGCCATCAAAGAACTCTCGAGTTTTGTTAACGGCATCTTCTGAGACATTCGCTTTGCTGCATACGCTAGAAAAATGCCGGTTAATTGAATTTACGTTTATCAGGTCGGAAGGTATGTCGTTGTTCATATTTTTACTATATACACCCCACGTTTTTATTTTTTTCACAACTCTTTGCTGTTATTGTTGCATCGGAGGTGATGATTAAAATATGCTTTCTTTTCTTGCCGTTGGACCGAGGTGGTGAAGTTTCTCAGTTCTTTGTAATAGTCCCAGTTTGCCTGGGATTTTGTGCGCTTATATTTTATTAGGGCATTGTCACGGAGTTTCATGAGCAGTTTTGTATTTTCGGATATCCACGGAGAGTTTTTTGATTTTATTAATTTAGTTTCAAGGGGCGCATGCTTGTCGAAGAGATTTATTACGTTTTGAGTAACGAAGTGAACTTTATCATCGATGTTGTCGAAGCTATCAATTTGCATCCATTCAATTGTTGCAGCATCCCTATCGAATATCTCTTTGTCGAGGGTAGAGAAGTTTCGAGATTTGATAAACTGTTTAATTAATTTTGGTTTTTCGATGGCAAGTGTCGCGTTTACTAGGCAGTGGTCGGACGTTCCGACGGGAGCGGTTACGTTAAATGAGCGTACAAGATCCGGGTCATCCGTTATTACCACATCGAGGAGTGATTGGGTGGTTGCCGTTATTCTGGTTGGTCGGTTAATGATCTGGACCATGCCGAAAGAGTCGATTATTGATTGTAAATATACCGTTTCTGGTTTATGGGGAGAAAGGAAATCTGCGTTTACGTCGCCTAAAATAAGTAATTTGTGAACGAGTGGAAAAACTTCCGAGATCGTCGTTTCTAGGCGCGATAATTTCGTATACGATATATTAGGGGCTTTGTACACACCAATTATTCCCAGAGTTAGATGCTGGAGCTTCACAGTTACGCTAATCATTTCGACTTCGTCGTCATTTTCGTTGCAAGAGGGAATGATCTTGACATTTAGGTCTTTACGGTAATACAAGATTAGGCCACCCCCACCCTTTGTTGTTCGATCCTTTTTTATTGCTGCGTAACCCGGTATGGAGAAGGTCGAGGCGAGGGCTTCGCGGAAAGACCAGCTCTCGGTGACCAGGAAAATATCGAAAGCCGACTCGAGCACCGTGGTCGCCAACTCCTCTAATTTTGGTGACGACAAGGACCTGACGTTCGCTTGAGCGAGGGTCAGGAAGGGTGGCCTTGGGGGGCGATGACCGGGAGGGAGGAAACCGTTAGTTGCAGGAATTTCAGGCGGTGGAGTCGACATCAGGGAAAATGTAAAGCAATTCGTACAGGAGGGTACTTAATTGCAAAAAAAGTCCTGAAGCACCCCCACCATGTTGTAATCCCGTTTTAACTGGGATCTGAGGTCACAGGGAAGTTTCATTTAAACATTTAGGTAGAGCTTAATAATGATGTATCTGTTGGCTGAACCTGCTCCGTTAATAGGGTAGAGATATGGAAAGTTGGTGTAAGGTTATTCACGCTTGTTCATACCTGGTAGGTGTGTGTGTTGTCTTGTCCTGATGCTTCTCGCAGACCGAATCGTGACAGTTGCCAAGGTTCTATCCAGCGACCCTCAGCTCACCAGACCGAGCGATCCCTTGCGACTTCTAGCATGCTAGGCAGCGGTAACTCCGTGTTCCATCGTCGTAGTTCAGCAGTGTAATGTGTTGTAAAGTATTAGACTAATTATCCATGGAGCGTCGATGAGTGTCAAGTTCTAATAGAGAGCGAGCTCCGGGACGGAGCTTGCTTTTATCATTCTAGGCGTCGAAAGGTTGTTAAACCTTTCAAACGCGGTAGATCCTGTTTAGATCCACGCGTTTGCCTTTCCAGTTCCTTGTTTTACGGAAGTTACAAGTTAGCGCATTCTTGGGATCACTCGCTGGTCGGACAAGTTCAAGAAATATACAAGTGTGAATATCAACATGACGATGTTTTCTTGGCTTAATAATCTCCATATCTCTACAATATATATGGGACGTAGATCAGATTAATAACAGTTAGGAATACATATTACATTCAATCGATTATATATGGGATGTAGAGCAGCTTAATTAAAGTTACAAATACATATTACATGAAATCAATTACATATACATGGGATGTAGATCAGCTTAATTAAAGTTACAAAACTGTTACACTCCTTAGGTTTACAGAGAACTTATTCTCTTGCCAAGGACCTGATAAACAAAAAATCATTCCAAACCTAATCTCTTTACATTCACACACGAACATGAGGTTTAGGAAGATCTGAATCTTGCGCCAGTGACCTCATCCACTCCCAAGGTTTACAGAGAAGCTATTCTCTTGCCAGGGACCTCACCAACAAATAATATCAATCCAAACCTAATCTCCTTTCATTCACACACGAACATAAGGTTTAAGAAGATCTGAATCTTGCGCCAGTGACCTCATCCACTCCCAAGGTTTACAGAGAAGTCATTCTCTTGCCAGGGACCTCATCAACAAATAATCATTCCAAACCTTATCTCTTTTCATTCACACATCCACATGAGGTTTAGGAAGATATGAATCTTGCGCCGGTGACCTCATCAACACCCAAGGTTTACAGAGAACTACATTATTAACCCACCCTCCTTCCCAACTTATGAATAGCAGTATTATATGTTTTTCCATTTTTTCCAGCTTTAAAATCTGAAGACTTACTACTTTGTTATATGTTGACTATTCGAATTTTCCATTAGAAATCTAGATACAAAATTTGATACATTATAATAAAACTTTGATAAGGATCCCAACGTGTGTCTGTAAAATGATTTATTGGACAAATATGATTTTCATCCCTTTCTGTTCACTACATTTTGTGATCACTATTTATAAGTGTTAGGTTTTTTGTTTTCAATTGTTTCTATTATTAGTGCTATGACAAAATTCATTGTCAAATGTCTATTTTTCCTTTCTCCATCCTAAATTTTATGTTAATATGTACTAATAGTAGCTACACATGTAGATGATTTAATTATTAGTACAGTACCATATAACTACAGAGTGTTTATTTACATTTAATTAATTCTAAGCAACTTACAAGTTCTTAAATTTAAATATTTGGAAAATATCAAATAGACCAGTTTGTTCCTTAGCCATTATTGATACAACAATATTGTTGAGGATAGACTCATAACGTACTGATCGGAACTGACCCAGAATTTAAATTTGGAAACAAACCACTATGATATATGCCTGAAAAAGGGATCGAAGACAAAACCCCTATAGGCTTTTGTCTGTGTTTATTTAGTTTACTCCAATTATATGGGGTCAGCATCTTACCATAACTAAATATATAATTAATAAAAGTTAACTACGAAGAATGTTGTAGGACTAAAATATTCTTACCTGGATTAAAAGCTTAGTCTGTAAAGGGACAATCTGCACACAAGGACAAGACACAGGAATAGCCCTTCAGGTCATCATACTGGCCGTAGGTCCAAAAGCCAGTGCCTCGCTAGTCTGCAAAATGCAGTCCAGGGTGTACTACCTGGAAGTGAGATTCACACGCACACACAGTCCTGCAAATCATTATACTGGCCATAGATCTAGATGTCAGAAACTCTCTTTTCTGCATTTTGCATCATAAATTTCTGCATAATGTAGCCAACTTGCATTCCTTCAGCTAAGCCATATCTTAGTCTTGTCGAACTAAAGTTCAAATCTGCCGTACGTATACTATATACATACGTAGTGTTTATCAAATTATTATCTAAGTATCACTTAGCAACTTTCAAGTACTTGTTTGTAAATATTAGGACCATCTGTTACTTAGCCATTATTGAAATTTCAATATTGTTGAGTAATTGTTGCATAAAGTCCATGTCCAAAAGTCAAAGAATGAAATCAAGGAAAAGATACCTCACACTCCCAAGCAACAAATATTATCTTAACATGTATCAGGCACGATCCACAAGGAGGGCGATAAGGATGATCGCTCCTCCAAACTGCCACACTCTTCTACATATTATTATGTTTAATACTTGTGAAGACTAAAATATTCTGCCATTTATCACGAAGTTCAACAGTCCCGAGAACATTTTCCCATTTAGTTGTTAATTTGATGAAAGTCTCCATATGATAGACTGATTGGAATTAATCCTACAATTTAAATTTGGAACGGAAACACTATGGAATATCCCTGAAAATGGGATTATACCTGAGGTCCCTATAAGTTTTTTTATCTTTTCTTATTTACTTTATTCCTCTTACCATTCCGTTTAACATTCCAATGGGATTAATTGTGCCAAAAATAACCATCCATTCCAGCCCGGGACCCCTATTTCTGCAAGACAATATGTACATGGAAATCAGCTTGCATCCTGTTTAAATTACTATATTTTATCTACATGAAAAGGTGCAAAGTAGGCAGAGGCGGCTCCAAGATGAACCATCTAGAGGTGTTGAGGGAGTGCGGAAAGAAATTTAGGGGGTGCGATGCTGAAAATAAGGGAAAAAAGAGACATAGATGGAGGTGGCAACTACAGTTTACCTTCAATTTGTAGATAAGGTTTAGAATAGTATGTAGCATTAATAGCCAAATGTGTAATCAACTACACCCCTAATCGATTTTGGTGATTAACATAAATTATTAACCCAAATGAAATTTTAAAACCTTAGATTGATATCAATTTTCAAGAGAAGCTGTGCCCTCCCCCAGGCCTGCACCCACTGGAAACAGTGTAAACATTCAGATGCAAGTCGATTACATATATGGGATGTAGATCAGCTTAATTACAGTTACAAATATGTATTACATCCACATGATTAAATGGATATATGGGATGTAGATCAGCATAATTACAGTTACAAAATAACAAATATGTATTACATCCACTTGATTATATATATATATATGGGACGTAGATCAACTTAATAACAGTTTGGAATACATATTACATGCAATCGATTATATATGGGATGTAGAGCAGCTTAATTAATGTTTCATATACATATTACATAAAATCAATTACATATTTAAGGGATGTAGATCAGCTTAATTAAAGTTACAAAACTGTTACACTCCTTAGGTTTACAGAGAACTTATTCTCTTGCCAGGGACCTGATACACAAAAAATCATTCCAAACCTAATCTCTTTTCATTCGCACACGAACATGAGGTTTAGGAAGATCTGAATCTTGCGCCAGTGACCTCATCCACTCAAAAGGTTTACAGAGAAGCTATTCTCTTGCCAGGGACCTCACCAACAAATAATATCAATCCAAACCTAATCTCCTTTCATTCACACACGCACATGAGGTTTAAGAAGATCTGAACCTTGCGCAAGTGACCTCATCCACTCCCAAGGTTTACAGAGAAGTCATTCTCTTGCCAGGGACCTCATCGACAAATAATCATTCCAAACCTAATCTCCTTTCATTCACACATGCACATGAGGTTTAGGAAGATCTTAATCTTGCGCCAGTGACCTCATCAACATCCACGGTTCACAGAGAGTTATTCTCTTGCCAGGGACCTCACCCACAAATAATCATTCCAAACCAAATCTCTTTTCATCCACACATCCACATGAGGTTTAGGAAGATATGAATCTTGCGCCAGTGACCTCATCAACACCCAAGGTTTACAGAGAACTACATTATTAACCCACAATACCTCCCAACTTATGAATAGCAGTATTATATGTTTTTCCATTTTTTCCAGCTTTAAAATCTGAAGACTTACTACTTTGCTTTATGTTGACTACTCGAATTTTCCATTAGAAATCTAGATTCAAAATTTGAATCATTATAATAAAACTTTGATAAGGAACCCAGCGTGTGTCTGTAAAATGATCTATTGGACAAATATGCTTTTCATCCCTTTCTGTTCACTACATTTTGTGATCACTAGTTATAAGTGTTAGGTTTTTTGATTTCAATTCTTTCTATTATTAGTGCTATGACAAAATTCATTGTCAAATGTCTATTTTTCCTTTCTCCATCCTAAATTTTATGTTAATATGTACTAATAGTAGCTACACATATAGATGATTTAATTATTAGTACAGTACTATATAACTACTGAGTGTTTATTTATATTTAATTAATTCTAAGCAACTTACAAGTTCTTAAATTTAAATATTAGGAAAATATCAAATAGACCAGTTTTTTCTTTAGCCATTATTGAAACAACAATATTGTTGAGGATAGACTCATAACATACTGATCGGAACTGACCCAGAATTTAAATTTGGAACCAAACCACTATGAAATATGCCTGAAAAAGGGATCGAAGACAAGACCCCTATAGGCTTTTGTCTGATTTTATTTAGTTTACTCGTCGTGTCTCCTCAGTTAACGTGCTAATAGGAGGCATTATGACTAGTAATAACCACCCATTCCAGCCATGGTCCCATATTTTTGCAAAACAATACTCTAATCTCTAGTAAATGGAAATCAGCTTGCTTCCTCTTTACACTACTACATATTCTTTACATGGAAGTGTTTTTAGATTTAATTTTCGGTGAAGTGAAGGACCTGTGTGACCTGCCCGTCCCAAACGTAACTTCTCAATCCGCCACTGATATCGTATCAATCCATAGGATTGTATGTTTATTTTATTAAGTCTCTCTGAACGCTTCATGTTGACCAGGGCATTCACTTGTTGTTTTCTCAGCTGTCTCAAGCCTCTTAGGCATGTTTACAATGCATTGTGTTGTGCCATGCAAACCTCCTGAGCATTCAGGAAGCAGGTAATACTTCTGGGTTTGTTGTCAGCGGTTTGCATGGTAGCAATTATAATAAACACGATTCGGCGATTCGGCATCGAGGAAGAGCTCGATGGCCAGGGAATATAGAGGTGAGACAAGCTGGGAAGGGACTGGACTTTGGGAATTGAGTTGGTAGAGAGAGGAGGTCAGCAAGACAGGAGGTCGATAGTGGAAGCACGCTTTGGTCAACAAGTTAGAAGCTTACAGAGGACTTCGCTATTGTGATTCAGCTCAGAAACTTCAGTTAGACAGGTAATTATCCTACACCCAGCCATGATACAGGTTCAACGGTTCACAAAATCCAACGAGTTGCCATTGTCTTTTCAGTAGTTTAATTCCTTTTGTGTAATTTGTACCTTTCGCATGCCAAGCAATAACTCGTCATGTCAATGACGAGTGGTCTCATCAAGAGGATGAATGATGAGTAGTTTACATCACCCCATCGATTAACTGGTTCAGATCCCTTCATTCTATAGAATGACACGTGGATGGAGGTGCTTAGGGCTTTCATCCATTTTTTCGGAAATGCGATGAGAAAAGAGGTTTCAACAACCAGTTTAAATTTAAACCCCACCCAAAATTTTGACACGTGGTGGATTTGCTAGGGCTTCTCATGCATTTTTTCGGAAATGCGATGAGAAAAGAGTTTGTTAACCAGTTTAGGAATTATTCCCCACCCCAAATTTTGACACGTAGTGGAGTGCTAGTTCGTTACCCACCCCAAACATTTTGCTCATTTATTTAGTTTCTTTTGTATGTCCTTGCCATATTTCAATTTTGAAAATACATAGGGCTTAAAGCTTTTGCATTAATGGGGGGGGGGAGAAGAATTAATATATGCCATGATAGATGTTTAGTCTAACATGAGGATGAATTCGATTAAATTTATCGACTTCAAGCTGGGTCGATAATCAGCGAAATGTAAGAATGCGTAGGAACTTGCGCCCTAGCTCCGTCGCGGTTACCCGCGTCGGGCTGGCGCTATGGTATCAGGAGCGTCCGGCAGTCCGCGTGGCGGAAGGTTCGATGTCGGGTTTCAGGCAGCCCATTTCATCAAAAATGTGGCCAGCCCAGGGACGTCCGTGGACGATTCCCTATCAATCTGCTCCTGGTAGCTCTGTGGTTCATTCACGAACCCGGTACCATGGCTACGACAAATTCCCACCTGGGAAATTTTTACCATCCAGGATTTTAATTAAGGAATAAGGGAAAGGCATTTAGATTTGAAGATTTCTTGCATTGACAGTGATTTTAGAATTTTTTTTACATAATCTTGAATACGAAAATTATTACAACGTTGGTTATGAGGATGCAGTAAGCTACAGTGAACAGTAAACGATTTTACCTTTAACATTTTAATTAATTAATAATGTGGATTAAAAGTGGATTTTAAAGTTATTTATGAATGAGGAAAATAAAATTAGTGCCACCGAGTCAGAGACAATCAGCACTATGTGCATTTTAACGAGTTATAGCAGAGAGTATGCTTGTTTGAGTCAATATTTTGTTTAATTGAGATTCCTTAACAGTTTAATTTCAATTTGGTTTAAAACTGACCGTAACCTGTAAATGATTTAGAATGCTTGAACTATAACTGCTAAGACTTTTGCAACGAGGATATTACATTTTTATACATATATAGTTTTGGGAACGAATAAGGCCCCGAGGACCACTCATTTATATTCTTAATGACTGAAGTCTCCTAGCACCTCATGAAGGGAGCTTAGATTAAGGGGATAGTCAAGTTTATACGAGATAGTCACTTGCCTTACGTTTACTTAACTTACGCATACATTGCCTGAAAATTTTAATTCATGTTAATATGTAAAGAAACAAAACGCCAATTATATTCCTCGACACGCATGTACAAGGTTCGTACCGTGATTTAGGGTATAAACCGCCCGATTAATTAAAAGTTCTAGTTGAGAAGTAATAGATGTATAATTAGGCTGCAGTGACGAGAGATGTCCGTTCACAGGTAAGCAGTAGTGACGAGAATGAATCCGTACACAGATATACATATACTTATATGCTTTAAGCAAAGTTAGGCACAGCCAACTTATTTTTGAATAACTAGAAGAGAATTAGGAGAGCATCACACGGCGTGGACGTTTCTCACATATTAACGAGATTTTTTTTTTGTTAGTATATATTTATATATTTTTTTTCCTGTCCGAAACATTGTTTCGTTTGACAGTTGAATATTTATCCTTAGCACGTTGTAGCTTCGAATGTTAAAAACTTTAAAATGCAGATTGTTTTAAAATCTTAAATATAAATATTGCAAGTTTGCTCCAAGTTACGGTATTTATTAAAGTGAAACAGGTCTAATATTTTAAATCCACTCACGAGATATAATAATAATTTATAATAAAATAGCACTAATAATATTAACAATTAAAAGCAGACTTATTATTTAATAATGTGCTTTAGGCACAAAAGTTTTGCAGTATGTAATAATACTAGCTCAGCGAATACATCACTAGAATTTTATAGTTACTCTTCAGAAGAAGGTATATGATTATACTATTAGCAAAGTTTATTTTAAGCGCCAGTTATGAGAATATTTATATTATATGAATATGTAGACGTCGACGTCAAGATTTTTTTGCGCTCCTATAACAAGTATTTTCCTTCGGATATTGGATTGCAACCGATAATCCTGGAAATCCATTCTGCCATCGCAGAATGATAATGAGTAAACCACAACGGTTTTAGTATAAAGCTTTGCCACAATAATATGCTAAGCATATTTTAGAATGAGTAGAGAGAATTAAAGATTCTTCAAGTTTTAGTGATGTTAGTATTTTAATGCATTTAAAGATCGCATAAATAATAATTATTATTTTTCAGGTAGTCAGGAGTAAATCAGACTCAATTTTTTCCTTTACCTTGTACCTCAGTACGGTTCAATTGATGTTAAGTATTTAAGAATAGAAATAACACCTGAAAGTAGATAAGAGAAGTTTGCAGTAAAATTTAAAATAAGATAAGTTAACCAGTGCTAATAAATTTAGAGAATAAATAAATTATATTAAATAAATAAATTACGCAGATAATTTGAGCCTAGAGACAGAAATAATTAAAAGTTGAGTTAAAATATTTACTAATTAGACTAGGCAGGCTTAAAGTACGTATTAGCTTTGAAGAACTGTTTGTTTTGATTGCCTAAGCAACATGAAAATCATTGCGATTTTAGTTATTTTAAACGGATTTCTTCCATACGTAAAAGCTTCTAATTTTATTTATCTGTTGAACAAGTCCTTTGACTATCCTTATAATATAATTACAATTTTATTATTAACAACATTTATTATTAGTATTTTTATAATTTTCATAATCTGTTATTTTCAATGTCAGCGCAAGAAATCTATTACTTATGACCATGAGTGTACCAACGATTTACCGTTAAGCAAATTTAATAATGATCCACCGCCCATTGATCAGATTTACGACGATGTAACACCGATTGTTGAAGTGGTACCATTTAAAACGAGTCACCCGCCAATTCCCCCTCCACTCCCTCAGTCCATTATTATTCAACCTAGGGTACAACAAGAAGTTCTAGACGTATCCAGAAATAGTGTAGTCACTACAAACGACAGTATAGATTTGCCGAAGAATATTTTATCCGTTAAAGATAGAGTTCAGAAATTTGCCGTAAGCAAGGGTCCTAATTTTGTTCAAAACAGTTGCCAAATGGAAAGTGAATTGCCTATTTCATCCTGTGTTCAGCCAGTTGTACAAGTTAAAGAGTCATTTGCGAATCAGTCACCAGTAAAAGCCGAGAAAGTTTCAAGAGTTACTTTAAAAGCAGAAAGTAAACCAAATTCTCAGGTTCCTGAACCTGTTGTATCGTTTACAGACCATATTTTCTACGACCTTATGTTCGATTAGAATTTTATATTAATTACGATTCAAATTTTAAGTATAATTCATTTTTTACGTTTGATTGTACCTTATGCAAGGTTTATTAGTCATTTAGTTTGCTAACAGCTTCCCAACTGTTGTTATTTTACCAGCACGGAAGTGTTCCAGTAACACGCTGTCGTAAGCGCAACGAAGTTTTTTTTCCTTTCCATCCAATTTATTACGTCATTTCAAAGACCTTGACTTTATTTCGAACTCCCGCAGCGCTTACTAGACTTTGTTCGTAGTAAGTTAAAGTTTTGTAAACAGTTACGCGTCATTCCAGGTATCAACGAATCCTGGCGTTGCATTTTCCTTCTCCGTTCGTATGCCCGCTGCTCGAAGCAGTAACCTTTTCCCCTCCACCTCTCCGACGACACCCGAACGTACCCGAAGTCGGCAAGCACGGCAGCGAATTTTGCCAGAGCTCTTGTTATCGCCATAGAGAAATTTTCAGTTGCGTCCAGCGACCACAAATGCAACCTTGCACAATTTAGAATGTCGGGTATCAGCGAATTCCTTTTCCGCACTCAAGCTCTCTTCCGAGTACTTTGAACACGCTAGAAGCTCAGAAAACCCTTAGCATGGAGATTACTTCTGCCAGGGGCGGTCGTCCATTACAATTTTAGGGGATCACTTTAGTTACGCATATAGCCATTAGAATTTGATTTTACATTAGAAGTTCATGTAAACAATGTTAGGGATATTTTGTTCTATATAGATAAATTTTTCCGTAAAACGTCGCATTTATGCACTCCAGACTAATCACGACCAATAATTTTGTAGTGTAATTTTGAAGTGAAATCTATTACTGACAATAAATTATTCCAGTTTATTAGAACACGCAATGGTATTTTAATATCAGGTTCAGGTCAATTTATTGTTATTCAGAATTTGAACAATAATTTGAACACGCACAGATCAATTCAGCTTAACGAAGGGGAATCTCTATTTTTTAATTATCAGGATTTTTCGCAAATTATTGTGGATCAACAAATTTTACACACAAGAATTTTAGCTTTTGAACAAGTAAAAATGCAGGAAATTGAGTTATTACCTAATATTCCCAAGAATTTATCTGATTTCACTATTCCCCAATGGACTTCGCTTGAACTTGCTTTAAAACAACTTAATCAATCAATTAGTAAAAACATTTCATTTCAGGAATTAGTTCTAAACCCGTTGCCCATGTCTATATTAGTTTTTGTTATTTGGAATGTGTTATTAACCGCAACCTTAGGATATTATTTTTATAAGCATCATCAGCTTGCGAAACAGATTAATTTAGAGCAGCACAGTAATAATTAATAGGTTAAGGCAACACATTAATCATGGACATTAATATTTTAAATTACGGTTGGATATTTTATTTAAATTCTCCTTATTTATTTTCAAAGAGTTATGGCAATTATTTTATCAATTTATTTTAATCATATTTTATTTTGATGAGACAATTTAATTTAATTTTAAAGAAAAGGCAGTGGAAATTAGTTGGTTTTGTGTACATGCATACTTGAATTATATATACCCATCCTCTTGCAATTTCCTTTCTTTGTCATAATTTTTCCTTTTAACCTAACCTGTCTATACGGAGCACCATGGACAAGCAATGCCTACACCATCCATGGGCATTTTTCGTGACGGACATCCGCAGGCAGTCTATTACCAGGCAGAAAGACTGATTACCATTCTACGAGGGAGACATGCCGACATTTTAAGCACTATTTCAAGAAGAGAATCGTCACCACCAATTTGAGGGAGACATGCAGACATTTCTAATTACTACACAGAGACTACCTTTTACAGGAAGGATGTAGTCAACCATACATTTCCCAGTATAACAGACTACACATTATCAACAACACCTAGTGATGGAGCTAGATAAATTTCCCTCCACACTGCAGTTCGAACTACAACTTTTCCCCATCTCCCAAGTTCTACGGGTAATTTACTACTTTTTTTGCCCAATGCAGTCAAGACGACAAGCAATCCAGAAAGAAGAGGAAGCAGAGAAAACATATATTTTACAAACAGCAGTTCTGGTCACAAACAATAATTACAGAATTGTGCTACAGTGTTTCTACACATACACATGCGAGCTCCTATCATGTGTATCTATTTGGTTATTTAACATGCATTATGGGAAACAATACTTTTCCATAGCCCTTATATACATTTTTTAGTTTTGTGTCATGGATAAGAACTAGTTTTATATGCATGCAAGTGTACATCATACTACAAGGAAGCGACACGCACCAGTGGTGTCAAGTGACCAGTGTTCGCATCAATTAGTGCATAATTTTTTTTTTTACGATGAAATTTTGCACTTCGAATAGTAAATGGACATGCAAGCAATACAAATAACATAATTATAGCACTTTCGAACATTTTAGAAAGCATGCTTTAGTGCCAATATTTTATGCATATGTTTGTCGCATGCAGGTATTATTGTTATTTTTTTTTTCTTCTCTTTCTTCTCACCAACATGGAAGATTGAAAGCGACATATTTGTTCGCAGAACATTGTTTTTGATATTTATAACTCAAGCACATAGTTTTGTTACTTGCAAGATTAATAATTTTTGTGTGCAGTCCTACAGAGGTATTCACCACGCCATAGATGTGTATACTATGTACAGTTTAAACGTAGAAAAGAAAATTGAACGCTATACTTAAGTTTTACCAGCGACAGTTTTTAGTGTAACTCACTATATGCATTTGAATATTGTATAATAATACATTGGAATGTGCAACACAGCCATGCAAGTTTATATATTTGGCGATGTTAGGAGTGCAGTGCTACGTAGTTCGTAAAACATACGCATTTTGATATAATCAGGCTTCACACGGACAAAACAGTGAGATGTGACAATGTTTTACATGCTTACTTACGTGTACTTATTTGTGCACCTTTTCAAGGTATTTTTTAGTTTGAAGAGTTTATATCGAGCGGCAATATAAACAAACATTGTGAATTCCGTTTCATCTTGCAAGACGCTCCCTCCAGCCGTTAGCTTCGCGGAACACACAGAGTCGTTACCGCGTGGCGAGGCATCACAGACTCTTGACTCGGAGCAAATGGATGAGCAATTATACATAATAAACAGTACGTACGCACAAAATGTGGTACATTAAGAGTTTTTCGCTTAACGACACGAACGTTTGTGATTTCTAGTCCTATTATAGTATATATTATTGTTTTTTACGTCGTATAAACATACGAATTTGTTAGTATTAAGGGTATTATTCATTATAGAGTTTAGGGAATAAAAATTTTTTCTTTCCTTCAGGCTACGGCAAACAAGGGAAGGTATGTTTTGGTGGATTTTCTTTTGTATATTTGGTTTTTTAAGAAAATATATGGAATTGGCGAACCTGAGTCATGTCAAGCTTTGCGATTTGACTTTTAAATTTTCAAAGAAGAAAATTTTTCCTAGAGGGCGCGAACGTATCAATCCATAGGATTGTATGTTTATTTTATTAAGTCTCTCTGAACGCTTCATGTTGACCAGGGCATTCACTTGTTGTTTTTCTCAGCTGTCTCAAGCCTCTTAGGCATGTTTACAATGCATTGTGTTGTGCCATGCAAACCTCCTGAGCATTCAGGAAGCAGGTAATACTTCTGGGTTTGTTGTCAGCGGTTTGCATGGTAGCAATTATAATAAACACGATTCGGCGATTCGGCATCGAGGAAGAGCTCGATGGCCAGGGAATATAGAGGTGAGACAAGCTGGGAAGGGACTGGACTTTGGGAATTGAGTTGGTAGAGAGAGGAGGTCAGCAAGACAGGAGGTCGATAGTGGAAGCACGCTTTGGTCAACAAGTTAGAAGCTTACAGAGGACTTCGCTATTGTGATTCAGCTCAGAAACTTCAGTTAGACAGGTAATTATCCTACACCCAGCCATGATACAGGTTCAACGGTTCACAAAATCCAACGAGTTGCCATTGTCTTTTCAGTAGTTTAATTCCTTTTGTGTAATTTGTACCTTTCGCATGCCAAGCAATAACTCGTCATGTCAATGACGAGTGGTCTCATCAAGAGGATGAATGATGAGTAGTTTACATCACCCCATCGATTAACTGGTTCAGATCCCTTCATTCTATAGAATGACACGATATGTACAAATGCATATTATCAGTGTCTGCTCCATTCAGTGCAGCTAGTTGCGGAAGACAGTGCAGAATTTTGTTGTCTGTTCAGAAACAGTCTGTCTCCCACTTCGAATCAAACATAGGTTCCTTATATTAAAACTTAACATTCGCATGTGGGAGCACCTAGTATAATACTGCTCACGTTTCCAAACAGCGTATCATCAATCAGATAAATTTTCTTCCGCTGAAGTTTGGTATTTTCGAGTCACAAGTCACCAAACGCTGTTAGCATCACAAAACTAATGAGCATCGGAACACCAAATATTTCCAAACATACAGATTGATTGAATTTAAAATTGTGCGTGCACCAGCACTTTGGCTATTTTGCATCCCTCACATTATATGGGGTCCAGCCCCTTACCATAACTAAATATATAATTAATAAAAAGGTAACTATGAAGAATGTTGTAGGACTAGAATATTCTTACCTGGATTAAAAGCTGAGTCCGTAAAGGGACAATCAGCACACAAGGACAAAACACAGGATGACACACACATAGCCCTACAGGTCATCATACTGGCCGTAGGTCCAAAAGCCAGTGCCCCGTTAGTCTGCAAATTGCAGTCCAGGGTGTACTACCTGGAAGTGAGATTCACACGCACACACAGTCCTGCAAATCATTATACTGGCCATAGATCTAGATGTCAGAAACTCTCTTTTCTGCATTTTGCATCATAAATTTCAGCATAATGTAGCCAACTTGCATTCCTTCAGCTAAGCCATATCTTAGTCTTGTCGAAGTAAAGTTCAAATCTGCCGTACGTGTACTATATACATACGTAGTGTTTATCAAATTATTATCTAAGTATCACTTAGCAACTTACAAGTACTTGTTTGTAAATATTAGGACCATCTGTTACTTAGCCATTATTGAAATCTCAATATTGTTGAGTAATTGTTGCATAAAGTCCATGTCCAAAAGTCAAAGAATGAAAACAAGGAAAGGATACCTCACACTCCCAAGCAACAAATATTATTTTAACATGTATCGGACACAAGGAGGGCGATAGGGATGATCGCTCCTCCAAACTGCCACACTTTTCTACATATTATTATGCTTAATACTTGTGAAGACTAAAATATTCTGCCATTTATCACGAAGTTCAACAGGAACGAGAACATTTTTCCTTTTAATTGTTAATTTGATGAAAGTCTCCATGATAGACTGATTGGAATTAACCCTACAATTTAAATTTGGAACGGAAAAACTATGGAATATCTCTGAAAAAGTGATTAAACCTGAGCCTCCTATAAGTTTTTGCATCTTTTCTTATTTACTTTACTCCTCTTATCATTCCGTTTAACATTCCAATGGGAGGAATTGTGCCAAAAATAACCACCATTCCATCCCGGGAACCCTATTTCTGCAAGACAATATGTACATGGAAATCAGCTTGCATCCTGTTTAAAGTACTATATTTTATCTTCATGAAAAGGAGCAAAGTAGGCAGAGGCGGCTCCAAAATGAACCATCTAGTGGTGTTGAGGGAGTGTTGAAAGAAAATTAGGGGTACGATGCTGAAAATAAGGGAAAAAAGAAACATAGATGGAGATAGCAAGTGCAGTTTACCTTCACTTTGTAGATAAGGTTTAGAATAGTTCGTAGCATAAATAGCAAAAGGCGTGAATCAACTACACCCCTAATCGACTCCGGTGATTAACATAAATTATTGACTGAAATGAAATTACAAAACTTTAGATTGATATCAATTTTCAAGAAAGGGTGTGCCCTCGCCCAGGCCTGCACCCACTGGAAACAGTGTAAACATTCAGATACAAGTCGATTACATATATGGGACGTAGAGCAGCATAATTACAGTTACGAATATATATTACATCCACATGATTACATGCGTATATGAGATATAGATCAGCATAATTACAGTTACAAAATAACAAATATGTATTACATCCACTTGATTATATATATATATATATATATATATATATGTGACGTAGATCAGGTTAATAAAAGTTAGGAATATATATTACATCCAATCGATTATATATGGGATGTAGATCAGCTAAATTAATGTTACAAAACTGTTACACTCCTTAGGTTTACAGAGAACTTATTCTCTTGCCAGGTACCTCATACACAAAAAATCATTCCAAACCTAATCTCTTTTCATTCACACACGAACATGAGGTTTAGGAAGATCTGAATCTTGCGCCAGAGACCTCATCCACTCCCAAGGTTTACAGAGAAGCTATTCTCTTGCCAGGGACTACACCAACAAATAATATAAATCCAAACCTAATCTCCTTTAGTAGTATAATTGATGCTATAACTAGGACAACAAATGATGAGCCCCCCTCAAGCAGATTTGGCTACACTTAAACCTAGCTCAACATGCCCATATGAGCTTTTTGCTCAAGTGTAGCACCCTGTCTAATCCAAGATTTTTGTAAAAATGCCCCGAAACTACAGTGTACAAATGATGAGCCCCCTCAGATTGATTTGCCTACACTTACAAAAGGCACTTCTGTGAGATTGTTGTCCATAATCCTGTCAAAAATATGCCCCTCTTGATATTGTTTTGGATACACTTGAAATTAAGCCAAAATCCTCATAAAACCCATACCCACCCACACACACACACACACACACCCACACATATTTACTTCCGGTTTAAGTTCAATTGGGCACCAGCCTCAACTCATATATCTAATACTAAAACAATGTAATATGCAGAGATTTTCTAGAATTGCTCTGTGACTCTCTCATTTCTTACATCATAAACATATGATTTTTCACCTATAAGAATAACACTACATATGGTGTCATCAGGGAGTGTTTCGTGGAATTCACAGATAATTTTAATGTTTGTCCTGTCATTAACCACAACTTGTTTTCTTTTTGAAGTGTTGATGACAAACATGGGTCTCTGTGCTTTGAATTCATCTGGTGTGTAATACATGTCAGTATTGCCAGTAGTGACCCTTTTGTATGTTGAAAATGCTTCATATAATTTGAGGAAATCATCCTTGGACATGTCTAAATTATAATTTTCTCTAGGAAATACCTCATTTCTGCCATTTTTAAGATATATGTTCTTGATGTTGCAGCTATCAAATTTACTTGAATTTTTTTTCCTGATTATTGTGTCTTCCAGTCTGAAACAGTACCACCACAAAATCTGGCATGTCATATTGTATACTGGAGAATGAATTTGTAGCATCAAACTCATAATAAGTACCAGTGGCAGGCTTCTGTACACATTGATATGTATAAAATTGTAAAGGAATCTGTGGATTTTTTATTATATCTGCTTTGTATTTAAGAGCATAACTGGCTTCATATTCAACAACCGGGATTCTTAGCTCCATAGTCTGAATAATGCATTTGCCCTCATCAGGTAGGGTATTAGGCAGAGCTTCCCCTGTAGAGTTTAATGTACTGTACCTCATCAAAGCATTATTATCACTTGCAGCTCTTCCAAATGTGATTCTTAAACCACCCTTCCACATAATATCTTTGTAATCTGAGAAGAATCCTGGCAACAGGCGCATAGGGAACAGTACAGTATGGCTCTTGGATAATATTTTATCACCAGCCTCAAATCCACCTATTTTGTAGTAAGAAGCCTCGGTTTTGGATAATTTTAATGTGGCCAAAGCTGTGGAGGTAATGCCGGGATAATCTACTCTGTTTATAACAACACCATGCTTTCTGATCTCAATTTCAGAGAACAGATGCGGCACAAAATTGTCCACCAATCTTATATTTGAATTTGCCGGATAATCTGTTCCATCGAGCTTTACAACATCAAATTTGATGTAAAGATCTGCTCTGTGAGGGTGTATAAAACCATCCCCTACATCAAGATCAACCTCAATCTCTGTGTTGGGTTGATTTAAATTTGCAAATGTCCTCCTGTTTGGGGGGAATGATTGTAGCTCATAACTCTCAATATTTTCCATTTTTTTGTATGTATTTTTATTTAAATATTAATCTCTATGATTGCAGTTGTTGTGGCTCCAGCAAAATCAACTAATTCTTCTTTTTCATTAGTGACCATCAATTCAATGTAATCTATTCTATTATGGCACACAGGAAAATATAATGTTGGGATGGAGAGTAGATGATGGGCTCCATAAATTCAGAATTAGGTTTGAATGTTGCAATGATGCCAGTTTGTTTGTGAGTGCCTATGCCATTTGATTTCTTGATCATACCCTCGGCCACATTACAGTGAATATTTAGAGTCTCTATGGCTAAGAATTTAGGTATATTAATAGCAGTGTGTTTGATGGCTGGTTCAAGTTTTGTGTTGTTCTCAAAGCCTAACAGTTCTCCTATAGTACCCAGATCCACTGTTTCTGTAGCAGATACAATCTCTACTCTGTGAGTGACAGAATTTTGAGTTAATACTATACCTCTGGGTAACTGAGCATTTAGAGTAGATAGATTATATTGCCCTGGAGTGATGACAATTTTTTGATCCCCTACTGCAATTGTGTTGTTGTGGTGTGTAATATTAGGGATCAAGTACATGCCATAAAATGCTCTGAGAGCTATTGTTTTGGGATACACTATATCATCATGTAATTTGAGTTTCAATATTGAATTTTGGCTGGTGAGATGGAATACCCCCATGATGTTTTAAATACCACAGGGCTTTTTGAAAATTTTCAATTGATGGTTTATTTATTTGAGACATATATCTAAGAACAGATAAACACAGATGTCCGCAATTAACATCTTTGAAATTTTGAACACGGGCATTATTGTAATAAAGATTAGCTGAATTTAGATATTTTATTAAATTTTCAGGTGGAACACCTCCAAATGAATCAAACACAAATGCCTCATTTTTTAAATATTTAAGATAACAGATCCAGTGAGTGCCCTGATTTTTGTACTTATCCAAATTAACAATGCCACACTCTTTGTTGAGTGGTTGTTCTGGTAAAGAATCAGACATGTACACACCTCTAAAATGTTTGATGCCCAGTGACTTGATTAAAGCTTCAATATCTTGGTTTGTAAGCGGCTCTTGTTTTTTTAAACTTATTCATGGCTCTCTTAACACCTTTGCCTTGTTTCTCTATGGCCAGGTTATGGCGCTTCAATTCATCTAATTCTGCTATCAATAGTTTTAAGAGATTTAAGACCTGCATAAGGTACCTGATACATAACACCCTTGGCCTTCATTGTAGGTTTATTATATATATATTCACAACCCCCACCCCAGTTTTTGTTTGGTATTCATAGCTATGGTGGTTCCCAATGCTGCTAATTTTTCACTTAAAGAAGAATCTTTGCTTACAAATCTACCAAATGCAGCCTCTTCTAATTTCTTGTCTGCGACATGTCTCTTGTCAAGATCAGAATGTGTGTTGTATGCTATGTCATGGTCTCTACAAGCAGCATCTAGGGGATTAACACCAGGATCACCTCTGTCTAATTTATGGTCCAATTTTGTACCGGGACGACAATACTGATAGCCTGGAATGTGTAGTTCAAATGGCAGCTTGTTTATAATGTCATTAACCAACCCCCGACCCTCAGAAATATTCCAAAATTTAGGTGGTAGAGTCTTAATAATTTTTATAAGATATCCAATCCCCTTAGTGTCATTCACTATAAAATTAGACAATTTTGTGCTTATCATGTCCATAATTCCAACCTTTTCATTGTAAAAATTATGGTTGCCAGCATTTTCCTCCCCAGCTATCACCAATAACCTATCTACAAGTTTCCTGACATCATCAACCCACACAATTTTTTTTAGGCAGGGTGTTGTAATGTTTGATTCCACTGCCAGTCTTGATCTGTGACCATATGGGCTTGATTAAGTTGTTATATTTTGCTCCACTGCTAGACTTCACTCTTTTTTGTGTGCTATGATTGTTCTGGTATAGAGCATCTGATTTTATTAATATTTCTTTGTAATGCTCATAATCTTGATCTGTATAGCTGACAGGTCTCTTCCTAGTCATCAATTCCCACAATCCAGGTGTGCCGGGATACTTAACAAAAGCACCTCTTTCTCCAAGATGAGATTCTGAATATACAATTATATCATCTCCCATAAATGTTACTCTGAAATTGCCAATTCTATGTATGATGCTACCATCACTCTCTGTGTCAGCATATAAGCCAAAGACCTCATCTTTGTTGTCTTTAGGTGTGCTTAAATATTTTTGAGCAAGAAGACCCAATTCAATAGGATCCTGAGTAGCTTCAATTCTTCGAGGAGTAACAGGACTAGGTGTATGAATACTAGAAAGTGGGGTGATTGGATAATCTAATATGTTCCTTGCAGCTACAGGTACAAGCTCTGTGATCAAATTTTGATTTTGCTCTGTAACAGTTTTGATATTTTTACCTAATTCACTAATAGCATCAATAATAGGCGGTTCTGTTTGCTTGTGTTTTTCATAAATTCCACGGTTCTCTGATTTCCATCCCTTAAATCTTTTTACAAGATAATCTCTTAATTTAAGATCGTCAATAATTGGCCTTTTCATGGTTATTTATATATGTTTCAATGTCTAGAAAATTGTTAATTTCATTTCTATATTTACCAGTATTAGGTGTTCTTGTCATATCAATTGTGACAAACCCATAACTGTCTTGATTCCAGCACATACAGCAAAACTTGGAAGAATCATTGTAGCTCAAGTCCCCACCTACATATTCATCATGTATGTGTTTGAGGTTGGTATGATCTTGATGAAACACACATATAAAATTGCTGTTGTCTCGGATCAGCTGCTTCGGAATTTTAGAAAAAGTCTGTGCCAGGTAGAAACAATCTATGTTTTTGTGTCGGCCCTGTGTAAAAAAATTCTAACCTTGTTTTGATTATCCAGTATAATGTCATCAAACACAACAACAGAATTATCGAGACATTCACGGAGTGGCTTAACATCTGGTTCAAAAGTGGCTATATCCACTCCATGATATAGCTTCATCAGCTGCTGATATTTTAATTGTTCCAAGCTCTTAGAAAAGACATACAAGTGCCTGTTTTTCCAGTCTAACCAGTTGGGTGCCAATAAAAAATTATCAACCATTAGTGTAGTTTTACCACAAGCCGATGGCCCAACAATAAGACATCTAATATTATCAGGCAGCAAGTTGCGATTTCTCTTAATCTGCTGTTCAGGTTCTGGCAGCCTCTTTATAACATCCCAGGTGTTCATATTATTATTTTGGCTGCATCGATCCAGCTGTGTTCTGGAAGTCCTAGCCATTTGACAAATAACTTGTTGCCTTTTCTGCGGATGATTTTTTCTATGAGATATGTGTCAGGCTGTTTAGTTTTGGTGAGTTCTTCTTCATACAACCGGCCTTTGAGAATTTCTCCTCGGTGGTCTTTTATTATATATGTGTTAAGGGTCCCAGGTTTAACTTGAACCACTGTAAATAATTCAGTGCTCCAGTTTCTTGTAAAGCCTCTTTTGAATAAGTGCTTATATTTGCTGATTCTTACTTGATCGCCCACCTTGTATTTGGCTTTTCTTGTTGTTGGCTGGTATCTAGGATAATAAACAGTTCTGATCAATTTTTGCTCATCAGATGAAGTTACTTCTGAGGGTTTCATGTTGATTGTGGAATGGACAGAGTTGTTATATTGATGTAAAAGTTCTGGAAGAATATTAATCCATTTATAATTACCTTGAAGTGTAAATTGTTTATACATAAGATTTTTTATGGTTTTGTTGAATCTCTCTACAATTGAGGCCTTGAGATCACTGTAACTCGAATAATGTTGTATTGACTGGCTTTTAATAAATTGTTGGAATAGAGAATTATAAAATTCTTTGCCATTATCTGTTTGCAAATAGTGCGGTGATCTTCCACTCTGATGATGATTGTCCTGAAGGCTTCTGTAACACATTTTCCAGTCTTGGATTTGAGTGGCACAGCCCAGGCAAATTTTGAAAATGTGTCTATTACAGTGAGTAGATACTTGTAGCCCTTGTTGATTTTGTCTACGTTTTTCAGCTGTCCACTTGCCATCTCAATCAAGTCGCTCTGCCATAAATCATCTATGCCTTTTGTAACTACTGGCAGTCTCTTAAAATTATGTCTGGCTTGTCTGTGTAATTCATCAACAATAATGTGTCTAGACATAATATGAAAACAAGAATATTGCAACTATAGGGTGTTCAGCAGCTGATACTACTGGATTTTCTAAATATAATTTGTCCCCTATTTGTATTTTAAATTCCAGAGAGCCATCATCTTCAGCATAGGCTGTTTCTAATGTATTGGGGTCTGTAAAATCCTCTAACTCTACACTGGTGATTTTTTGTTTGTTGTCAGCATTTGTTATTGATAAGGTGGGGTAGTGGTGTCCCTGTGGTTGAAGCCAATATTTGATCTTGATTGGTCTCAGTGTGCCCCCAACAAAAAATTGGTAATAAAATTGTGCAGGGGACAGCATATATATTTTGCCTCCTGGTGTAAATGGTGAATCATATTCTTTGTTGGGGATGCTGTACAATTCAAGAATTACTGTATGTTTAGGATTTTCAATTATGCCTGTTATTTCTTTTTCTGCTGTAAGCAATCTACTTGTTACAGATTCAAGGTGCTCATTGATGGTCCTAACAACATCATCATGGCCTGGCTTGATTTTTATGTCCACAACAAGTTTCTTGTATTGTTGCACAATTTCTTGTAGCTGGGTGGCAAAAACAGACAAAGCATTTGCTTGATTGGATTCCATGGTCCCTAGCTATTGCTTGATATTAGCTACAATTTGCTGTAAATTTTCAACAACTGCCAATTTTGAATTTTGAGCAGTAAGATCATGGACCTGTCTTCTGATATCCTCAAACAGGTCATGCAGTTCATTAATATGTTGATTCGTTGGTAGAGTGGCCACTGTCTGAGTGAGTTGTTTGATCTCTGTTTGGATATTCTTGATATCTTCTGATTTCAATATGCGATTCACAGCTCTCTTAATATTTTTAAGTTCCTGTGATGTAGGCAGATTTGATACAGTATTTTGCAAACATTCAAGTGCCAATTTTACATTATTTAATTCAGAAGCATCAGCCACATTTTGCATAGCATTTTGGAGCAGGGCTATATCTGCCTGAGTGGGTGTTGATTGTTGTAAAATTTCAAGCTTTGTTTGGATATCATCAATCAAGTGATGAAAATGAGATAGCTCAGATTCAGTGTTGAGGTTTTCAAGTTTTGTGATCTGTTGCTGGACACTGACAAGAGTGTCTACAATACCGGGCAAGCGGGATTCCTGTACATTTGTCAAATCACTTTGCACTGCTGCTATTGTACCTTGAATTTTTCCAAAATCTTCATATGTTTCAAGTTGCAGCTTAATATTGGCAACACTCCGAGTTATTGCACTCAAAGCATCAGAAGATGGCAAGTTGTTCATAAAATTTTCAAGTGTCTCAATTTTTTCTTTAACCTCGGCTATGGCATTGTTCAAGGGGTCTAGATTAGGTATCTGTAATGATTGAATCTGTTCTTTTAGAGTGGAAATCACTAGATCAAAATCTTCTTGTGATTTTATGCTTTTGACAATTGTTTGGAGCTGTGCCTGGACATTATTTATCTGCTCTTCCAATTGTTGTTTCAATTGCTCAGAGTTGGTGGCCTGGGTCTTAAATTTGGCTTGAAGAGCTGCTACAGCTTCTTCTAAACTTTGAAAATTATCCAATGTGGCCAAATCGGTATATTTCTGAAGCAGCAATTTGAGTTCAGAATCAATTTTAAGAAGAGGGTCCATGCATTGTGATTGCAAATTTGTAATTTCTAGTTGAAGACTGGCATTCAGTGTGGTTTGTAAAGCTTGTAAATCACTTCTTAATTTCTTGACTCTGACATCAAGCATCAGAATCTCATCACTATGATCTTCATGCCTTGTATGGCCAAATATATCATTAGGCATTTTTGTTTTAGCGGTTATTTATTATTGAATATCTAATTCTTAATTCTATAAAAAAGGGTATAAGCTTGTCATAGGATCTCGGGACCTCAATATATAAGCAGTCACCAGCAGAAACAGTATATACAGTGCCAGAAATCATGTTTGAGTGCTTAATTCTGTAAATATTTCTCCCTACTGAAATCTTGACATTACCCTCAGGGGTTGTAATAAATTGTAAGTATGCTGTTCAGATGAATAATTACCAAAGCACTTAGTTTAGATATGATATCAGAAGAGGATTGTGGTGTTGGCAGGTCCATAATAGCCTGTTTTTTGAACCCAAATAAGTTCATAGGCATGTTTATTTATTTCAAATCATGCTCTGTAATTGGGCATTGATTGCCATTTTTCAAATCACAATGCCCCCATGGTAGAGTATGTATGCCACATGACAAAATGCATCTCTTATCATCATGTGGGTCCAGAGCCACTTTTCTTACAATATTGCTAGTCAACAAGTGATCCACACTCTGAATTCTGGATTCTGATGTTCTGATTGTGCTACTTGATTTGAGGCAATTTTTGTAATCTTCAAATTCAAGCTCTTTGTCTACAGTCACTCTGCCAATGCCCTTGGCTCATTTTGCAACAGCACCACTACATGTTTCAAAGCTGTACATCTTGGCCCTTAACCCAGCAAATGCCACAATAACATCACCAAGTGTCTCATCTTTTAATTTGCCAGGCACCTTTTTGTTGTGGTGTTGAATTTTTGAATATTCACTGGTATCAAAATATTTAAACAATTCAGGCTGTGCTATATCTTGATAAACATCTTCTGTTTGAATATCAAGAACAAAACTATCTGTGTCCATGTACATCAATTTTACACAATCACCATAAAAATGTTTCAACACATCATAATACAATTTTAACATGTATAATTTGGCCAATTCCAATATCACAGCCCCTACATAAATAGGCTTATCAAACTTAATCTTTGTTTTTTTCATGTTGAAAAGTGCCATATTTTCATCATAAATTCTTCTATAATTGAAATTAGGCTTTGCTATCAATTTTTTGCTCCGGCTGGGGTCAGTAATTATTTTAACATCAGTATATTTTCTGACATTTTCAATTGTTTTGCCATACACTGAATTGACCATCAATTTAAACAAGGTCTTATCAAATTGGCTCATTGCAGATGTTCGAAGCTCTGTGTTTGTATCAATATATGGTCTCAACCATCTTGAGTGCCTGAACCTCAAAATTTTGCCAATTTTGGTTACTTCAACACCATGATTCATTAGGAACTGGAGGTTTTTGTAATTTAAGACATAGCCCTGTTTTGGCTCCAGTGTCATCATCAATTTCTTTTGTTTAGAACCAGGTGAGCACTTAACCTCAGGAATTGGGGGCAGATCAGAAAATGTGTTGTGTAAATTATCAGGAATTGTCAGATCAACCTCTAAGAACAGGCCATAGTTAATGTCATCAAAATCCTGAAGATCTTCAATATTGAAATCTTCAACCCACTCAAGCCCTGCATATGGCAGTTTATCCATCATAGCATAACCATACAGGCTGTTTGCATCCACATACAGTATATAATTTGATGGCAGTGCTGGATCATAATCAGGAATATATTTGTTATTTGCTCTGGCATATCTCTGAGACCATTGCACCATGCCTCCTCTTATACATTGTTCCATAAACAGATACATATCTTGATCCTGGATCAGATCCAATTGCATTTTAGTGTTTAAAAACTTTGCAGTCCATGCTAGACCTGGGGCACTATAAAAATAAATTGGATCCAGCTTATAATTTTGCATGGAAGATTTTCTGAATGCCTGCAGTATATCAGCTAAGAGGGTCACATCAAGTTTTAAATATGCCTTGTGATGATCACCAAATGTCTGGCATTTTAAATTGTTCCACATCAATTGGGCATGGTGATATTCATCATCAGTGATTCCAGATCCTCTGATTTTGCTGTAAAACTCTTGTTGTGGTGGCAGAGCACACTCATCAAATTTAGAAAAATCTGTAACATAGTCATATGGATATACACCCTTCCGCCTAATTAATTTCAGGTCCTGATTTGGAAACATGGCACATGTGATTTTGAATTGATCATCAGATAATTGGGTGGCCAGTGTAGCCAGGCTAGCAGATAAAATTCTGTATGAATCAAGAAATCTTAAGTGAATAAGAACACCATTAACTTTAATTATTTTGCTAATAGCAATATATTTCTCATCATTTTCTGCTAAAATATTTAAATTCTCCTTGTCAAACCCCTCGTACCTGATCAAATGATGAAAATCATAATTGGATGCACCATGGCAAAATATGGGGACAAATTTTGGTCTCTGGATCTTAATATTACAGCTATTACACAGAGCCATTAAGAATTTACCATCTGTATGGGAATGGTGTTTCACCTTGATATTTATATCTGAAAATTCAGAATCACATACCGGGCATTTTTCTGCATTGTTGAAATCTTCAATCTGATCCTCTGTTAAAGGCAACATGGGTTTTGATTTTAATAAGATATTAGATGCTATGTCATGGCACTCATTTTCTATTCTATGTGCAAATTCTTTCATGCCATCTGCTCCCATGTATAAATATTCTTTACTAACAACCCCATCCTGTACAACCACATAACAAAAACTGGAGGGTTCATGTAATTGATATGATGTAATTGAAGATTCCTCAGGATCTGGGCTACAGAATGCAAGAGGTTTGAGATTTGATTCAAAATCACAGACTATATATGCTGGGTGTTCCAACAAGGCTTCAAACTTTTTGAATTTTGCATTTTCACTTGGCATTGGCATCACCATATGAACAGGTTTATAGTTGCCACAGTATTTTAAATGTTCAATTAACTTGTTTTTAGCAATTTCTGCATTTTTTTCACGAACCCCATTCACCATTTTTTGACCATCAAATACAGTTAAACATCTTCTGCACAACTTGAATATTCTATTAGATTTGTCTAGTTGTGTTCTGACTAAAGCTTCAAGATTATGTATCAGAGTGTAATGGTGTGTGCCATCCCCTTCAATTAAGAGCACATCAATCGGAACAGCAGAATCATCATCAAATGAACTGTTTCTGAGAGGTGCTATCAAGCAATTGCCACGGCCAGTAGAACAAGTAAATACATTAATAGATAATTGTTTACCATTGATATTCCTGGCCTTTTTTTCAAATTTATCAATATTCTGAACAGACATTGGATATTGTAAGCCCTTCATTGCTTCATTAAAAATGTGTTCATATTGTTTATAATAAGTTATTCTCTCAGGATGCCTTGAAACTGGAAACAAAGCAGCTAAAATACACCACAAACAACATTTCCGGTCGGTATTTTCTATATTAACCACGGCTTTTTTGTTTTTAATATTGGCAGGTAATGGCAAATATGTAGATCCTTGTAATGGGCTGAATTCAGAAATATTAACATATAACTTGTGTGGAGAACCGCATAGGCTCCATCCAGACTCTTTTGTTGCAAATTCAGAGTGTTTAATATTCAATTGATCTATCAAACTGCTTATTATTTTGTCTGAATTTGCATTTGAATATACAGGTACAGTTTCTGTTATGTGGGGCTGTGTAAATTTGGTGCCGTTTGGTTTCTTATATTGTGTAAACAATTTGAGGGACAACTTATAAGAGCCATTTTGTGCATTTAGTATTGCCTGCACATCAGGATTTATAATGTTCAAAAAATTCTTAATACCACATCTTGGCTCTGATACAAACAGGTAATCCCTTAATTGGCCATTAAAACTGCTATGGATAAGTTCATAGCGTGGCTGCTTTGCCGGTCCAGCATTAACAAGTGTTTCATGCTTCCTTTTCAGACCAGATGTAGATGGTTGTGGGGGCAATATTGATGACTGTACAGAACAAGAGCCCACATGTCTATTGAAATATGCCTTGCTAACTATTTTATGGCATTTAGGACATATTTTAGTGGGAGTTCTGCATTTGTCTGGGTTACAATTCTTTTGGTGTCTGGCCCAAATGGGGCTGGATATATTCTTATTACACTGATTGCAATATTTTTGATTTGGCATTTTTATTGTTGGTTTATTATATAAGATTTCCTGGGGTTCAATTCAAAATTTTGTACTTAATATATATATATTTTGTTCAGCTGTGTGCTTTGTATATTTCTTGTGTATATTTAATATGTTAATATTATTAATTTTTATCCTCGGTTTATTATATAAAATTTTTTGGGTTTTAAATCAAAACTCTATCCTTACCTTATGACAGGTTGTAAAGCTAATAGCCTACAAGTGGAAAAAGAGAATAAATATTGATCTACACTGACCTAGCACAAATACCTGCACAGACATGCATGTCCTAGAAAGGCAATAACCTAGCACTGTATTATGTATTGATTTTTGTATAACAGGCTGGGACAGATATAAGCCCGACTCTAAATATGAGTGGATTACAACAAACAAGCTGGATGTAACAAATATCAGATTTTTTATACAAAATATAAGCTTTTTTGTTCAATATACCAGAAATATATTTAATATGAATAATAAGAAATGTTATATATTAAACCAAACAAGCCTGTAGTATGAAAAGCACTGTAACAACACATCTGTACTCCTCAGCCACTCTCACAATACTGGCTGATATGTAATGCAAAATCTCTTTTTATACCCTAAGCACGGATTAAAACTTCTGAAACAATAAACCAATCAGAATATAACACATCATCATATTATGTCATAATTAAGCAATTAGAAAACAATACATGCCTAATAATTTGTTGCATAATATTGGATAATAATTTGTTGCATAGCGTGATGCAACAGCTCTTGCATCATAATTTGTTGCATAATATTGGATAATAATTTGTTGCACAGCATGATGCAAGAGCTATTGCATTACATGTGTGTGTGTGTGTGTGTGTGTGTGGGTGGGTATGGGTTTTATGAGGATTTTCGCTTAATTTCAAGTGTATCCAAAACAATATCAAGAGGGGCATATTTTTGACAGGATTATGGACAACAATCTCACAGAAGTGCCTTTTGTAAGTGTAGGCAAATCAATCTGAAGGGGCTCATCATTTGTACACTGTAGTTTCGGGGCATTTTTACAAAAATCTTGGATTAGACAGGGTGCTACACTTGAGCAAAAAGCTCATATGGGCATGTTGAACTAGGTTTAAGTGTAGCCAAATCTGCTTGAGGGGGGCTCATCATTTTTTGTCCTAGTTATAGCATCAATTATACTACTTCCTTTTTCATTCACACATGCACGTGAGGTTTAGGAAGATCTGAATCTTGCGCCAGTGACCTCATCAACACCCAAGGTTTACAGAGAACTACATTATTAACCCACAATACCTCCCAACTTATGAATAGCAGTATTATATGTTTTTCCATTTTTTCCAGCTTTAAAATCTGAAGCCTCACTACTTTGCTATATGTTGACTACTTGAGTTTTCCATTAGAAATCTAGATTCAAACTTTGAATCATTAAAATAAAACTTTGATAAGGAACCCAACGTGTGTGTGTAAAATGATCTGTTGGACAAATATACTTTTCATCCCTTTTGTTCACTACATTTTGTGATCACTAGTTATAAGTGTTAGGTTTTTTGATTCAGTTGTTTCTATTGTTAGTGCTATGACAATATACATTGTCAAATTTCAATTTTTCCTTTTTCCATCCTAAATTTCATGATAATATGTACTAATAGTAGCTACACATATAGATGATTTAATTATTAGTACAGTACTATATAACTACAGAATGTTTATTTACATTTAACTAATACTTATCAACTTACAAGTTCTTAATTTTAAATATTTATTTATTTATTTCTAGTTTCAGATACAGCACTTTTTAGGCCATTTTACACTGAAAACTCTAACAAATAAAAAGAACAAGTCAAGATGGTTTAAGGTAAAAACAAGAGAGGTTAAATATGAACAACAAACATGAACAAGCTAACAAAGATTTACATATTCATTTCTTGGGAAAATCGAAAAATACTTTCAGGGGCAAAAATGTCTATGTTTGTGGGTAGTTTATTGTAGAACTCGGGCAGCCTGTGGAATAGAGCACGTTGTATATGGGAAAGCCTAGCAGTGGAGGTGTGGAACAATTCAGTGTTTTGGGTCGATCGAGAGTGAAATCTAAATTTGAATTCTGGAAGCAGAAATTGAGATCTTAATTTTCAATTGATGATTTTATAGAAAAAATAAAAAGATCAAATAGACCTGTTTGTTCCTTAGCCATTAGTGAAACAACAATATTGTTGAGGATAGACTCATAATGTACTGATCGGAACTCACCCAGAATTAAATTTGGAACCAAACCACTATGAAATACGCCTGAAAAAGGGATCGAAGACAAGACCCATATAGGCTTTTGTCTGTGTTTATTTAGTTTACTCGTCGTGTCTCCTTCAGTTAACCGTGACAATAGGAGGAATTATGACAAGTCACAGACCGATGTTTTTGCAAAACAACACTCTAATCTCTAGTACATGGAAATCAGCTTGGTTCCTCTTTACAGTACTACATATTGTTTACAAGGAAGTATAATTTAGAATTAGTTTTCGTTGAAGTGAAGTACCTGTTTGAATCTGCCTGTCCCAAACGTAACTTCTGAGTCCGCCACTGATATGTACAAATGCATATTATCAGTGTCTGCAGCATACGATGTAGCTAGTTGCAAAAGACAGTGCAGAATTTTGTTGTCTGTTCAGAAACAGTCTGTCTCCCACTTCGAATCAAACATAGGAGTAGTGGAAAGGTATTGTTTCTACGGCCCTCCTTGTATGTATGCCTAGTATTTAACCTTAGTTGTGACATATTTTGATGATTTTGAGGATTTTTTTATGGATTTTATTGCGTTCGACCATGTTCTAGCCCTATTTTTTGCTCAATCTTATTTTGGTGCCGTATTTTTGTAGGTGGGGTCCTCAACGTAAACGCCTACGATGTATTTCAGGGCCTTATTATTATTTATTTTTTTTTGTAGGTGTGGCCCCTCAGCGTAAACGGCTGCGATGTTTTTTTTATGATGTGTGAGCCACCCCCTCCTTTTCACGATGTATGTCGTGGCCTTTTTAGAATGGGCTCAATGCCCTCCACTACTTTTGGAGGGGCCACAGTGGGTGGGGGGCTCGCAGTGTTGCCAACTTACTTCGCAAAACGTTCACCATATGATATTTCACTGGTGAAGCTAACCTACAAATATAAGTTAGCAACACTGACTAGTACCAGAAAGTTGCTTCACAAACCTTTTTTTTAAAAAAAAAAAATTGCCATATGATATTTCACAGGCGAGGCTAACCTACAAATAGGAGTTGACAGCGCTGACTACGATCTATGCTGTAACATTTTGTAGCCTTCTAAGATGATAACTATGCAGTAAGATGGAGAGTTGGTGACAAATGACTACGATCTAACACATGCTAACTGTACATAGTGGTAACATAGTGGTGGTTGTGAAGTGTTGATGCTCTTGTTAACCCCCTCTCCTCTATCTTTTCTAGCATACTGATCTATTGAATGCTAACCAAATTTTTAAGCAGGCTCATCTTTTGTAATGCCACGGACGAAAACATGCATACCTCTGTCCCCCACATGTATGTAATGCGATTTGGGGGAAGGGGGCCAATTAACCTTTGGCTGGCAATGTTTCTATAAAATAACAATGCCTATGAACTCTGTTTTGTAAATTTCCGAGCATATGTTGTATTCATACTTTTACTTATCTTCGAGTATACATTACAAATCTGCAAACAGCTTTTGGCTATCTCGTACCGTTATAAGAGATAAACCTACTTCCGGTCGCCATTTTTAATTTCCGAGCATAGGTTGTATTCATACTTTTACTTATCTTCGAGTGGACATTACAAATCTGCAAACAGAATTTGCCTGTTTCTCTCCGTTTTAGAGATATTCCAATATATATATATATATATATATATATATATATAATATATATATATATATATATATATATATATATATTTGATAAGCCACAACAACAGAGCCATCTATGTGCAAATGTCTGAACTCGATGAATGCTTGAGGGGGACAAGTCATTTTTTTTCAGTATGTCAACATTTTTAACTTTTTTTGCCAGTGAATGGGTTAGGTGACTTGCAACGACGAAGGCCTTCTAGCAATACGAACTTAGCTTATGCCGGCGTAATTCGCTAAAATATCTTGAAATATGCATATTTCTCATACCACCGTATTGCCAATTAGTGAAAATTAATTGAGCAACAACAGCAAAAGAAGTGCTAATAGGCGGCAGGCATACTGTGATATGAGAATATACAAAGTGTCGGTTTTTTCGATTCAGACAGATGGATCGAATTGAAACTGGGATATTTTGCATTTTTTTATATGATAGCTAAAAAAACAGAGATTTTGATTGGCTAATGGTGTTTTCTGATTGGTTTAAGTAAGCAAGATTTCTATTGGCTCTATAAATCTATATAAGTCAGAGCACAGTGCTGATTTCTCACGTTTGCTGGATTGGCAGAGGAACCAACATCGCAGGGGATAGAACCTGAACGGGCTCCACCAAAGTATAGGAGACTAGAAGCATATAATTTGGCGGAAAAAACCCAAGTAAGGTCATAGAGTTTTTCATAGGGAATAGTATTATCAGGTTGAATTTTAAGTTGGTGATATCCCGTTAAATTTTATATAAAAATTTTATATAAATAACATATCTGAAATTTCTATCGTTTGTTTGCTCATATTTTAAAGCAGGGGTTTCCAACTGGCGGCCCGCGGGCCGCATGCGGCCCCCGTTGACTTTTTCTGCGGCCCACGAAGCAGTTTGCAAAATACATTAATTTTATTTATTTTTATTAAAATACGTTTTTTTTACTGAAGGAACGGATGCTCTGTGAAGAAAGACAATATCACAGGTAGAATTGATTTTGCAGTCAATAATGATAATCAGAAGAATCTGATGTGACGTAACTTTCTCTTCACACCACACATTCCATCCCTTCGCTATGTGGAATAAACTCGCCTGCTTCCCTGAAGGCTTCACTCTTTGTGTTCAGAAACAAACTGCAGAGGGGCGCTATAGAGATCTGTTTCACTACGCACGAAATACGAAGATTGAAAATTAAAATAGCTTCTCTCCAACTTGAATTGCGTGATTTGCAAGACGATGTGTTCCTTCAAACTAGCCAAGAAAAAGGGCCAGAGTTTTTCAAATACCTTTCAAAGGAACGCTTTCCAAACCTTCGTAGTTTTGGGCAAAGAATGACATCGATGTTCGGCAGCACATACACGTGTGAAAGTGTTTTTTTCTTCAATGAAGTTCGTCAAGAACAGCTACAGAAGCAGACTGGCAGATTCTTCACTGCTTCACCTTCTGAGACTTTCAAATACAGAAATTCAAATAGCTACAACTTTAATAAAAGAAGCAGATCGGGCTCAGTTTTCACATTGAACGCTTACTATGAAGGATTCTTATTTGTATGGTGTGTCTTTAATTTCTTTCAATTCATCAATAAGTATTGGGTTTTTGTGAAATAAATTGTAATTATACAATTTTGATTTGTAATTCCATTGTTTTATTGCCTAATTTTAGAAATTTAGGTCATGCGAAAGTACTACATTTTCAGTTCAGTACTTACAATTTTTGTAATTTTTAATCCCCCCCACCAAAAAATGCGGCCCGCCTATCAACTGCTGGATATAATTTTGGCCCTCGGACCTTTTGAAGTTGGTAACCACTGTTTTAAAGCATAAAAAAAATTGGATCACCTAACTGTTTTACTCATGAGAATGATAAGATCGAATGTGTCACTTGTGGGAAACTAATTTCAAAAAAAAATTTATCGATACATAAGACAAGGTGTAACGGAGCAAATCGTTTGTTACCTTCTAAAGCCTGTGCTCAATGTGGAAAACAAATTAGCATTCGAAATCTAAGTAGACATTTGAAAATTTGCAAACCATCGACCGGAGAAGGAACATTGAAAAGAAAAATTGATTATTCTGAAGCTGAAGCTTCTGATCCAAAACAAATTAAATTAAATAATAAATATAAACCTGTTAGGTCTGCATTTAATGGTCGACTTCAGGATTTATCATTTACGTCGGAAGCAGGCCGTGACATTGCTAGTTTCTTGCGTGAAGCGAAAACTTTTGTACTGAACACTTTGAAAAACAATCTTGAAAATAATTCCATAAAAGTATACGTTGATTTATGTTCCGAATATGAGAAAGTCGATGGTACAACAAATGTTTTTTATCATCGTACCAAAAACCAGGCTCTTTATTTGGCAGATGTTGAAAATTTGGACGAGTTTTACTCTAATCTGTCAAATGAGTTGATTATGAAACATGACACTTTCGAGGCTAAGGGGTCAGGATGGTCTTTATGTGGTAGTCCTCATACATTAACCGTTTACGTGAACAAATTCATGCCTTTTTCTGCATCGAGTTACGTTTCTCTACCACCGAACATTCAAAGCAAGAAAGCAGTGTTAAATATTCAAAATAATGACTCAAAATGCTTTCTTTGGTGCATCTTGGCAGCTCTGTATCATGTTCATTGGAAAAATAATCCAGAGCGAGTTTATCATTACAAGCAGTACGAGACAGAGTTTGAAAATGTAATGTCTAGCATTGAATACCCCGTAGCATTGTCAGACATATCAAAGTTCGAGTCACGCGCACGAGATTCTGATGGAAAACGCATTGCTATTAATGTATATTCTTATACGTCAGAAAAACATCTTATGCATCCCATCAGGATAAATTATATCAACGATAATAATGCTCATATAATTAATCTTCTTTTAATTTCAAACAACAATATTCACCATTACTGCCTTATTCGTTCACTATCACGACTAATCAGAAGTCAAGCAACGAAGTATGCAAATCACATCGAGGTTTGTCCAAGGTGTTTGACCACGTTTAATGATCGAAGAAAATTCAATCACCAAATATATACCGCACGGCAAATTGCTATTGAAAAACGTGTCGAACATGAAATATATTGCGGTGACAACAAACCAGCTCGAATGTTGATGCCCAAAGAGAACGAAGTCGAAGAATTCAAAATGTACAAGGCTTTGTTTGATCATCGAGCCATTATCGTCGTAGATTTTGAATCATTTCTAAAGCCACTGTCCTCCTGCAAACCAAATCCAGAAATTTCCTCCACAAAACCATATCAGCTTCACGAAATAAATAGTTTTGGTTACATTGTCATACGACAAGATGAAATAAAAGAACCGTGTGTGTACCGTGGACAGAATGTTATCGAACACTTTTTTGAAAAGATGGAAGAGGAAGTTGACAAAATTGGCAGCTTCTTGCAAATATCCAAACCGATGAATTTGTTGACATCAGAGGAAGAAAAAATATTTGATGAAACTGTCGAGTGTCCAGTGTGTAATCAATACTTCACAAACGAGAATCGTAAAGTGTTTCACCATTCGCACACAGACGGTCGTTTCATCAGCGGAATCTGTAATGCTTGCAACCTCAAAATTCAAAAGCCCAAATTTGTCCCCATATTTTTTCATAATGGATCGAATTACGATTTTCATTTCTTAATTCGGAAACTTGGAAATGACACACAAGAAAAAATATATTCTTGCTCAAAATGAAGAACGATACATTTCTATAAGTAAGAAAGTTAAGATTTCGGGGACAAATGAAACCATAGAGATGAGGTTTCTTGACTCGTTCAGATTTCTCACTGCAAGTTTGGACGCTCTAGCAAGTAAACTACAAGGATGGCGATAGGGTGATCGCTCCTATAAACTGGCACACTTTTCTACATATTAGGGGGCCTCCCCCATGGCGCAGTGGTAGCGTCTTTGCCTTGTAATCAAGGGGTCCCGGGTTCGATACCCGGTGGAGGCACAAGTGGTTCGGATCCTACTTTAAACTGTAGGTCCAGTCTCGATTAGCCTTACTGTGCATAAAGTGGACTTAAAACAGCAACTCAATCAATCATTCAATCAATTTTCTACATATTATTATGCTTAATACTTGTAAAGACTAAAATATTCTGCCATTTATCCCGAAGTTCAACAGGCCCGAGAACATTTTTTCTTTTAATTGTTAATTTGATGAAAGTCTCCATGTGATAGACTGATTGGAATTAACCCTACAATTTAAATTTGGAACGGAAACACTATGGAATATCCCTGAAAAATGATTGAACCTGAGGCCCCTATAAGTTTTTGTATCTTTTCTTATTTACTCTACTCCTCTTATCATTCCGTTTACCATGCCAATGGGAGGAATTATGACAATAATAACCATCCATTCCAGCTTTGGATCCCTATTTCTGCAAAACAATACGTACATGGAAATCAGCTTGCCTCCTGTTTACAGTACTACCGGGTGTCCGAGAAGTCTTTGTATGAAAACAAAAATTAACTGTATCCGTTTTATGCAACATAGACATGAAAAAATGGTACCAAAATGTTCGGAAACTATTCAAGTTTTATTGGCAATAGGAAAGAAATCAATATACGTCCACGTGAGCACCCTTGGTAGCACGGAGTACATCTAGTCGAAATTCAACTTCTCGCCATGCATTAGCCAACATCACAGGAGGGATCGATGTGATGACTTGGGTTATCCGTTGTCGCCGAGTTGCAAGATCGGATACAAGAGTTCTGTAGACATTGTCTTTCACATAACCCCATAGAAAAAATCTAAAGGGGTTATGTCTGGAGATCGTGCAGGTCACGCTGTCGGTCCATCTCGACCAGGAAATGTCTGACCAAGGTAGGAACTAACCTCCACACTCCAATGTGGCGGTGCACCGTCTTGTTGAAAGATAACATCTGGGTGGTATCCTAGCAATCGAAGAACATGTCGAGATACACTCCGGATGTTACGTGTCCTCACAGAAAAAGAATGGTCCGATAATTCTGTCATGCAGCAGCGTGCACCAAACATTAGCCTTCGGGCTGCCCCATGGTCGACTCCCTCACCTCATGAGGGGGCTCTTTAACCCAGATACGCACGTTGTGTCTATTCACTAAACCACTGACATGAAAGACCGCCTCGTCTGAAAGCAACACGTTCCAGATTATCCATTATCAGCGTCAATGCGTGATAACATTTTCACCGCAAAGTTATACCGACGTTTGCCGTCATTGAGCAACAAAGCCTGCAGGATTTGCACTTTGTATGCACGAAACAGTAAACGTCTGTGTAATACATCGTGAACAGACCTTTTTGGCATCTGTAATTCACGTGAGGCCGTACGCACGGATTTCTTCGGACTGCGCACAAAAGCCACTCCGACATCTTCCACCCTTTCGCCTGAGGTTGATGGTCGGCCACTTCTCGGTGCGTCAGCAACAGATCCTGTGGTCTTGAATTGTCATACCACGACTAAATGCTTCTAACATCGGGTGGCACCTTTCTGTACGATGTCTCTGCACTGTTTTTTGTGACCTGCTCTGGTGAAACCACAGGATACACTCAGCTTTTTCCTGATTTGTGTACATTTCCGGTTTGCTGGACACTGGCACTGCTACACTACTGCAACGTTACAGAAACCTGAAACAAAATAAACTTGAATAGTTTACGAATATTTTGGTACCATTTTTTCATGTCTATGTTGCATATAGCGGATACAGTTAATTTTTGTTTTCATACAAAGAATTCTCGGACCCCCGGTATATCTTATCTACATGAATAAGTACAAAGGCGGCACCAGGATGAACCATCTAAGGGTACTTAGGAGTGCGGAAAGAAATTTAGGGGGTTCGATGCTGAAAATAAGGGAAAAAAGAAACATGCATGGGGGTGGCAAGGACAGTTTACTTTCTCTTGGTGTAGCATAAATAGCAAAAAGCAGGGTTCAACTACACCCCTATTCGCCTCCGCTGAATGTTTGAGTGAAATGAAATTATAAAACTTTATATTGATATCAATTTTCAAGAGAAGCTGTGTCCCCCGACCTGCCTTCCGCCTGGACACAGTGTAAACATTCAGTTACACGTTACAGTCTCATTGACCTATGTAGTGAAATACAAAATGAAATTATCCTGGCCTTTAAAAACACACTTTCTGAACCCTTTCAATATAACCAATGGAGTTACAAAATACACAGTTCACTGTAGTACCTTCCGTCTGTCACTTCAGGGCAAAACGCGAAGCGCGCAGCAATTTAACTCGTCTTCGATAAAAATCCCTTTTACCGCACTATTCCCAATAGCGTGCTCTAAATTTTTTTGTTGGACATTGGGTCTCGTCCTAACATTTTCTGAAAAAACCTGAAATGGTACGTTTACTAGACGTGTAACGTGGAGCAAATACGTACATAGAACGTATTAACAAGAAAACTACACTTCCCGTTACAACTCGCATTAAATAATTTCCCGAGCAGGAGTTGGTGATACCTTGAAAGCAGCTGCATTTTTTGCTCCAGTATGAGTTAAGAACAAGTAGGCAGAAAATAAACCATTTATCAACAATGAAAAAGAACATAACTTTATGTGTACGTTGCATACTTATGTGTAAAGTATTTCTGAATTTGAAATACGTGTTTATTTTTTAACTTAAGGCAAGCAACCTCACCACACTAACTGAGCGTGTCAAGTGTTGGAAAGGCCTACATTCTGACTTGGGCACCGCAGAAAAATCTTGAAACACTAGCGGCGCCGTGAAACGAAAATGTTTGGCAGCCCCTGCTATAGGCAATTATCCAATGCTGAGGGAAGGAAAAAAACGGCCGCTGATCTTTATAGAGGCTGCCACCAGTACAGGAAAGTATGTATATCGGCATCTCTTTCAGTGCTTGTTCGTTGCATACAAAAATAACGGTCTCACTTCATTACCTAATATTCGGCGCTCAATGTGACATGACATAAAATACACTCTAAGAGTTAGTGTTTTCAGTTGAACGTGGGGGTGCTGAAGGGGGTGCGGAAGAAAGTTAAGGGGTGCGCAAGCACCCCCTCGTGCCCCCCTGGCGCCGCCCCTGAAAGTAGGCTAGAAATTATTTTCAGTGAAGTACCCCACTGAACCTTTTACTCCTGCTAAAAGCCCTGTCTTTAAGAAAGAAAACAAACCCGATTTCATCTCTCTACAACAATTAGTTCTCGAGCTACGATTATTTTTGTACTTCGCGGAAAATATGAAAAGCATGTGCTTGAAAAGGTCCCATCTGCAAAGGTTTTCCAGGCATGCGAGGCTCTATCCTCTAAAGCAGTTGTTCCCAAAGTATGCCCCCGGCACCCTGGGGTACCATGGCTGGAGTGCAGTGAAATGTTGCAATATTTAATTTCAATATTCATTGATTCAATGATATGATTGTTTAAAATATGTGCTTATTTAGTTCATTTTAAATATAAAATGTTTCTATGTTGAACTATATGTGTATTTTATAACTTAAGGCAAGCAACCTAACCACACTAAGTGTTGCAAGTGTTAGATAGGCCTATATTTTGACTTGGATACTTACTTACTTACTCCACGGTTCTACACCCCATGAAGAACCTTGGTTGGCCTCCTTGGTGATAGCTGCCCACTCATCTCGGTTCTTTGCTCTAGTTCTGACTTGGATGCAGCACAAAAATCTTGAAGAACTAAGGAGGTCTGGGAACCTCTGCCCTAAAGGTTAAAAGCATTTTAGTAGAGGCACATAGTGGTTTGCATCACACTTAAAACTATAGCTATAGCCAGTGTGGTATTTATGAAATTTACAGTTTTTTTAACCTTTATAATTTTCTAGTGAAACGTTACAATTTGAATGAATATGTCGACTATTTAGTATTTTTAATAAACCGGGTGTTAGCCGTCTGATTTTAGAATATTCAGGAAGCCAAACAACAATAATGAAACGTTTCCTTTTACGAAGGTTGATAAGCATAAACACAATTTTTGACGTCTTAAATACGATCGGTTCGAGAACATTGAAAAACATTATACACAGCAGAAACAACAGAAAAACTTCACGTATTTGGTGAAATGTCTTTCGAAATATGCCAAATTACCACAAGAACATTTCAGACGTACACAAATAAATGAGATTAACAATAATTATCCACGTTCTGAAATTCAAAATGAACTGATAGCCTACAGGCAAAGAGCAACGATATCAAAGTAGTTATATTAAAAAAAAAGAAGCAAAAGCAAAATTGGCAAAGTACAGAGATTTACTAACTTCACGTTCAGTTTCAATATTTACTTTCTTTAGTTTCGAAAATGTTTCCTTTACATTCTATATTAGCTTGTAAATGAACTTGAACTAACACAAAACAGCACAACAATGTTTAACATGTAACAGTTATTGTTTATTGTTGAAGCTCGTTACAGTATATATGAAACTATGAAACTACGCCCAACACATATAAGAATTCTATTGAACTTTTACTTAAGGTATAAGTTCTTTAATGCCGGATATCCATTGAAAAGTGGAGAGATGCTCGCAGCTGCAGGATAGTACGTAAGTTTTCAGTTTTATTATTTTCAGTCGCTTTTCTGTAATTTCTGGCTAATAGTGGCGATGCGAATTTAGTTATGATGTGATTAAATTAAGGGACACTTACAAGGACACCCATGCCCAAATCGAGATTAGAACTCGGGAACTTCGGTGGCAAGATCGAAAGTCGGCGACTTAACACACTCAGTCACCGAACTGGCGTGTTTATGTTATTAATGCTACATTGATTCGGCTTATTTTACCTCGCTTTTCTGCCACTTTTGAAGATGACGGGACAATCACAAAGAACACCCATTCCCAGGCCGGCATTCGAACCATGGACCCGTATTAAGGCTATATATGTTCAAGGGTATTTGTCTTTAAAATAGATAAACCCTGTGGCCAACAGGTCTTAGAGTGCCAAAGCCTGCCAAGCAGATTTTAGTTCGATGGTGCCTAGTGAACTCATAGAATTCCATCACCGCTGCTGTACACAGCTTGATAGATTAGATTGCAGAATGAATGCTAGTTATTCTCTTTATCTGCTATTTTATCTACTAGTTATATCCTATGTATTACGCTATGTGTTAACAAAATATAACACACAGGATTTTCCTGAAGTTACTTGGATGTTTGCTGTAATACGATTATGTCTCTTTTCCATATTAAACACACTATAGTTCCTGACCAAGGCAGTTTTTTTTATCTTTTTTTTTCAAAAAATAATTAAAGGAACTTCACATGTTACGTTTCCACCCTATATCTCATGGACTCTTGTTATTCGGATGGCAAGAAAATCTGTAGGATCTCTCCCGATAAGGTTTTACCCTACCGTTTGGTAGGAGACGTCGTGGAAGTTCCACCTAGGACAATGGGCCTGTTTCTGCGTTGGTGACCCTATCCTATGGTGTGATAGTACATGACGTTTTCCGAGCTGCACGAGTTGGACAGCTCTGGAATATTGCTGGGTCGGGAAGGTCCTACGTTTGCTCAGTACCCACTGTTGTTATACTGGGGTGAACTTGACCAGCTTGTCAAAATACAATTACAGTAATGACAGTATTCCCTGATATTTTTCCATGTCACTTCAGGAAATGAAGGTATGTAATGTTAGACCACTAATGGTTCTTCCTTTTGGGTCTGCGAAGTAATTCCTTAAGCTTGTAGGCTAGAGTGAGTGATAGGTATTTCAAGTGATTTATGCAGTTTTCATTACCTTAGATTTGTGTATGACAGTATTTGCACACTCAAAAGGAAGAATGGTGTATTACAAGAGATCGCTGTGGACATGAAAGCAAGATCTTGTTATACACAGATGCAATCGACATTTATATCGACTGTATTTGCAAGCGATATATCAAATCGATTGCAGTTCTTTCTCCTGCGCAAGGCTGTAAGGTACAAATGGCCTTGCGTCCCTCTTCCAACTGAAAAAAGAGGCCCACAAAGATGGTAGAGACGTTGACGGCTTCAAACTGACATCTACCTGTACCGAAGTTAGTTGGCTCCATCTTTTCAGGACCATGAGAGACACAGATTGTCCACGAAACATATCAGACGTCTAACTTCATGGCCTTAAAATCAACAACGCAAGGAAACCCCAGCTGAACACGATTCCTATGATCTCCATCAGTTGCAGTTCGCGGCCTTCCATTCCATTCTCTCACATAGCTGAGATTTCTTCAGCTGGGGTTTTCTTTAAGAGCATGATAAATTCAAGATCGTACAGTACTGATGTCTAACACATTCATCCCCATAATATTCCCTCAGTCTCAGATGAATGTCAATTTGTAGCACATTTTCTGCGGTTATAAACTCCATCACGGCACGCTACTTCAGGCGCTTCACCAACATTGCATGGTTACATGCTGCCATTTTCCTCGCAATAGTTCAGAACCCCCTGGTGATAGAAGTTTGAAACCTTCAATGGAGAAGCTGGAAAGTCTTATAAGTGCAATGTATGGTTGCTCAAAATCCAAAATTCGTTTACAATGTAACAAAGAAAATAAAAACATAGGAAGCGTTACTTTTCAGCACGCCCTCGTATATATATTTTATTGCAGAGCCATTTCAGGATTGTAATGTTGTTCATTGACATTCCAAATTACAGTTTGCAGAATTTCAACACAAAATGTTAATAAGAAATGAAATTAGGCATGCTATATTTAATGCAAAATGTTGAATTTTTCACGAGGTTTGTATCTCCTGAACCAATTAAATCTCAAACTCAAAATTTTTACTGAAGTTACTTATCCTGAAGTACTGTATTGTGTACAAATTTCAGATTTTTAAACAACTGCCCACCAGAGATATTTAACCCTGAACTTGGAATTTTTTAACAAGAAGTACATGTTTATGACCCTGTAGAAAAACAAATATTAAAGTCTCAAGCTTCAAATAATTTTGACGTACTCTATTGGTACACAGGTACTTGCGCAAAAAAATTCAAGTGTCAAGCAAACTGCCTTCCCCCTCAAAAAAATGTCCGAAAATGTCATTTTCAGCGATTAAAATACACAATTTTAACCTTAAAATTTATTATGAAGGAATAATATTTAGAAAATTACACAGAAATATAATTGTAGCCTATAATGTACTTAACATCATAGATTTTGTGTCATTGTCGTAGGACTTACCAGAGCTGAGAAAAAAAGTTACCGCTGATGCTTACGAATGGAGAAAATGACGCGCGCCATGATAAAAAAATGCCCGCCATCTTCAAATCGGTGATAGTAAAAATAAAATAAGAGTGGTTCTGAACTGTCAATATATGAGGCTCACACCACTCAAAAAATAAACTATTTTAAAAATGGTCAAGCAACCAGGTTGTATGATTTCATATGGATTGACCGTTAGGTGAAGCGTAACAACTTTCCTTTTGAGGTTTCGGACTGTGTCATCCACCATTGTGAGGAAATTCGGGAGCTACGAATGAGTAGCGTAATCCGGTCATGGAAACTTACAAAAATGATTGGGGATTCGTCGTGCTGACCACACGTCACCTCGTAACAGGTTCGATAACCTCCCGACTCGGCAGGTGGAAGTGAGGCCGGCAGACGGTAGGTAGGCCTTAGCTCTCTCTCCTTCTCCCCCCTCTCTCACTTTCTTTGAGAGGGAGAGATATAGGGAGGGAGAGAGAGAGAGAGAGAGAGAGAGAGAGAGAGAGAGAGAGAGAGACCCAAATATTAGTACATATTTGGATATATGCCGCGAGAATACTGACACATTATGAAATTTGTTTGACTTAAGTCAAACATGCAGAAATACAGAGGTGGTAAGACAACCATGACACCAATGGGGGTGGGGTGGGGAAGGGAGGATATGTATAAATAATCGAAAACGGCCGATATGACTGTGGAATCCATAGTTTTCGAGGTCGCTAAGATGAATAGTGACACTCCCAATGCCGTTCAACTTCAAGTTTATCACGTATCGGAATGGAGGGTGAGGGAGGTGAAATATAAAATGTCAAAAATTACCTCGAATAGTGTTGAATCCAAAGTTTTCGGAGTCTCTAAGCTAATTGGTGACATTCACGATGACCACACTTGGTACACATATGACTTACAATGTGTAAAAAAATACTGCGGGGACAAGACACCCCTGGCAACCATAGAGGTGGGGGTTGGAAGGGGTGACATGTAAAAATAATCGAAAACGACCGATATTAGTGTGGAATCCATAGTTTTCGGGTGACTAAGATCAATAGTGACACTCCCAATGCCATTCAACTCCAAGACACCCCTGGCACTCCTAGGGGTGGGTGGGAAGGGTGTGACATGTAAAGCGAACGATGTCAGTGTGGAATCCATAGTTTTCGTGGCCGCTGAGATGAATAGTAACACTTCCAATGCCGTTCAACTACAAGGTAATTTTACACTATTGTTAGAATTCATTATATTCCTGTCTAATAGAAGATTGAGAGAAATATATACCCGGGCAATGCCGGGCAATCAGCTAGTATTTACATAAAGTTAATTAATATATTAAGTATGTTCTTACAAGAAATGTAACTATTACAGAATATGATAGGAAGCCAGTGCCGAAATTAGACGTAAGGTTTTTTTAATTCCTCGCATTAGTATTTACCTTAAAATATTGTTACAAATAAAATCTCAAAAAGAAGATCCTCAAACTCAGGTGGATAAAAGATCAAATTATAATTCTCACTTGCATTTATCTTACATTATTAGAAGTATCATTCGATCGAAAATCAATCTCTGACTGTTGGCTGATAAGTGCGACGGGCCTAAAATACAGGAAGACGTAAGAGGATGTTCGTTCCATAATTTTTGTTTTGAATGTGTATTGCTCTTGCTTGATTTTACGTATAATTTACGACTTGGATAATCACAACGACGAAAATGAATTGTGAGGAGATGAAATGGATGAAGGGATGATCACAAATCCCTGTGGATAGGACAAAGAGCACAAACCCTACAGAGTAATACACAGATCGCTGGCCCACTTGCCAGACTCTCGTTATACCGCAAGAATGAAGTTGATAGGATTTATTACCTGGAAGAAATATTGTTATTTGAATATTTCCCGACAAGCCATAATTTACTTCTCCATCATCTAATTCATTCACCGGATCGGTAGCAAAGGACGTTAAGTTGTCGACTTTCGATTTCGGCTCCGAAGTTCCCCGGTTCAAGTCCCAGCGTGAGAATACGTGTTTCCTGCGAGTGTCCATTAATCAATTTAAATGAATCACCACTCATCCTGTTCGTCGCGATTAGCCCAAAGTGGAAGAAAAGCGACGCTAAATAACAAAAATACAAATACAATATTTTTATCCTCATCGTTACGATCAACTTAGAGAATATGAAGAGTAACGTAAAAATATTAAAGGGAATTTCCAGGATATACAGGAATAAGTCATATCAATATATGCCCGGACAAGAACTTACCTCAGAATTAGATTACAACACCATTAAGCCTTGTTTCATTATATGAAAAAATCCTCAATATGCTGACCAAGGCAGTAATTAATTTTATTATAAAACATAAACTAAACGTAACTTTTCAATCTTCAAGCAAGGTCTTCTTTAGACTCTGCACCAAGTACAAATGTAACAAGATTCAAAAACAGGACGATATATATACACAAACATAACTCCCCTCCAGACTATAATGTTTGTGTATATTGTAGCGTGACGTTGGGTATGGTACGGGATCGAGTCACGCCGAGACGTAGCTCAGATAAATAAGATATGTCTTTAAGTTTGATTTAGCTAACCACCTCTACCCTTAAGGCGGTTCTAAAGCCATGTTAAAGCATAGGCCCAAATTTGAAAATATAATTCGGTAAGGAAGAAATTTTCCGATATAAAAGACTGTTTTATTCACTAAAAATTGTGAGCCTTATAATTTTGTTACGATTGATGGTATATAAGTAAATAACAGAAAATAAAAGCTCTCCGTGATGTTCAAACTTCTACGTACAGATGGCTCTGAAGTGGTAGTTTTGTCAATACCAGTGCATTTTTTTCCTTTTCTGACTAGTATGGAAGATTTCGTGGTGAAACAAAGATCACATTTTCTTCCCGCAAGCATCTGAAATACTATGTGAAAAAATTAAAACATTTCTTACCTTCAGAGAGTAGTGCTTATCATTAAAAGTTTTGAAGTGGCGTTTCGTCGCAATATACTCCGTGGTGCAGATTTTAGCCAACACTGTTGCCGATATTTCACGATGTGTTTTCTAAAGATATGATCAATACAAGTGCGTCGAAATCGTGAAAGTTAAACTAAGTTACCAGAGAATAAAGAATCCAGTACATGTTAGAAGAAGGAAACATCGAAAAAAAACTGAAAGCTAAGTCTTATATTTAAATGCTTGTTGCTTAATCCATCAAAAGTAAAACGTTTGCAATATGAAAGAGTGATGCAGAATATATGATTTATTTATATGTTGAAGAAATACCATCCGATATAATTTATGTGAGAATATCGCTTCAGTGTCTCAACCTTTACAACGCAGCACGCATTTTTCCTTACAAACGAAGTTCATAATTCTTTGCACTTGTAAAATCAGAAGAGAATGTTATATTAAATTAGCCATAATGCAGATATTACAGTTTTGTGATTATTACTAGAGCATGAAATACCTTGATATAGATTATATTCTGGCATTAAATCGATATTGCACAAAATGCTCTACTATCGTTCCTGAGAGATTATTTACGTATTTCACTGGTGCTATTCAAATGTACGGAATTTATATTACAAATCAGTCGTTCATTATAGTTTCACTTTGCCCTTGTACAAGGTTGGAACGAGTCGTTTCTGACCTGTTTTGAACAAGATTTTTCTCTTTTATGTTTTTGAAACTTGAACACAGTTCATAAAGCTCCCAAATGTTAAATGCATTAAGTAGGTTAAGCTGTTAGGTTGGATTGGAATATATTTAATGTGAGATCCCCGAATTTTGTGCAAATTCTGGACAAAGTTCTGTTAGCTTCTTTCACAGAATCAGATCAGAAAACCGGTTTCGTAAGCTGTATAAAACACTTCGGTTTTCTAGTTCTTTCATAATTTTGAACGCCTTGTAATGGTAGTGCAGCATTTCCAATAAGTTCAAGCTTTATGTATTTAAAGTGTAAAAGTACACCCTAACAGCTAAAAGAGTAAAGTCCTAACAGTCTACCAAACAATAGTTTGCGTGTTTACTGAGAATTTACAAATTAGTATAGATTAGTAAATATTAGAAGTTCACATATTTTACAAGTGCAAGGCCAATCATTTATTTGTGGGTAAGATTGATTGATTTTCAGAGAAATCATAATTTATCCAGATTATGTTACGAATATTTGATTCAATAACCTACTGAAGTCCAAGTCATATTCATAGGCGTGCGCACGGGGGGGCGGGGGGGGGGGGCAAAGAGTTGCACGGACGTTCGCAGATTTTTTCCACATAGGGACAAGCAAGATATTTTTCCGTGGGGCATATTACCCCGATAATAGTGCTGCTCCCTCAAAAAACACCAATTGAATTTGAAATTATAGCATACTTGCGTCCCTCCATTACATAATAATTAATGTAAATTACTATGACTGAAATCAAATTATACGTGTGAAATATATACTTTTAGGTAGATATTCGTTTTCGAAGAGGGAAGTGTGGTAATCCTTGCCACCCCTCTAGACGTTCCATGCCCCTACATTATTACACTTTCAACTAGAAATTTAGCGTAGAGGAATCTTATGACTTATTAAACGATATTATTGGAGAAAATGAAGTATTTCAAGCCGATGAAAATTCAAAGCAACTACGGGGAAGGGGTTGTAGTGGCGCAACCACAAGGGGGCAAAGGGGATTGCCTTATCACAACCTTGGACGGAAATCAATTCCACGAGGGCAAACATTGAAGTAAGTGAAAGTAAAACTAGCAGAAATTAAGAGTAGCAGGATAATAAGATACTAAAAATGGAACTAGTTTTCACGTCTTTCTATCATCATTTTTTCAGACGGCCAGGAGCACTTGTAGGGTGTCACAGAGGGGAAATTGCCCCCTCGACTTCAAATTTTATATACAAACAAAAATACATTTCGTAAAATTTTCTTGCTCGGTTCGCTCGCAATATCTGCTTTTCTTACAGTCTTGTCAAGTTCATAGTCATAGCTAGGGGACGGGGGGAGTTGTCCCTGGAGGCTGAACAATCTGAATGAGAAAAATTGTAAAAGAGAACGCCATGGCGACCCGTGATTTTTTTACGCCATATTAAATCAATACAGTTTTCACTTTGCAAAAATTTGGATCGTGAAATTTTCTTGCTCGCTTCGCTCGCAATTTATTTTCTGGAGTGCATTGTAAATTACCAGAGACAGTGTAAGAACAATTAAGTACTTCAGACAGTAGCTCCTGTAACGGCTTGGTTTGGAGGAAAAGGAGTGCGCATATTTCACAGACATTTTATAACATTTTTGCTAATGGTTTGTTATGGGGAGGATGAAATGATTATGTAATGTAAATAAATAATATGTCATATACACACACACACATATACCCATCATTGTAATAGAACTAAAACAGTGAGATAAAGTGAAGTTTTTCTTTCCCGACTAAACTTTCAAGGCTTTTGCCTCCCCCCCCTAATCAGAGGGCCTGTGCACGCCTATGGTCATATTTGACATGCACGGTAAAGATAGATCTGAGTCACTGAAGAGAGCTGATACCGTGAATCAAACCTTTTATAATTTTGTTATAAAAGGACCACTTCGTTAACCATTATGGTGCAGTTTATATTCACATCCACTTACACAACATCTCTAAGTTGTTTTCATTTTATTATTAACTCAACTTGTCTGTGGTTCTAACAATGTAATGAAAATTATTTTTTTCATCTTTGTTAAGTTCTTAGTCTCATACACCATATTAACAATATTTGATTTGTTCCTTTTACAGATGAACATTTGAGAATCTATTTGATGTGTCTTCTAAGAATACCTTGAAATTTGTAAAAAGGTCAACAGATTTGATTAACAATGGACACCCAATACCGTGGAAGTTTGTGGATATGCTTCTATGGAATAAAAATCGTCTGTGTTATTTGTTTGAACTGTACACAATTTGCACATATATGGTTGGATGGTGATGGTTTACAAAATATCAAGAGTCCAAAATATACTTAAGAAAGGATGTTGCAAGACTTCTTAATATCTGGTTGCAAGTAGTCAGTAATATATATAATCAAGTGGATGTAATATATATTTGTTATTTTGTAACTGTAATTATGCTGATCTACATCCCATATACGTATGTAATCATGTGGATGTAATATATATTTGCAACTGTAATTAAGCTGATCTACGTCCCATATATGTAATCAACTTTTATCTGAATGTTTACACTGTTTCCAGTGGGTGCAGGCCTTGGGGAGGGCACAGCATCTCTTGAATATTGATATCAATCTTAAGTTTTATAATTTCATTTCAGTCATTAATTTATGTTAATCACCGGAGTCGATTAGGGGTGTAGTTGATCCACGCCTTTTTCTATTTATGCTATGTACTATTCTAAAACTTATCTACAAACTAAAGGTAAACTGTACTTGCCACCTCCATCTATGTCTCTTTTTTCTCTTATTTTCAACATCGCACCACCTAATTTTCTTTCCGCGCTCCCTCAACACCTCTAGATGGTTCATCTTGGCGCCGCCTCTGCCTACTTTGCACCTTTTCATGTAGATAAAATATAGTACTTTAAACAGGATGCAAGCTGATTTCCATGTATATATTGTTTTGCAGAAATAGGATCCTGGGTTGGAATGGATGGTTATTTTTGTCACAATTCCTCCCATTGGAATGGTAAACGGAATGATAAGAGGAGTAAAGTAAATAAGAAAAGATACAAAAACTTCTAGGGGCCTCAGGTTCAATCCCTTTTTCAGGGATATTCCATAGTGTTTCCGTTCCAAATTTAAATTGTAGTGTTAGTTCCAATCAGTCAATCACATGGAGACTTTCATCAAATTAACAATTAAAATAAAAAAATGTTCTCGGGCCTGTTGAACTTCGTGATAAATGGCAGAATATTTTAGTCTTCACAAGTATTAAGCATAATAATATGTAGAAAGGTGTGGCAGTTTCGAGGAGCGATCATCAATATCGCCCTTCTTGCTACATTATCCAGAAATTTAGGATGCAAAGTGCAGAAAAGCGAGTTTCTGACATCTATATCTATGGCCAGTATAATGATTTACAGGAGTGTGTGTGTGTGTGTGAATCTCACTTCCAGGTAGTACAACCTGAACTGCATTTTGCAGACTAGCGAGGCTCTGGCTTTTGGACCTACGGCCAGTATGATGACCTGTAGGGTTATGTGTGTGTCATCCTGTGTTTTGTCCTTGTGTGCAGATTGTCCCTTTACATACTCAGCTTTTAATCCAGGTAAGAATATTTTAGTCCTACAACATTCTTCATAGTTATCTTATCATTAGTTATATTTTTAATTATGGTAAGGAGCTTGACCCCATACATTGTGATGGATGCAAAATAGTCAACGTGCTGGTGCACGCACAATTTTAAATTCAATCCATCAGTATGTTTGGAAACATGTGGTGTACCGATGCTCATTAGTATTATGTTTTGTCATGCTAATAGCGTTTGGTGACTTGAGACTCGAAAATACCAGACTTCAGCGCAAGAAAATTTATCTGATTGCTGATACGCTGTTTGGAAACGTGAGCAGTATAATACTAGGTGCTCCCACGAGCGACTGTTAAGTTTTAATATACGGAACCTATGTTTGATTCGAACTTTGAGACAGACTGTTTCTGAACCGACAACAAAATTAGAATCACAAGAACCTCTAAATCATTAGTGGACGTCATCATTGTAGATGATCCATCCATTGTACACTCCGCTGACGTAACGGTGCCGATCAGCAATTCAGACCATTGTTTGACTTACATCACGGTCCTTCTTGAGAAACCCGACAAACGTTTCAAAATAATTTCGTACAGAAATAGTAGTAGTATATTTTAGTCCTACAACATTCTTCATAGTTATCTTATCATTAGTTATACTTTTAGTTATGGTAAGGAGCTTGACCCCATACATTGTGATGGATGCAAAATAGTCAACGTGCTGGTGCACGCACAATTTTAAATTCAATCCATCAGTATGTTTGGAAACATGTGGTGTACCGATGCTCATTAGTATTATGTTTTGTCATGCTAATAGCGTTTGGTGACTTGAGACTCAAAAATACCAGACTTCAGCGCAAGAAAATTTATCTGATTGCTGATACGCTGTTTGGAAACGTGAGCAGTATAATACTAGGTGCTCCCACGAGCGACTGTTAAGTTTTAATATACGGAACCTATGTTTGATTCGAACTTTGAGACAGACTGTTTCTGAACCGACAACAAAATTAGAATCACAAGAACCTCTAAATCATTAGTGGACGTCATCATTGTAGATGATCCATCCATTGTACACTCCGCTGACGTAACGGTGCCGATCAGCAATTCAGACCATTGTTTGACTTACATCACGGTCCTTCTTGAGAAACCCGACAAACGTTTCAAAATAATTTCGTACAGAAATAGTAGTAGTATATTTTAGTCCTACAACATTCTTCATAGTTATCTTATCATTAGTTATACTTTTAGTTATGGTAAGGAGCTTGACCCCATACATTGTGATGGATGCAAAATAGTCAACGTGCTGGTGCACGCACAATTTTAAATTCAATCCATCAGTATGTTTGGAAACATGTGGTGTACCGATGCTCATTAGTATTATGTTTTGTCATGCTAATAGCGTTTGGTGACTTGAGACTCGAAAATACCAGACTTCAGCGCAAGAAAATTTATCTGATTGCTGATACGCTGTTTGGAAACGTGAGCAGTATAATACTAGGTGCTCCCACGAGCGACTGTTAAGTTTTAATATACGGAACCTATGTTTGATTCGAACTTTGAGACAGACTGTTTCTGAACCGACAACAAAATTAGAATCACAAGAACCTCTAAATCATTAGTGGACGTCATCATTGTAGATGATCCATCCATTGTACACTCCGCTGACGTAACGGTGCCGATCAGCAATTCAGACCATTGTTTGACTTACATCACGGTCCTTCTTGAGAAACCCGACAAACGTTTCAAAATAATTTCGTACAGAAATAGTAGTAGTATATTTTAGTCCTACAACATTCTTCATAGTTATCTTATCATTAGTTATACTTTTAGTTATGGTAAGGAGCTTGACCCCATACATTGTGATGGATGCAAAATAGTCAACGTGCTGGTGCACGCACAATTTTAAATTCAATCCATCAGTATGTTTGGAAACATGTGGTGTACCGATGCTCATTAGTATTATGTTTTGTCATGCTAATAGCGTTTGGTGACTTGAGACTCGAAAATACCAGACTTCAGCGCAAGAAAATTTATCTGATTGCTGATACGCTGTTTGGAAACGTGAGCAGTATAATACTAGGTGCTCCCACGAGCGACTGTTAAGTTTTAATATACGGAACCTATGTTTGATTCGAACTTTGAGACAGACTGTTTCTGAACCGACAACAAAATTAGAATCACAAGAACCTCTAAATCATTAGTGGACGTCATCATTGTAGATGATCCATCCATTGTACACTCCGCTGACGTAACGGTGCCGATCAGCAATTCAGACCATTGTTTGACTTACATCACGGTCCTTCTTGAGAAACCCGACAAACGTTTCAAAATAATTTCGTACAGAAATAGTAGTAGTATATTTTAGTCCTACAACATTCTTCATAGTTATCTTATCATTAGTTATACTTTTAGTTATGGTAAGGAGCTTGACCCCATACATTGTGATGGATGCAAAATAGTCAACGTGCTGGTGCACGCACAATTTTAAATTCAATCCATCAGTATGTTTGGAAACATGTGGTGTACCGATGCTCATTAGTATTATGTTTTGTCATGCTAATAGCGTTTGGTGACTTGAGACTCGAAAATACCAGACTTCAGCGCAAGAAAATTTATCTGATTGCTGATACGCTGTTTGGAAACGTGAGCAGTATAATACTAGGTGCTCCCACGAGCGACTGTTAAGTTTTAATATACGGAACCTATGTTTGATTCGAACTTTGAGACAGACTGTTTCTGAACCGACAACAAAATTAGAATCACAAGAACCTCTAAATCATTAGTGGACGTCATCATTGTAGATGATCCATCCATTGTACACTCCGCTGACGTAACGGTGCCGATCAGCAATTCAGACCATTGTTTGACTTACATCACGGTCCTTCTTGAGAAACCCGACAAACGTTTCAAAATAATTTCGTACAGAAATAGTAGTAGTATAGTTTATGCTACGGAGAGTGCCAGAAAGGAAGAGCCCCTCTCATGCAGATTTGGCTACACTTAAAACTTGCTCAACATGTTCATATGAGTTTTTTGCTCTAGTGTAGCACCCTGCCTAACCCAAGGATTTTGTAAAAATGCTCTTCGGAAAGTATGAACCCCCCTCAAGCAGATTTGCCCATACTTAAAACAGTGCCAAGTTCCCATATGATTTTATTGTTTATAGTGTGTTTTTTCTGTCAAAATCTTGAATTGATATAAAGCTCATAGGTATTGGGTCTTAGAACCTAGTGGAGTGTTGTGCATATCAGCTCAGCTATTAACTGCTGTTATGCAGGCAAAATTGCCCGACCAATACAATGGGAAAGGAGCGAACAAACATAATTTATTGCTTCCATGTTTTTATAATCTTTTGATCAGTCCCATGTTTCGGCCAGCAATAAATTATTGCATGCCCGGGAGTTGTATGCCAGCAGATATAATCTATATTGTGTCTTTTCAGAGAGAAATAACATCATCAAAGAGAAATTAGTAAATGCCTGGGAGATTATATCTGTTGGCATAGCCTGTACTGTGTTTTTTCCGAGGGAAATTACATGTCATTTGTCATGGAACTCAAAGAGAAATTATTATCTATACTGTCCCCCTTTCAGAGATAATTACTTACCATCCATCATATTGAGGAAATTCCCAGTATTGCCTTTGGATATTTGTCGTACAAACTGAATTGTATTAAGGTTTGGTCTTGTCGCAGAACTTACAAAACATTGCATATTTCTTGTATTTAAGCTTTTGGCAGATGTGCTGTTAAATTTGGGTAGGTAAAAGCTTTTCTGCCACGAGCAGAGGTGCTATAAAATTTGGGTAAGTAATATATTTTCTGACGGCAAAGTGTTGGTATTATTGCTTTGTAATCAAGGGGCCTCTGTGTTTGAATCGGGCCTCTAGAATTGCTCTGTGACCCTCTCATTTCTTACATCATAAACATATGATTTTTCACCTATGAGAATAACACTACATATGGTGTCATCAGGTAATGCCTCATGGAATTCACAGATAATTTTAATGTTTGTCCTGTCATTCACGACAACTTGTTTCCTTTTTGAAGTGTTAATTACAAACATGGGTCTCTGTGCTTTGAATTCATCTGGTGTGTAATACATGTCAGTATTGCCTGTAGTGACCCTTTTGAAGGATGAAAATGCCTCATATAATTTGAGGAAATCATCCTTGGACATGTCTAAATTGTAATTTTCTCTAGGAAAGACCTCATTTCTGCCATTTTTAAGATAAATGTTCTTGATGTTGCAGTTATCAAATTTGCTTGAATTTTTTTCCTGATTGTTGTGTCTCCCAGTCTGAAACAGTACCACTACAAAATCAGGCATGTCATATTGAATACTGGAGAATGAATTTGTAGCATCAAACTCATAATAAGAACCAGTTGCGGGCTTCTGTACACATTGATATGTATAAAATTGCAGAGAAATTTGTGGATTTTTTATTATATCTGCTTTGTATTTAAGAGCATAACTGGCCTCATATTCAACAACAGGGATTCTTAACTCCATAGTCTGAATAATGCATTTCCCTGCATCAGGTAAGGTATTAGGCAGAGCTTCCCCTGTAGAGTTTATTGCACTGTACCTCATCAAGGCATTATTATCATTTGCAGCTCTTCTAAATGTAATTCTTAAACCACCCTTCCACATAATATCTTTGTAATCTGAGAAGAATCCAGGCAATAGGCGCATGGGGAACAGCACTGTGTGATTTTTAGATAATATTTTCTCACCAGCCTCAAATCCACCTATTTTGTAGTAAGAAGCCTCGGTTTTGGATAATTTTAATGTGGCCAAAGCTGTGGAGGTAATGCCGGGATAATCCACTCTGTTTATAACAACGCCATGCTTTCTGATCTCAATTTCAGAGAATAGATGTGGCACAAAATTATCTACCAACCTTATATTTGAATTTGCCGGATAATCTGTTCCATCGAGCTTTACAACATCAAATTTGATGTATAGATCTGCTCTGTGAGGGTGTATAAATCCATCCCCTACATCAAGATCAACCTCAATCTCTGTGTTGGGTTGATTTAAATTTGCAAATGTCCTCCTGTTTGGGGGGAATGATTGCAGCTCATAACTCTCAATATTTTCCATTGTATGTATTTTTATTTAAATATTAATCTCTATGATTGCAGTTGTTGTGGCTCCAGCAAAATCAACTAATTCTTCTTTTTCATTAGTGACCATCAATTCAATATTATCTATTCTGTTATGAGACACAGGAAAATATAATGTTGGGGATGGATTGTAGATGATTGGTTCCATGAATTCAGAATTAGGTTTGAATGTTGCAATGATGCCGGTTTGTTTGTGAGTGCCTATGCCATTTGATTTGGTGATCATACCCTCAGCCATATTGCAGTGAATATTCAGAGTCTCTATGGCTAAGAATTTAGGTATATTCATAGCAGTGTGTTTGATGCCTGCTTCAAGTTTTGTGTTGTTCTCAAATCCTAACAGCTCTCCTATAGTACCCAGATCCACTGTTTCTGTGGCAGATACAATTTCTACTCTGTGAGTGACAGAATTTTGACTTAACAGTACACCTCTGGGTAATTGAGCATTTAAAGTGGATAGATTATATTGCCCTGGAGTGATGACAATTTTTTCATCCCCTACTGCAATTGTGTTGTTGTGGTGTGTAATATTAGGGATTAGGTACATGCCATAAAATGCTCTGAGGGCTATTGTTTTGGGATACACTAAGTCATCATGCAATTTGAGTTTCAATATTGAATTTTGGCTGGTGAGATGGAATACCCCCATGATGTTTTAAATACCACAAGGCTTTTTGAAAATTTTCAATTGATGGTTTATTTATTTGAGACATATATCTAAGAACTGATAAACACAAATGTCCGCAATTAACATCTTTGAAGTTTTGAACACGGGCATTATTGTAATAAAGATTAGATGATTTTAAATATTTTATTAAATTTTCAGGCGGAACACCTCCAAATGAATCAAATACAAATGCCTCATCTTTTAAATATTTAAGATAACAAATCCAGTGAGTGCCTTGATTTTTGAACTTATCCAAATTAACAATGCCACACTCTTTGTTGAGTGGTTGTTCTGGTAAAGAATCAGACATGTACACACCTCTAAAATGTTTGATGCCCAGTGGCTTGATTAAAGCTTCAATATCTTGGTTTGTAAGCGGCTCTTCTTTTTTTTAAACTTATTCATGGTTCTCTTAACACCTTTGCCTTGTTTCTCAATGGCCAGGTTATGGCGCTTCTGCTCATCTAATTCTGCCCTATTTTTCTTGGCATCTATTACTGTTTTTGCTATGGCGGCTGATCCCCCGGCCAAGCTCCCCACAGCCCCGAGAGCAGCTAAGATGGCAGGGATGGTAAATATAAATCCCCCCACATGTGATTTTTTTCTAGATTGTTGTAATTTTTTTAATTGGGGGGTACTAAGCAACAATTTCATACCATGCCCCTTTGCAATACAAGAATTTTTTTTCTTGCGCTGCTTTTTAGTTAAAAGGCTATCAATTGGCCCAAGAGATTTGAGACCTGCATAAGGTACTTGATACATAACACCCTTGGCCTTCATTGTAGGTTTATTATATATATATTCACAACCCCCACCCCAGTTTTTGTTTGGTGCTCATAGCTATGGTGGTTCCCAATGCTGCTATTTTTTCACTCAAAGAAGCATCTTTGCTTACAAATCTGCCAAATGCAGCCTCTTCTAATTTCTTGTCTGCAACATGTCTTTTGTCAAGATCAGAATATGTGTTGTATGCCATGTCATGGTCTCTACAAGCAGCATCTAAAGGATTAACACCAGGATCCCCTCTGTTTAATCTATGATCTAATTTTGTGCCTGGACCACAATACTGATAGCCTGGAATATGTAGTTCAAATGGCAGCTTGTTTATAATGTCATTAACAAGGCCCCGACCCTCAGAAATATTCCAAAATTTAGGTGGTAGAGTATTAATAATTTTTATGAGATATCCAATCCCCTTAGTGTCATTCACTATAAAATTAGACAATTTTGTGCTTATCATGTCCATAATTCCAACCTTTTCATTGTAAAAATTGTGGTTCCCAGCATTTTCCTCCCCAGCTATCACCAATAACCTATCTACAAGTTTCCTGACATCATCAACCCAGACAAATTCTTTAGGCAGGGTGTTGTATTGTTTGATTCCACTGCCAGTCTTGATTTGTGACTATATGGGCTTGATTAAATTATTGTATTTTGCCCCACTGCTCGACTTGACTCTTTTTTGTGTGGGATCATTGTTCTGGTATAGAGCATCTGATTTTATTAATATTTCTTTGTAATATTCATAATCTTGATCTGTATAGCTGCCAGGTCTTTTCCTAGTCATCAGTTCCCACAATCCAGGTGTTCCGGGGTACTTAACAAAAGCACCTTTTTCTCCGAGACGAGATTCTGAATAAACAATCAGATCATCCCCCATAAATGTTACTCTGAAATTGCCAATTCTATGTATAATGCTGCCATCACGCTCTGTGTCAGCAAATAAGCCAAAAACCTCATCTTTATTGTCTTTAGGTGTGGTTAAATATTTTTCAGCAAGAAGACCCAATTCAATAGGATCCTGAGTAGCTTCAATTCTTCTAGGAGCAATAGGACTAGGTGTATGAATACTGGAAAGTGGGGTGAATGGATAATCTAATATGTTCCTTGCAGCTACAGGTACAAGCTCTGTGATCAAATTTTGATTTTGCTCTGTAACAGTTTTGATATTCTTACCTAATTCACCAATAGCATCAATTATGGGCTGTTCTGTTTGTTTGTGTTTTTCATAAATTCCCCGGTTCTCTGATTTCCATCCCTTAAATCTTTTTACAAGATAATCTCTTAATTTAAGATCATCAATTATTGGCCTTTTCATGTTTATTTATATATGTTTTAATGTCTAGAAAATTGTTGATTTGATTTCTGTATTTGCCACTATTGGGTGTTCTTGTCATATCAATTGTGACAAACCCATAACTGTCCTGGTTCCAGCACCTGCTGCAAAATTTAGAAAAATCATTGTAGCTCAAGTCCCCACCTACATATTCATCATGTATGTGTTTGAGGTTGGTATGATCCTGATGAAACACGCATATAAAATTGCTGTTGTCTCGGATCAGCTGCTTGGGTATTTTTGAAAAAGTCTGTGCCAGGTAGAAGCAATCAATGTTTTTGTGCCGGCCCTGTGTAAAAAAGTTTCTAACCTTGTTTTGATTATCCAGTATAATGTCATCAAACACAACAACAGAATTATCGAGACATTCATGAAGTGGCTTAACATCTGGTTCAAAAGTGGCTATATCCAATCCATCATAAAGCTTCATCAGCTGCTGATATTTTAATTGTTCCAAGCTCTTAGAAAAGATATACAAGTGCCTGTTTTTCCAGTCTAACCAGTTGGATGCCAATAAAAAATTATCAACCATTAGTGTAGTTTTACCACAAGCAGATGGCCCAACAATAAGACACCTAATATTATCAGGCAGCAAGTTGCCATTTCTCTTAATCTGCTGTTCAGGTTCTGGCAGCCTCTTTATAACATCCCAGGTGCTCATATTATTATTTTGTTTGCATCGATCCAGCTGTGTTCTGGAAGTCCCAGCCATTTGACAAGTAACTTGTTGCCTTTTCTGCGGATGATTTGTTCTATGAGATATGTGTCAGGCTGTTTAGTTTTGCTGAGCTCTTGTTCATAGAACCTGCCTTTGAGAATTTCTCCTCGGTGATCCTTTATTATATATGTGTTAAGAGTCCCAGGTTTAATTTGAACCACTGTAAATAATTCAGTGCTCCAGTTTCTTGTAAAGCCTCTTTTGAATAAGTGCTTATATTTGCTGATTCTTACTTGATCACCCACCCTGTATTTGGCCTTTCTTATTGTTGGCTGATATCTAGGATAATAAACGGTGCTGATCAATTTTTCCTCATCAGATGAAGTTACTTCAGAGGGTTTCATGTTGATTGTAGAATGGACAGAATTGTTATATTTTTGTAGAAGTTCTGGAAGAATATTAATCCATTTATAATTACCTTGAAGTGTAAATTGTTTATACATAAGATTTTTTAAGGTTCTGTTGAATCTCTCTACAATTGAGGCCTTGAGGTCACTGTAACTCGAATAATGTTTTATTGCCTGGCTTTTAATAAATTGTTGAAACACTGAATTATAAAATTCTTTGCCATTATCTGTTTGCAAATAGCGCGGGGATCTTCCACTCTGATTGATGATTGTCCTGAGGGCTTCTGTAACACATTTTCCAGTCTTGGATTTAAGTGGCAAAGCCCAGGCAAATTTTGAAAATGTGTCTATCACAGTGAGTAGATACTTGTAGCCCTTGTTGATTTTGTCTAAGTTTTTCAACTGTCCACTTGCCATTTCGATCAAGTCGCTCTGCCATAAATCATCTATGCCCTTTGTGACTACTGGGAGTCTCTTATAATTATGTCGGGCCTGTCTGTGTAATTCATCAACAATAATTTTTCTAGACATAATATGTAAACAAGAATATTGCAACTATAGGGTGTTCAGCAGCTGAGACTGCAGGATTTTCTAAATATAATTTGTCCCCTATTTGTATTTTAAATTCCAAAGAGCCATCATCTTCAGCATAGGCTGTTTCTAATGTATTGGGATCTGTAAAATCCTCTAACTCTACACTGGTGATTTTCACTTTGTTATCAGCATTTGTTATTGATAAGGTGGGGTAGTGGTGAGCCTGTGGTTGAAGCCAATATTTGATCTTGATTGGTCTCAATGTACCCCCAACAAAAAACTGGTAATAAAATTGTGCAGGGGACAGCATACATATTTTGCCTCCTGGTGTAAATGGAGAATCATATTCTTTGTTGGGGATGCTGTACAATTCAAGAATTACTGAATGTTTTGGATTTTCGATTATGCCTGTTATTTCCTTTTCTGCTGTGAGCAATCTGCTTGTTACAGATTCAAGGTGCTCATTTATGGTCCTAACAATCTCTTCGTGCCCCGGCTTGATTCTTATGTCCACAGCAAGTTTCTTGTATTGTTGCACAATTTCTTGTAGCTGGGTGGCAAAAACAGACAGAGCATTTGCTTGATTGGATTCCATGGTCCCTAGCTGTTGCTTGATATTAGCTACAATTTGTTGCAAATTTTCAACAATTGCCAATTTTGAATTTTGAGCAGTAAGATCATGGACCTGTCTTCTGATATCCTCAAACAGGGCATGCAATTCATTAATATGTTGATAGGTTGGTAGAGTGGCCACTGTCTGTGTGAGATGTTTGATCTCTGCTTGGATATTCTTGATATCTTCTGATTTCAATATGCGATTCACTGCTCTCTTAATATTTTTAAGTTCCTGTGATGTTGGCAGATTTGATACTGTATTTTGCAAAAATTCAAGTGCCAATTTCACATTGTTTAATTCAGAAGCATCAGCCACATTTTGCATAGCATTTTGGAGCAGGGCTATATCTGCCTGAGAGGGTGTGGATTGTTGTAAAATTTCAAGTTTTGTTTGGATATCATCTATCAAATGATGAAAATGAGATAGTTCAGATTCAGTGTTGAGGTTTTCAAGCTTTGTGATTTGCTGCTGGACACTGACAAGTGTATCTACAATCCCAGGCAATCGGGATTCTAGTACATTTGCCAAATCACTTTGCACTGCTGCTATTGTACCTTCAAGATGGGTTATGGAACTTTGAATTTTCCCAAAATCTTCATATGTTTCAAGTTGCAGCTTAATATTTGCTACACTCCGAGTTATTGCATTCAAAGCATCAGAAGATGGCAAATTGTTCATAAAATTTTCAAGTGTCTCAATTTTTCCTTTAACCTCGCCTATGGCATTGTTCAGAGGGTCCAGATTAGGTATTTCTAGTGACTGAATCTGTTCCTTTAGAGTGGAAATCACTAGATCAAAATCTTCTTGTGATTTTATGCTTTTGACAATTGTTTGGAGCTGTGTCTGGACATTATTAATCTGCTCTTCCAATTGCTGTTTCAATTGCTCAGAATTGGTGGCCTGGGTCTTAAATTTGGCTTGAAGAGCTGCTACAGCTTCTTCCAAACTTTGAAAATTATCCAATGTGGCCAAATCACTATATTTCTGAAGCAGCAATTTGAGTTCAGAATCAATTTTAAGAAGAGGGTCCATGCATTGTGATTGTAAATTTGTAATTTCTAATTGAAGACTGGCATTGAGTGTAGTTTGTAAAGCTTGTAAATCACTTCTTAATTTCTTGACTCTGACATCAAGCATCAAAATCTCATCACTGTGATCTTCATGCCTTGTATGGCCAAAAATATCATTAGGCATTTTTGTTTTAGTGGTTATTTATTATTGAATATCTGATTCTTAATTCTATAAAAAAAGGTATAAGCTTGTCATAAGATCCAGGGACCTCAATATATAAGCAGTCACCAGCAGAAACAGTATAAACAGTGCCAGAAACCATGTTTGAGTGCTTAATTCTGTAAATATTTCTCCCTACTGAAATTTTAACATCACCCTCAGGGGTTGTAATAAATTGCAATTGCCCACCTACAGGTAATTGGTAATAATTTAAATTATTGTTAAATATGTACAATGTTTTGCCTGTTTTATCATCAATATCTGTAAGTATGCTGTTCAGATGAATAATTAACAAGCCACTCAGTTTAGACAGCATATCAGGAGTGGGTTGTGGTGTTGGCAGGTCCATGATAACCTGTTTTTTGAACCCAAATAAGTTCATAGGCATGTTTATTTATTTCAAATCATGCTCTGTGTTTGGGCATTGATTCCCATTTTTCAAATCACAATGACCCCATGGTAAAGTATGTATGCCACATGATAAAATACATCTCTTATCATCATGTGGGTCCAGTGCCACTTTTCTTACAATATTGCTGGTCAATAAGTGATCCACACTCTGAATTCTGGATTCTGATGTTTTGATTGTGCTACATGATTTGAGGCAATTTTTGTAATCCTCAAATTCAAGCTCTTTTTCAACAGTAACTCTGCCAATGCCCTTGGCCTTTTTGGCAACAACACCATTACATGTCTCAAAACTGTACATCTTGGCCCTTAACCCAGCAAATGCCACAATAGCATCACCAAGTGTTTCATCTTTTAACTTGCCAGGCACCTTTTTGTTGTGGGGTTGAATTTTTGAATGTTCACTGGTATCAAAATATTCAAGCAATTCAGGCTGTGACATATCTTGATAAACATCTTCTGTTTGAATATCAAGAACAAAACTATCCGTATCCATGTACATCAATTTTACACTATCACCATAAAAAGGTTTCAGCACATCATAGTACAATTGTGACATATGTAATTTGGCCAATTCCAATATCACAGCCCCTACATAAATAGGTTGATCAAACTTAATTTTTGTTTTTTTTCATGTTGAAAAGTGCCATATTTTCATCATAAATTCTTCTGTAATTGAAATTAGGCTTTGCAACCAATTTTTTGCTCAGGCTGGGGTCAGTAATTATTTTAACATCGGTATGTTTTCTGACATTTTCAATTGTTTTGCCATATACAGAATTGACCATCAATTTACACAAAGATTTATCAAATTGGCTCTTTGCAGATGTTCGAAGCTCTGTATTTGTATCAATATATGGATTCAACCATCGTGAGTGCCTGAACCTCAAAACTTTGCCAATTTTGGTCACTTGAACACCATGTTTCATCAGGAACTGGAGGTTTTTGTAATATATGACATATCCCTGTTTTGGCTCCAGTGTCATCATGAGCTTCTTCTGTTTAGAGCCAGGTGAGCACTTAACCTCGGGAATTGGGGGCAGGTCAGAAAATTTGTTGTGTAAATCATCAGGAATTGTCAGATCAACCTCTAAGAACAGGCCATAGTCACTGTCATCAAAGTCCTGAAGATCTTCAATATTGAAATCTTCAAGCCATTCAAGCCCTGCATGTGGCAGTTTTTGCATCATGGCATAACCATAGAGGCTGTTTGCATCCACATAGAGTATATAATTTGATGGCCGCGCTGGATCATAATCAGGCATATATTTGTTATTTGCTCTGGCATATCTCTGAGAACATTGCACCATGCCTCCTCTTATACATTGCTCCATAAACAAGTACATATCTTGATCTTGGATCAGATCCAATTGCATTTTAGTGTTTAAAAACATTGCGGCCCATGCTAGGCCCAGGGCACTGTAAAAATATATTGGATCCAGTTCATAATTTTGCACTGATGATTTTCTGAATGCCTGCAATATATCAGCTAAGAGGGTGACGTCAAGTTTTAAATAAGCCATGTGATAATCACCAAATTTCTGGCATTTTAAATTGTTCCACATCAATTGGGCATGGTGATAATCATCATCAGTGATTCCAGATCCTCTGATTTTGCTGTAAAACTCATGTTGTGGTGGCAGGGAACACTCATCAAATTTAGAAAAATCTGTAACATAGTCATATGGATAAACACCCTTCCGCCTAATTAATTTCAGGTCCTGATTTGGAAACAATGCACATGTGATTTTGAATTGATCATCAGATAATTGAGTGGCCAGTGTAGCCACGCTAGCCGATAAAATTCTGTATGAATCAAGAAATCTTATGTGAATAGGAACACCATTAACTTTAATTATTTTGCTAATAGCAATATATTTCTCATCATTTTCAGCTAAAATATTTAAATTCTGCTTGTCAAACCCCTCATATCTGATCAAATGATGGAAATCATAATTGGATGCTCCATGGCAAAATATGGGGACAAATTTTGGTCTCTGGATCTTAATATTACAGCTATTACACAGGGCCATTAAGAATTTACCATCTGTATGAGAATGGTGTTTCACCTTGATATTTGTATCTGAAAATTCACAATCACATACCGGGCATTTTTCTGCATTGTTGAAATCTTCAATCTGTTTCTCTGTTAAAGGCAACATGGGTTTTGATTTTAATAAGATGTTAGATGCTATGTCACGGCACTCATTTTCTATTTTATGTGGAAATTTTTTGATGGCATCTGCTCCCATGTATGGTTCTTTTTTAGTAACAGCACCATTCTGTACAACCACATAATAAAAACTGGAAGGTTCATGTAGCTGGTATGGTGTAATTGAAGATTCTTCAGGATCTGGATTGCAGAATGCAAGGGGTTTGAGGTTTGATTCAAAATCACAGACAATATATGCTGGGTGTTCCAACAAGGCTTCAAACTTTTTGAATTTTGCTTTTTCACTTGGCATTGGCATCACCATATGAACAGGTTTATAATTGCCACAGTATTTCAGATGCTCAATTAACTTGTTTTTGGCAATTTCTGCACTCTTTTTACAAACCCCCTTCACCATTTTTTGACCATCAAATACACTTAAACATCTTCTGCACAACTTGTATATTGTATGAGTTTTGTCTAGTTGTGTTCTGATTAAAGCTTCAAGATTATGTATCAGAGTATAATGATATATGCCATCCCCTTCAATTAAGAGCAGATCAATCGGAACAGCAGAATCATCATCAATTATACTGATTCTGAGAGGTTCTATCAAGCAATTGCCACGGCCAGTGGAACAAATAAATACATTAATAGATAATTGTTTGCCATTGATATGCCTGGCCTTTTTTTCAAATTTATCAATATTCTGAACAGACATTGGATATTCTAAACCCTCCATTGCCTCATCAAAATCATGTTCATGTTGCTTGTAATAAGTTATTCTCTCAGGATTCCTTGAAACTGGATACATAGCAGCTAATATACACCACAAAAAGCATTTCTCATCATTATTTTTTATATTAACCACGGCTCTTTTGTTTTTGATATTGGCAGGTAATGGCAGATATGTAGATCCTTGTAATGGGCTGAATTCAGAAATATTAACATATAACTTGTGCGGAGAGCCGCATAGGCTCCATCCAGACTCTTTTCCAGCAAATTCAGAGTGTTTAATATTCAATTGATCCATCAAACTGCTTATTATTTTGTCTGAATTTGTATTTGAATATACAGGTACAGTTTCTGTTATGTGGGGCTGTGTAAATTTTGTGCCATTTGGTTTCTTATATTGTGTAAACAATTTGAGGGAGAGCTTATAAGAGCCATTTTGTGCATTAAGAATTGCCTGCAGATCAGGATTTACACTGTTCAAAAAATTCTCAATGCCACATCTTGGCTCTGATACAAAGCGTTAATCCCTAAGTTGGGCATTAAAACTGCTATGGATAGGTGCATAGCATGGCTGCTTTGCTGGTCCAGCATTAACAGGTGCTTCATGCTTTCTTTTCAGACCAGATGTGGATGGTTGTGTTGATGACTGTACAGAGCAAGTATCTTCATGTGTATATGTGAAATATTCCATGTTATATTTTTTATGGCATTTGGGGCATATTTTTGTGGGAGTTCTGCATTTGTCTGGGTTACAAATTTTTTGGTGTCTGGCCCAATTAGAGCTAAATATATTTTTATTGCATTGGTCACAATATTTTTGTTTTGGCATTTTTCTTGTTGTTTATTATATAAGATTTTCTGGGCTTCAATTCAAAACTTTATACTTAACAGTTAGGTTCAGCTGTGTGATTTGTATATTTAGTGTATATACTTAATATTAATAATATTAATATTATTATTAATTTTTATCCTCGGTTTATTATATAATTTTTTTGGGTTTTAAATCAAAACTCTATGCTTATCTTATGACAGGTTGTAAAGCCAATAGCCCACAAGTGGAAAAAGAGAATAAATATTGATTCACACTGACCCGGCACAAATGCCTGCACAGAAATGCGTGTCTAGAATAGCAATGGCCTTGTTATGTATTGATTTTTGTATAACAGGCTGGGACAGATATAAGCCTGACCCTAAATATGAGTGGATTGCAACAAAACAAGCTGGATGTAACAAATATCAGGCAAAATATTGTTCAATATACCAGAAATATAATATTAAAACAAACAGGCCTGTAGTATAAGAAGCACTGCAACAACACATCTGCACTCCTCAGCCACTCTCACAATACTGGCTGATGCAATGCAAAATCTCTTTATATACCCTAAGCACGGATTAAAACTTCTGAAACAAATAAACCAATCAGAATATGACACATCATCATATTATGTCATAATTAAGCAATTAGAAAACAATATATGCTTAATAATTTGTTGCATTGGATAATAATTTGTTGCACAGCATGATGCAATAGCTCTTGCATCATAATTTGTTGCTGGATAATAATTTGTTGCACAGCATGATGCAAGAGCTCTTGCATTGCATGTGTGTATGTGTGGGTGTATGTATGTGTGTGTGTGAGAGGGGGAGGGGAGAGGGGGGGTATGTGTGGGTGTAAATATGTGTGTGTGTGTGTGTGGGTTTTTGGCTTAATTTGAAGTAAATCCAAAACAATATCAAAAAGGGCATATTTTTAACAAGTTTATGGACAAAAATCTGGCTGATGCAACTTTTGTAAGTATAGGCAAATCTGCTTGAGGGGGGTTCATACTTTCCGAAGAGCATTTTTCCAAAATCCTTGGGTTAGGCAGGGTGCTACACTAGAGCAAAAAACTCATATGAGCATGTTGAGCAAGTTTTAAGTGTAGCCAAATCTGCATGAGAGGGGCTCTTCCTTTCTGGCACTCTCCGTAGCATAAACTATACTACTAACTACTCATCGTTCGATATGGAGAGTTTTGAAACGGACGCTAAACATTTTCACTGGGACAATATTAAGTACTTAGAGAGTATTGACAAAAAAGTAAACTTTCTTAATAATGGTATTAAGACTATTTTCGATAAGCATGCTCCTTTACGTACTGCACGAATAGCCAAGAAAAAAGTACCGTGGGTAACCGACAATACCAAACTATTAATGAAACTTAGAGATAATGCTCTCAGAAAATTAAACTGACGAACAAACCGTCACATTGGGATTATTATAAAGAACTGCGGAATTTCACCACGTCGGTTATAAGACAGGAGAAGAAAGCCTACCTCTCGTTCCACATCAATAGAAACGTCCATGATTCAAAATTAATGTGGAAAGAAATAAAGAAATGTGGTATTTACGGAAAGGTGGAGCCAAGTGTCCCACACTTTTTAAATGATCCGCATCTGTTAAACACTCACTTTATTGACAGCGCCAGTCCCTCTAACCAAGAAACCGATCTCATCCTCGAAGAGTGCGAACGCTTCCTTACAACTACATTTACTGAAAACGGCGACACCTTCTTCTTTCGACCCGTCAAAGAAGTAGAAATTGCACAACTCGTGTCCAAAATCCGTTCCAATTCCTGTGGCACAGACGGCATAAACCTAAAAATGATAAAGCTAATTCTTCCACACATTCTTTCACCTCTTACTCACTTGATAAATTTCTCGTTACATTAGAACACCTTTCCCCTTGCATGGAAGGAGGCTAGAATCCTGCCCTTACCGAAGAAACGACACGTGACCGACATGAACGACTTACGACCAATTAGTATATTACCTGTCTTGTCAAAAGTTATTGAGAAAGCAGTGTACAAGCAGATAGAAAGTTTTGTTACCAAAAATCAAATATTGCCTGCAGTACAGTCTGGTTTCCGACCTTCCCACAGCACCGCAACGGCACTCATGAAAGTAACAGACGACATTTTACAAACACTAAACGAAAGTAAGGCTGCAGTCTTTGTGTTGCTTGACTTGTCCAAGGCGTTTAATCTTGTATCTCATCAGCTACTCCTTTCGAAAATGAGTTACTACGGTTTTTCGCCGGGAGCAATAAAATGGTTCCGGTCTTACCTTACTGGGCGAGTGCAATCGGTGACGCTTCCCTCAGGAGCTACATCGACTCCCCTTACGATACCCTCGGGGGTTGCGCAAGGAAGTATTCTAGGCCCTTTTCTATATTCTCTCTTCACCGCCGACCTACCCCTAAATGTACGACACAGTGTACCTCATTGTTATGCAGACGACACGCAGCTGATGATGCCAGTAGACCCCAAAAATGCAAAACCAGCAATTGGTCTCCTGAACCGTGACCTTGATGCTATTTATAAATGGTGTAAACGTAATGGTCTTGTAATCAACCCCTCTAAATGCTGCTTTACATTAATTGGTTCTAGCGCTGCCTTAAATAAAATTCAAATAAATGGGTTATCAATTAATATTAATGATGAGAGGGTCCCACACTGCACAACTGTTAAGAACTTAGGTGTGATATTTAATGAGAAACTTGACTGGCAAAACCACGTAACGTCTCAGAGTTCAAAAGCTTATGGTATACTTAGATCTCTCTATAAATCATCGCACTTACTTTCGACTGATGTTAAATTGCGCCTTATGCAAGCTCTCGTTCTTCCCATTTTCGATTACTGCGACGTTGTTTACGGTGTTAATTTAACAAAAAAGAAGCTAAAATTGCACAAAAAGTACAGAATTCTTGTATACGTTTTGCATTTAGCTTGAAACGAAGGGATCACATACTGCCTTACTTAAATGACGTTAATTGGCTGAATATGACAAGACGCAGAAAACTACATCTGGCCTGCACAATATTCAAAATTCTGCAAACAAAAACACCCACATACTTATACGACCGACTCCAATTTAGACACGACATACACAACTACACGACTCGACACTCTAAGAAACTTAATCTGGACAGATTCTCAAAATCCATATTCCTGTCATCCTTCAAAGCTGCTTCTGCATATTGTTGGAATGCGCTGCCACCAGATGTTACCTCGTGTGCGACATATAACAGCTTCAAAAGGGCAGTAACAAAAGTACTTCTACATGAGCAAGGACAAATCCTCAGTACGCATGACTAGATTCAGCATGCTTACGTTGAAATCAAAACAAAAAATGAGAAGATTCGAACCCAAGATGAACATTTTGATGTGTGTGAATGAGAATTTTTTTTTTGTATCTTTTTAGTGTGTTAATTACTGAAATATTTAGAAGTGAAAATGTAATGGAATTCGTATGTTATAGTAGTAATTGTATCTTGTCTGTTTTATTGTAGTAGATTTTGCGGGTTAAGTGGTAGAGCAGCCACAGGCTGAACTTCGCCCATGAATAAAGAAATTCCAATTCTAATTCTAATTCTAATTAAGCTGATCTACATCCCATATATATGTAATAGATTTTATGTAATATGTATTTGTAACTTTAATTAAGCTGATCTACATCCCATATATGTAATCCATTGGATGTAATATGTATTTGTAACTGTAATTAAGCTGATCTACGTCCCATATATGTAATCAACTTGTACCTGAATGTTTACACTGTTTCCAGTGGGTGCAGGCCTGGGGTATGGCACAGCTTCTCTTGAAAATTGATATCAATCCAAAGCTTTATAATTTCATTTGTCATTAATTTGTCATTAATTTATGTTATTCACCCGAGTCGATTAGGGGTGTAGTTGACCCACGCCTTTTGCTATTTATGCTACGTAATATTCTAAATCTTATCTTCAAAGTGAAGGTAAACTGTCCTTGCTACCTCCATCTATGTTTCTTTTTTCCATAATTTTCAGCATCGCACCCCTTAAATTTCTTTCCGCACCCTTTCAACACCTATAGATGGTTCATCCTGGGGCCTCCTCTGCCTACTTTGAACTTTTCATGTAGAAAAAATATAGTACTTTAAACAGAATGCAAGCTGATTTCCATGTACATATTGTTTTACAGAAATATAGATCCAGGGCTCGAATAGATCGTTATTATTGTCACAATTCCTCCCATTGGAATAGTAAACGGAATGATAAGAGGAGCAAAGTAAAAAGAAAAGATACAAAAACTTATAGGGGCCTCAGGTTTCATCCCTTTTTCAGGGATATTCCATAGTGTTTTCGTTCCAAATTTAAATTGTAGTGTTAATTCCAATCAGTCTATCACATGGAGACTTTAATCAAATTAACAATTAAAAGGAAAAATGTTCTCGGGTCTGTTGAACTTCGTGATGAAAGGCAGAATATTCTAGTCTTCACAAGTATTAAACATAATGATATGTAGAAAAGTGTGGCAGTTTGGAGGAGCGATCATCCCTATCGCCGACCTCCTTGTGGATCCGTGCCTGGTACATGTAAAGGTAATATTTGTTGCTTGGGAGTATGAGGTATCCTTTCCTTGTTTTCGTTCTTTGACTTTTGACCATGTACTCTATGCAACAATTACTCAAAAATATTGAACTTTCAATAATGGCTAATTAACAGATGGTCCTAATATTAAAAAAAAGCACTTGTAAGTTGCTAAGTGATACTTAGATAATAATTTGATAAACATTATGAATGTATATAGTACAAGTATGGCAGATTTGAATTTTAGTTCAACAAGACTAAGATATGGCTTAGTTGAAGGAATAGAAGTTGGCTATATTACCAAGAAATTTATGATGCAAAGTGGAAAAAAGAGAGTTTCTGACATCTAGACCTATGGCCAGTATAATTATAATTCTCAAAGTTTTATTATAATGATTCAAATTTTGATTCTAGATTTCTAATGGAACACTCAAGTAGTCAACATGTAGCAAGGTAGTGAGGCTTGAGATTTTAAAGCTGGAAAAAATGGAAATACATATAAATCTGCTAATCATATGTTGGTAGAGAGGGTGGGTTAACAATGTAGTTCTCTGTAAACATTGGGAGCGAATGAGGTCACAGGCGTAAGATTCAGATTTTCCTAAACCTCATGTGCCTGTGTGAAAGAAAAGAGATTAGGGTTTGGAATGATTATTTGTGGGTGAGGTTCCTGGCAAGAGAATAACTTCTCTGTAAACCTTGGGAGGGGATGAAGACACTGGCGTAAGATTCAGATCTTCCTAAACATCATGTGCATGTGTGAAAGAGAAAGGTATTATTGTTTGGAATGATTATTTGTGTGTGAGGTTTCTGGAAAGAGAATAACTTCTCTGTAAACCTTGGGAGCGAATTAGGTTACTGGCGCAAGATTCAGATCTTCCTAAATCTCATGTGCATGTGTGAATGAAAAAAGATTAGGTTTGGAATGATTATTTGTGGGTGAAGTCCCTGGCAAGAGAATAACTTCTCTGTAAACCTTTGAAGTGGATGAGGTCACTGGCGCAAGAATCAGATCTTCCTAAACCTCATGTTCGTGTGTGAGTGAAAAGAGATTAGGTTTGGAATGGTTTTTTGTGGGTCAGGTCCCTTTCAAGAGAATACGTTCTCTGTAAACCTAAGGAGTGTAACAGTGTTGAAACTTTAATTAAGCTGATCTACTTCCCATATATATGTAATTAATTCTATGTAATATGTATTTGTAACTGTTATTATGCTGATCTACGTCCCATACATATATAAATATATAATCAAGTGGATGTAATATATATTTGTAACTTTAATTAAGCTGATCTACATCCCATATATGTAATCCATTGGATGTAATATGTATTTGTAACTGTAATTAAGCTGATCTACGTCCCATATATATATATATATATATATATATATATATATAAAATCATGTGGATGTAATATATATTTGTAACTGTAATTAAGCTGATCTACGTTCTATATATTTAATCGACTTGTACCTGAATGTTTACACTGTTTCCACTGGGTGCAGGCCTGGAGGAGGGCACAGCTTCTCTTGAAAATTGATATTAATGTAAAGTTTTATAATTTCATTCGTCATTCATTTATGTTAACCACCGGAGTCGATTAGAGGTTTAGTTGACCCACGCCTTTTGCTATTTATGCTACGTACTATTCTAAATCTTATCTACAAAGTTAAAGTAAACTGTCCTTGCCACCTCCATCTAAGTTTCTTTTTTCCCTTATTTTCAGCATCGCACTCCCTAAATTTCATTCCGCAGTCCCTCAACACCTCTAGATTTTTCATCTTTGTGCCGCCTCTGCCTACTTTGCACTTTTTCATGTAGATAAAATATAGTACTTTAAACAGGATGCAAGCAGATTTTGCATGTTTGGAATGATTATTTGTGTATTATGTTCCTGGCAAGATAATAAGTGCTTAGTAAACCTAAGGACTGTAACAGTTTTGTAACTTTAATTATGCTGATCTATGTCTCATATATGTAATCCATTGAATGTAATATGTATTTGTAACTGTAATTAAGCTGATCTACGTCCCATATATATATATATATATATATATATATATATATATATATATAATCAAGTGGGTGTGATATCTATTTCTTATTTTGTAACTGTAATTATGCTGATCTACATCCCATATACGTACGTAATCATGTGGATGTGATATACAGGTATATTTGTAACTGTAGATAAGCTGATCTATGTCGTATACATGTAATCGAATTTATCTGAATGTTTACTGTTTCCAGGGTGTGCAGGCCTGGGGGAGGGCACAGCTTCTGTTGAAAATTGATATCAATCTAAAGTTTTATAATTTAATGTCAGTTATTAATTTATGTTAATCAACGGAGGCGATTAGGGGTGTAGTTGAAACACGTATTTTGCTATTTATGCTTCGTACTATTCTAAACCTTACAAAGTGAAGGTAAACTGTCCTTGCCACCTCCATCTATGTTTCTTTTTTTCCTTATTTTCAGCATCGCACCCCCTAAATTTCTTTCCGTACCCCATCAGTACCTATAGATGGTTCATTCTGCCGCCGCAACTGCCTAATTTTTCATGTAGATAAAATATAGTACTTTAAACAGGAAGCAAGCTGATTTCCATGTTCATATTGCTTTTCAGACATATATATGCAGGGCTGGAATGGATGGTTATTATTGTCACAATTCCTCCCATTGGCATGGTAAACGGAATGATAAGAGGAGTAAAGTAAATAAGAAAAATACAAAAAGTTATACGGGCCTCAGGTTCAATTCCTTGTTTAGGGATATTCCATAGTGTTTCCGTTCCACATTTAAATTGTAAGGTTAATTCCAATCAGTATATCACATGGAGACTTTCATCAAATTAACAATTAAAAGAATTCATGTTCTCGGGCCTGTTGAAATTTGCGATAGAAGGCAGAATGTTTTAGTCTTCACAAGTATTAAGCATAATAATATGTCGCAAAGTGTGGCAGTTTGAACGAGCGATCATCCCTATCGCCTTCCTTGTAGATCCGTGCCTGATACATGTTAAGATAATATTTGTTGCTTGGGAGTGGATGGGGTATCCTTTCCTTGTTTTCATTGACGATGACACTCTCCCACCTCGAAAAGAATTCTTCAGTCAACTGAAAAAAAAAGCGGAATTACGAATGATGAATACGAACATGAGAAATTAATATGGAAGGAATTGAGATGCAATACTCTCGGCGATTATCACGATGCATATCTCAAATTAGACATAACAATACTTGCTCATGTTTTCCAGGTATTCAGAAAAACAGCAATAAATATTTATAAATTAGATCCAGCATACTTCTACAGTCTTCCTGGTTTGGCGTGGTCTGCTATGTTGCTCCAGACCAGGATCAATTTGGAATTGATATCGGACGTGGACATGTTATTTTTTATAGAAAGAGCAGTGGCGTACGCAAGGGGGGGTTACGGGGTTTAAACCCCCCCTTGAGATTGTAAAATATTATGAAAAATGCTGTGGAAAAAAAATTAAATGGCCAATTTACCACAGTCAAAGATCTGGGACAATACTATTACTATTACTACATCTACTACTACTACTACTACCACTAATAATAATAATAATAATAATAATAATAATAATAATAATAATAATAATTTGAATTATTATTTCCATGTAGCATGGAGAAAAGCACAGCATTCTAAGCACACGCGTCTTTCAGAGTAATGCCTTGCACAAGTTCTTGAAAGTGAAATATGAGGGTAACTATGATTTAAAAGAGAAATAAAATGTTTTGTATTTCAGTTGCAACAATGTTCAATACTCTGGCGTACGCAGTTTTTTTTGGGGGGGAGGGGCCGGAATAGTAAATGTGGATAACACATGGCTTCGTTTTGGAGGGCAGGATGCATAATAAGATATTTCGTATTTTTGGAGCTTTTCAGTCTATTAAAATTGTATTCAAAGACAAAAATGGTAATCGGGACTCACTTTAAATAGGCTTCATATTTACACATTTTGATTTTTTAAAGTTCTTAACGGATTTTTATTTGAAAATTCTGATTTTCTCAAAATTTTGATAGGGGCTGTAGCATCATCGGTAGAGGCATGCATATTTCGTTTTTGACAAAAAGAAAACGAAATTTGAAATAACACATTGCAATGTTAATTTTTAAGGTTTCTGAAAGGTGTGAGGTGTATTTTCCTACCCTGTTTTGTCACGAAATGATGCGAAATGAACTGCAAAATGCGAAATAGACTCTTAAACACGAAATTTACCGTTTATATACCTACGCGACACTTTCTGAAGTCTGAAGTATCCTGTGTGTTAAGCAATTCACGGAAAATTGATTAATTTTGCTGTAAATATTTGAAAAGCAAAAATGGACTCCTCTATACAGGAATAAACTTAATATTCTGGTAATGATTTAATGTGCTATTAGAAGGAATATGTTTATTTTGTGTAATAGTGCAGTTTTTAAATCGGGATTATATTCACATTTTTAAAACCAAAATGTAATTTTATATACCGCTTTTTCACCGCTATAACAGCGAAATTTCATTTTATTTACAGCTTTTGAACCCGAAATTGACTCTGTTTTTATACTGAAATTTTGCTTTTTTATTTACCAAAAGTATGTGCCTCTAACCATCGGCCATGCCTCTACGTACGCCAGTGTTCAACGAACATGTCTTTTTTTTGTGTGTGAACAATGAGAATTAACTAAAGAAAGTTCTTGGTTCGTTGTTAGAGGCTAATGTATAGACAAAGGCTAGGCGGACAAGAATACAGTCACCAGTCTGCCTTCCCATTGTATTATTTACCGCAGCACGTTTGAATGTCTCTCTTTAAAATGTCTCACCTTGTTGACTAGACAATTATTGAAACGACAATAAGCTTAACTATTGGAAAATATTTTGTTGGTAAGAACAGTGAGACAATCCAGATGTGAATTATCGGGGACATTTATGCGGGGAAGAAGCCGGAAAAATTCCAACCAATTTCGGGAATCGAATCCGGATCTCCCGCGTAATTGTCAGATGCGCTACCGACCAGACCACCGCAGCTTCTTGGATGAGTTCCATACTTTAATTATTTCAATTTATTTTAATATATTTTCTTGTTTTATGGATTTTCTTCACATTTAAAATGTCTCACCTCGTTGACCAGACAAAAAACAAAAACAAAAACAAAAAAATGCTCCCAGGATTTGATAAAAATTGAATGATTAGAAAGTAATTTCTTTCTATTGTTTTCATAAATGGTATATTTATGTAGATCTCTACTACATAATAGTAGTAGTGGTATTAGTAGTAATATTAGTAGTATTATTAGTAGTAATTCAGCTAATTAATTAACTGTAAGTATTATTAATTAATTGTGATTATTATTATTTAATTAAAGTATAATAAATCAAAGGTAATGTGAATTTGGAGAAAGTTTTAGAAATAACCCCCCCCTTGACGAAATCCTGCGTACGCTACTGAGAAAGAGGGATACGTGGGGGGATGGTGCAATGTTCGCAGAGATACGCAAAGGCAAACAATATTCACATGTCTGAGAATCAATACGATGCAATTCGACCATCGAATTACATATTTTACGCTGACGTAAATAATCTCTACTGGTTCGAATCGAAAATAAAAGCATTGTTATTTTGTTTATAATAGCATATCCAGTGAGTACCAACGTTTTCGGACTTGTCCAAATTCACCACGCCACATTCTCGAGAGTGAGGACTACCTTTAGGGAGAGAATCAGACATGAAAACCCCCCGAAGTGTTTAATTTTAAATATTTTAATTGAAGATTCAATGTCTTGGTTGGTAAGAGCGTCTTCTTTTTTTAATTTTCTGAGTGCTCTAGACTTCACACCTTTGCCTATTTTTTTTTCTCCATGGCAAGATTATGACGCTTTTGCTCTTCTAGTTCTGCCTTATTTTTTTTTTCGAATCAATTACAGTTTTGGCTATAGCAACAGTGCCCCAACCAAGCAACCAACTGACCCCAATGCAGCCAGGATAGCTGGAATGCTGAATATGAATCCTCCACTGTGTGTTTTCTTTCTTGCATTTTGCAATCGTTTTAATTGTGGTGTACTGAGTAATAATTTCATTCCATTTCCTTTGGCTATACATTGCCTCTTCTTTTCTTGTTGTTTTTTAGTTAAAATCGAATGAAGTTTTAAATTTTTAAGATCGTAATATGATATTTGGTATACAACTCCTTTTTGGTTTCATGTTATTGTTGTTATTATTATTATTTTTCAGGGTATTTATATCACAAACCCCGCCCTAATTTTTGTTTTGCATTCATAGCAATGGTTGTACCCAACGCTGTTATTTTTTCACCCAATGATGCATCTCTGCTTGTTAATCTTCTAAAAGCTGCCTCTTCCAGTTTTTGATCAGCCACATGACGATCATTCAGATCTTTAGTGTGTGTTGTATGCAATATCATGTTCTTAACAAGCTGCATCCCCTCGTTCTATTCGTTTCTCAAGATTTGTACCAGGACCACAATATTGGTAACCAAGTACGTGTAACTCGAACGGAAGTTTATTAATAATGTCATTTATTAAACCTCGACCCTCTGATATATTCCAGAATTTAGGAGGTAAAGTATTGATAATTTTAATTAAGTATCCTATACCTTAAGGATCGTTTACAATAAAATTAGCTAATTTGTCACTAATCATGTTTACAATACCCATTTTCTCATTTTGGAAATTATTGTTCCCAGCATTTTCCTCCCCAGCTATAACCAGCAACCTATCTATATGTTTTCTCACATCGTTTACCCATACAAATTCCTTAGGTAGAGTATTGTATTGTTTTATACCACTACCGATTTTTAGTTGATTCCAGATAGGTTAAATGCTGCTCGATTTCACACGCTTTTTACTAGCATCGTTATTTTGGTACAAAGCATCAGAGAGTGTCAAAATTTTAGAATAACTTTGATAATCATCTTGTGTAAAATTTTTTGGTTGTTTTTTGGTAATGAGCTCCCATAGCCCTACGATACCAGGATATCTGGACCAGCTGTTTCTCCCACCCAAATTAATTTTTATGTTGTCCCCTTCGAGTGTAACTTTAGATTTGCCAATTTTCCATACCACACCTTCATTTCCCTCCATAGTTGGATACAATCCAAATACTTCATCTTTTTCGAATTTTCCTGTACTCAAATAATCCCTTGCCAGGGAACCCAACTCGATTTTCTCTGATTCTTCTATAGCTACTTTAGCAGGTGGTTCCTTAAGTACCAGAGGAGTGTCGATACTAGATAATGGCGTAGGAGGGAAAACTGCATAATTTTTAGCAGGAAGAGGTACCAATTCATTGATGAGGTTTTTATTTTCTTCTGTAACACCCTTAATCTCTCTACCGAGACCATTGATTGCATCGATAATAGGTTGGTCTTGACGCTTGTGTTGTTCGTAAAACCTTGATTCTCTGATTTCCAACCTTTGAAACGTTTGGACAAGTACTCTCGGAATTTCGAATTATCTTCTATTTTATGTTTCGTCATATTTATTTTTTTGATTAATGGATATTTTATATCGTTTCAACGTTTAAAAGGTCGTTGATTTTATTTCTAAACTTACCATTGTTAGGTTTCCGAGTCATGTCAATAGTAACAAATCCAAAATCGTCGCTGTTCCAACATAATTTTGAAAATTGGTTGTAATATAAGTCTCCTCCCACATAATCATCGTATACATGTTTCAAATTAGTATGATCTTGACGAAACAAACAGATTAAGTTTGTATTATCTCGTAGTAATTGTTTGGGAATTTTGGAATAAGTTTGAGCTAAATAAAAGCAGTCTATTTCTTTGTGAAGACCCTGTGTAAAAAAAAATTCTAATTTCATTCTGATTTTCCAGAAATACATCATCGAATACCACAACAGAATTTTTCAAACATTGGTCGAGAGGTTTTATTGTTGATGCAAATGTAGCTATGCCCAGTCCCTAGTATAGTTTCATGCGTTGTTGGTATTTCGGTTGTTCTAAACTTTTAGAAAACACATACAAGTGTCTATTTTTCCAATCTAGCCAATTGGGGGCAAGCAAGAAATTATCAACCAGCAAAGTGGTTTTTCCACAACCTGATGGGCCTGTAATGAGGCATCTTATGTTATCAGGTAACAACTCTCCATTTTTCTTATTAGTTTGCAATACATCTGGTAAACGCTGTACCACATTCCATGTTGGTGTCAAAGAATCACCTGGTTTGCTTCTATCCAACTTTTGTCTGGCAGACCTAACCATTTCACATACAATTTATTATCTTTCTTCTTCAATATTTTCTCGATTAGATATGTATCTTTATATTTTGTTTTACTAAGTTACTCTTCATAGAATCTCCCTTTCAATATTTTGTTATGATTATCTTTTATGATATATGTATTTCTATTCCCTGGTAAAACTTGAACCACTGAAAATAACTCCGTACTCCAATTTTTAGTAAAACCCTTCTCGAATAACTGTTTATATTTATTAACCCTTACCCCATCTCCTATTTTAAACTTTGGCTTCTTGCTAGTATATGTATACTTTTTACAATAAACAGTAGAAAATAATCGTTCTTCATCAGATTTGGTTACCTCAGCAGGTTTCATGTGAATAGTACTGTGTACTGTATTGTTATAATCATGAACTAGCTCGGCTAAAATTTGCACCCACTTATAATTGCCCTGTAGAGTAAATTGTCTCCACATGCGATTTTTTAATGTCCTGTTGAATCGTTCCACTATACTAGTTTTCAGATCACTGTACGTAGAATAATGTTTAATATTATGTTGTTGCATTAACTTAGCAAATGTAGAATTGTAAAATTCTTTCCCTCTATCTGTCTGTAAATATTTTGGTATCCTTCCCTCACTAAATATCGACTTAAGATCCTCGGTAATACAAGTACCAGTCTTACATTTTAGGGGAACAGCCCATGCATATTTGCTAAAGGTATCAATAACTGTAAGCATATCATTGTAACCATGATTTATCTTACCCACATTTTTTAAAGTCCCCCTTGGAGGGGCTATCTCGATGAGATCAGTCTGAAACAAATCATTTACACCTTTTGTTACTACACTTAATCGCTTGTAATTGCGACGGGCTGGTTTGTGTAATTCATGAACTATATCTTGTCTTGACATCGCGTTCGAAGTGAGAATATCGCATAAAATGGATTGTCTTCAGAGTATAACCGCTTTATGTCAAATACTAGCTTGTCACCAATTTCAATATCAAAAACTGATAATTGTTCGTCGTCATGTACTTTATATTTATTAGTAGACTCATCCCAGTATGCAATAGGTATTTAAACTGCCTTGTGTATACCATCTTTTCGCACTGTAGTAAACTGAGGAACTTCAATATGTTTTCAATGTTTTAGAAAACTAAACTTCAGAAATCGTAAACTACCATCAACAAAAAATTCATGTACCTGAGTGTACGGATATAATTTGTAAACATTGCAAGCATTGACATTGCAGTGCCCTCGAGCATTTGGAACACTTTGTAACCTAACAATTTCCATAGAATAAAATTAACGAGTATCTACGTCAGCTAGTCTGCTTAATACCGGTTCCAAGTGTTCGTTGATAGTACGAACCAACTCATCGTAGCTAGGTTTGATTTTTACATCAACATACAGTTGTTTATATTCCTCTTTGAGATCGTGAAGTTGAATAGCAAAACCGGATAAAGCATATTCTTGACTTGCTTCAAGAGTAGTAATTTGTAACGTAATATTAGAAATAATCTCCTGTAAATGTTCTACAAGTTTCAATTTAGAACTCTGGGTAGCAAGATCGTGTACTTGACTTCTGATTTCTGTAAATAATGCATGTAGTTCGTTAATAATTTGATTGTTGGGGAGAGTAGCAACAGTTTCTCTGATTTGTGCAATTTCTGCTTGAATGTTTTTGATATCCTCAGATTTTAGAATTCGATGTACTGCTCTCCTCATAGCTTTGATTTCCAGAGAAGTAGGCAAAGCAGCTACAGTATTCTGAAGTGTGGTAAGACTTAATTTTATAGCATCGAGTTCTGTTGCATTAGCTGTATTTTTCAAAATTTCTTGCAGTTGTGTTATATCATCCTGCGTAGGTGTAGACTGTTGCAGTGTGTCTAATTTAGTAACTTGCTGTTGAACTATAGCTAGAATATCAGTAATGCCAGGCAGTTTCGATTCCAGAGTTTCCTGTACACTTGTTAGCTCATTTCTCATAGTTGCCATAGTATTTTCTATGTGAGCTATGGTACCTTGTATCTTCCCAAAATCTTCATAAGTCTCCAACTGTAATTTGATGCCGGCAACACTCCGAGCAATAGCATTTAATTCAGAAGATGAAGGTAAATTATTGATAAAATCTTCCAATTTCTGTAGTTTCGATTGAACTTCCGTTATAGCTGTATGCAGTTCATCTGTCTGTTATTCAGATTTGATACTTTGCAATGTAGGAACTTCGAAAGATTGAAACTGTTCTTGGAATTTAGCAATACTAGCATTTACCTGCTCATATTCTTCTTGAGTTTTGATATTCTGGATGATGGTTTGCAGTTCGGTATGAATACTATTTGCCAGGTCATTTAATTGCTGTTTCAGCTGTTCGATATTCGTTGTCTGGATTTGTCTAAATTTATCAAGTTCTATTTTCAAGTTGGCAATATTCTCTTCTAAGTTCTGAAGATTGTCTATTGAAGCTAAATTAGTATATTTCTCAAGCAAAGATTTGAGTTCTCCATCAATTTTTGCTATAGGATCAATCAGTTGAGTTTGAAGATTTGTAATCACTGCTTGAATATTTAGATTTAGCGAATTCTGTAATATGAGTAAATCTGATTTCAGTTTCTTTAGACGTACATCTAAACTAGCAATCTCGCTGGAACTATCTGGAATTTCCTGTCGCCTTCTATTACCAAATATATCCATGTTTTTTTTTTTGGTTTTTAGGTATTTTATATATTAATAAGAGGATAGATTATTCTTATTTCGATAAACAGAGGAATCAATTTATCATACTCTCCAATTATCTCAGCTTACAAAAATTCACAAGCTTCCACATCATAAGACGTATCAGGAAGTAATGTACTATGTTTAATTCTATACAAATTTCGACCTATGTGCAAAACTTCCGCATTTAGGTGGTGAAATGTGTATTTGAATTTTCCCACTAACAGGTAACTTATATGATGATAAGTTATTATTAAATACAAATAAGTGCTTTCCAGTATCCTCGTCAACACGAGACCAAATACTGTCCAAGTGAACAAGAAGTAACCCTTTCAATTGATGATAAATTTCTCTAAATACATCCATGTTTACTGGAATTCTCTCTACAGTCTGATTATGTTGTTGCTTCTTAAACCTTAAAGTATTCATGACGTTTTATTTTATATTAACTATTTTTATTATATATAAAATATATATTTGTACTAAGTATAAAAATATTAATAAATACATATAGTTAAAAAAATATCACCCTGTGCTTAGCACATTAAAAAATGTATGGAGGAGCACTGCAGCAACACGTCCGCACTCTTCTAACACTCTCACGATACTGACTGATCTGCAATGCGAAAACCCTTTAAGTAACCTAAGCGCGGACCGCGTTGAAAACATCCGAAACAGTGAGCCAATCAGAAGACATCACATCATCGCATTACGTCATAATCCAACAACACGTTAGATACAAGTCATCATAATATTGCGTAACATGTTGCGAAACATTGCGCAATAGTTTACCCTTAAGAGCCATGGCAATGTTTCGTAATAACTTGTTGCGAAGCATTGCGCAATAGTTTACCCTTACGAGCGGTCACAATGTTGCGTAATAACTTATTGCGGAACATGATGCAATAGTTTACCCTTACGAGCCATTGCAATGTTGCGTAATGTTATGTAATTTAACTCGAAAGAAATTATGACACTCGTACGAAATACGAGATGAAAAAATCACAGAGTTGCAATACTATAAAATCGACAAAAACATCGTCAAAATAGGTTTACCACTGTGCTTAAATTAATAAAAATAGTAGGCCTCGAACCAAGTTCCAAGTGTGGGTGTGCGTGGATGTAGGTGTGGGCGTGCGTTACGTACTTTAACTCGAAAGAAATTATGACACTCGTACCAAGTAGGAGATGAAAAATCACAGAGTTGCAATAGTATAAAATCGACAAAAACATCGTTAAAATAGGTTTTCCATTGTGCTTAAATTAATAAAAATAATAGGCCTCGTACCAAGTATTATTTTGAACCTTCCTGATTACACTACTGTTTAATTTCTACGGTTTATTGTCCAACGTACAAATTTACAAGCAAGAAACCGAAATACAAAATTGGAGATCAGGTGAGAATCAGTAAATTTAAGCGTGCGTTTGAAAAAAGCTTCACTAAAAATTGGAGTACGCAACTCTTCACCGTAGTTCGAGTCTTACCCGGAAACCTTCATACGTGTATAATAAAAGATAATCGCGACGAAATTCTGAAAGGAAGATTTTACGAAGAGGAACTTTCTAAAACAAAATACCCCGACACGTATCTTATTGAAAAAGTATTACGTAGAAAAGGTGACAAACTGTTGGTGAAATGGCTGGGACTCGAGGAAAAAAGTTGGATAGACGCAAACGAGGTGATTGTGTAGCGGGTGCTTGAAATGTGGTACGGCGATTGCCACATTTTCCATCGGAACGTCAGGATAGGAAAAATGGCGAGCTTCTACCCGATAACATACGCTGCCTCATTGTTGGACCTTCTGGATGTGGAAAAACAACGTTACTTATTGATAATTTTCTTCTTACACCCAACTGGTTAAACTGGAAGAACAGGCAACTGTATGTTTTCTTCAAAAGTTTGGAGCAACCGAATTATCGCCAGCTGTCGAGACTGTACGAGGGACTAGGCATAGCTATATTTGCTTCTGAAGTGTTACGACTAGACTGCTGTCTCGAAAATTCGGTGGTGGTTTTTGAAGATCTGATCCTGGAGAACCAGAACGAAATTCGTATTTTTTTTACTCAGGGTCGACAAAGATTAATGGACTGCTTCTACCTTGCTCAGACTTTTTCTAAAATCCCCAAGCAACTACTCCGAGACAATGCTACTTTCATTTGTTTGTTTCGTCAAGACTACACCAATTTAAAACACGCTTACGATGATTATGGAGATGGGGACATAAACTACAATCAGTTTTCCAAATTTTGCTTTTCATGCTGGAACCAAGATGATTTCGGATTTGTCACAATAGACATGACGAGATAACCCAATAACGGAAAATACAGAAACAAAATTAATAATTTTCTAAACGTTGCAATGTTACAAGATACGTCTTGACCTATTATAAATAACTACATACAAAAAATGAAACGCAAACTTGCAGACGACAACCTGAATCTGCGTAGCTACCTGGCAAGACGATTTAAGGGTTGGAAATCCGAGAATCGTGGAATTTACGAAGAGAAAAAGCGTCAGGGCCAACCTACCATCGATGCCATCAGTGGACTTGGTAAAGAAATCAAAGATGTCACCGAGCAAAACAAAGAGTTAATCAACGACCTTGTGCCACTTACTGCTCGAAATTATACCATACCTACACCGATATCCAGCATTCACAATCCTCCGTTCGAACTTGCTCCGGCTCCGAGACGTCAGGCCCTAGGCAGTACCTCTTCGGACAAGCTAGTCGAGCTGGGTCCGTTGGCGAGGGATTACCTAAGCACCGGGAAATTCGAAGAAGACGAGGTAATCGGATTGTACCCGACCATGGAACATAATGAGGGTGTGGTTTGGAAGATTGGAAAGTCAAAAGTCACGTTCGAGGGCGATGATATAAAACTTAATTTGGGCGAGAAGAACAGCTGGGCCAGGTATCCTGGCACGGTGGGACTGTGGGAACTTATCACTAAGAAGCAACCTAAAGATTATACAGACGAGGATTACCAAAGTTACACAGAAATTTTGATCACGACGGACGCACTGTACCAAAACAACGATGCAACACAGAATCGCGTGATATCTAGCAGTGGAGAAAAGTACAGGAACCTCATCAAGCCAATATGGACCCAGCTCAAGACTGGCAGCGGTGTCAAACTCTACAACACCTTGCCCAAGGAGTTTGTTTGAGTAGACAACGTAAGGAAGCTTGTAGATCGATTGCTGGTTATCGCAGGCGAAGAAAATGCAGGCAATCGCAACTTCCACAACGAGAAGGTGGGCATCATGGACATGATTAGCACTAAGCTTGCCAACTTCATTGTCAACGACAACAAAAGTATAGGTTACCTTATCAAAATCATCAACACCCTGCCTCCCAAATTCTGGTATATAGCCGAGGGTCGAGGTTTGGTGAACGATATTATCAACAAGCTATCCTTCGAGATGCACCTGCCAGGTTACCAGTATTGCGGTCCGGGTACGAAACTCGAACAGCGACTGGAAAGAGGAGACAAGGGAGTGAACCCACTGGACGCAACATGCAAGGACCACGACATTGCCTACAATGCTCACACCGATCTTGACGCAGGTCATGATGCTGACAGAAAGTTGGAGCATGCGGCTTTCAGGAGAATCGTCAGCAGAGAGGCCTCGCTAGGTGAATGGGTTGCCGCATTGGGTACGACCATCGAAATGAACACAAAACGAAAATTAGGGTGGGTATTGTAACTAAATAACCCTTGTGAAAAAGAGCAACTTGTATAACCAACCTACCATCACTTCATTGCATTACTCAAAGCAGAGATTTTTTCTTACCCTCTCACGATCCGGAAACTTTTCAAAGGATGGAAGCGGCCTGGCGCCCACCCAGCGTCGAATAACATGGGTACCTGGGGGAAACCCTGGGGGGTAAAAGCGGTCATGGGCGTGATGCTGATCACATCACCCCACTCACGACCGGATCAAGAAAGTGTGGGGCGTTACCCCCACACCCCCTATACGCCTTCATGGCGTGGTGCTATGCACAGGGGAACACTTTGCCTTTTTTTGCCTCACGATATATAAATAACATACTATCACCTTCAAACCCAAAGGTGTCGTTTGCCAAATACCCTACGCAAACCTCAAGTATCTCGGAACATTACATGGAATGCTCACCAAAAAGCAGCGCGAGAAGAAACATTCCTGCTTGGCAAAAAGTCATGGAATGAAATTGCTGCTCAGCATTCCTCAGTTGAGGAGTTTACAAGGTTCGCGAAAGCAGCAGAAGACTAGAGGTTTCATATTCAGCATCCCGGCTATCATGGCAGCTTTGGGTGCTGTAGGCAGCTTGGCAGGAGGCAGTGCCGCCATTGCCAAGACCGTCATCGATGCAAAAAAGAACAAGGCCGAGTTAGAAGAGCAGAAACGCCACAACCTGGCTATGAAGAAGAAGGGGACAGGTGTGACCAAAAAGCGAAAGAACCACCTCGAAGCTTTGAAAAAGTTTTAAAAAAAGAAGAGCTTCTGTCCAACTTCGATATTGAATCTTTGATCGAATCGTTGGGGATCAAGCACTTCAGGGGCGTTTTCATGTTTGATTCTCTACCCTCTGTTGTGAAGAAAAAAGAGTGTGGTGTGGTTAACCTAGACAGTTACGAAAATCCAGGTACACATTGGATATGCTACCTCAAAGCCAACAGCAACAAAGCATTTGTTTTCGATTCATTCGGAGGCATGCCACCTGCTGGGTTGGTAAAGTATCTCAGTGTTGTCAACCTCTACTACAATGACGAACGCATCCAGATTTCTGCGATGTGAACTGTGGCCATTTCTGCGTTTCCATGCTTGTCTTCCTCTCGCAATTAAATAACCCAACAATCGAGGATTTCCAGAAAAGATTGTGGCACCTGAAGCGCTATGGGAGTATTCCATCTCACAAGCGAGACTTCGCTCCTGAAACTCGCATTGCATGACGATATCATCTATCCTAAATCTATTGCTCTTCGTGCATTCTATAGCATGTACCTGATACCTAATATGACGGTACACAACAATACCATCAAAATTGACACCGAAAAAATCAGTATCACCCCCTGGCCAGTACAATCTGTCTACCTATCAGGCTCAATTGCCAAGAAGTGTACTGCTGTCGCAAAATTCTGTAACTCACAGGGTGGAACTGGTGTCTGCCACGGATACCGTAGACCTGGGTACCATCGGAGAGCTTTTGGGATTCGAGAACAACACAAAGCTCGAACCTGGCATCAAGCACATCGGTGCTAACATTCCTAACTTTCTAGCCATCGAGACTCTCAACATACATTGCAATGTGGCAGAAGGTATGATCACCAAATTCTCAGACGGCATCCCAGGGAGTCACAAGGAGACATGTATTATGGCTACGTTCAAACCAAACTCTGAGTTCATGGAGCCAATTATCTACACACCCTCCCCACCGATATACTTTCCTGTATCATCTTAATCGCATAGACAACATAAGTAGTGTTATTTGTGGTACTACTGGGACGAGAAATGATGAGCCCCTCTCAGGCAGATTTGGCTACACTTAAAACTAGCTCAAGATGTGCATATGAGATTATTGCTCAAGTGTGGTACTCTGTCTAACCCAAGATTTTTGTAAAAATGCCCTCGGGAATTTCCCGTGAAATGATGAGCCCCCTCAGATTGATTTGCCTACACTTACAAAAGCCACATCTGTGAGATTGTTGTCCACAAGCCTGTCAAAAATATGCCCCTCTTGATATTGTTTTGGATACACTTAAAACTAAGCCAAAAATGCTCATAAGAGCTTATTGCCTCTAGTATAATACTCTGTCAAGTGTGCTTAAATACTTGACAGTCAGTTCAGAGAATTAATATGTTAATCTGAATATTTTAATTGGACACCAGGCCCAACTTGCATATCTAGTACAAAGACAATGTAATATGCAGAGGCCTTCTAGAATTGCTCTGTGACTCTTTCATTTCTTACATCATAAACATATGATTTTTCACCTACAAGAATAACACTACATATGGTGTCATCGGGGAGTGTATCATGGAATTCACAGATAATTTTAATGTTTGTTCTGTCATTAACCACAACTTCTTTCCTTTTTGAAGTGTTGATGACAAACATGGGTCTCTGTGCTTTGAATTCATCTGGTGAGTAATACATGTCAGTATTGCCAGTAGTGACCCTTTTGTATGCTGTAAATGCTTCATATAATTTAAGAAAATCATCCTTGGACATGTCTAAATTATAATTTTCTCTAGGAAATACCTCATTTCTGACATCTTTAAGATATATGTTCTTGATGTTGCAGTTATCAAATTTACTTGAATTTTTTTCCTGATTATTGTGTCTTCCAGTCTGAAACAGTACCACCACAAAATCCAGCATGTCATATTGTATACTGGAGAATGAATTTGTAGCATCAAACTCATAATAGGTACCAGTGGCAGGCTTCTGTACACATTGATATGTATAAAATTGTAAAGGCACCTGTGGATTTTTTAGGATATCTGCTTTATATTTAAGAGCATAACTGGCCTCATATTCAACAACCGGGAATCTTAGCTCCATAGTCTGAATAATGCATTTGCCTTCATCAGGTAGGGTATTAGGCAGAGCTTCCCCTGTAGAGTTTAATGTACTGTACCTCATCAAAGCATTATTATCATTGGCAGCTCTTCTAAATGTAATTCTTAAATCACCCTTCCACATAATATCTTTGTAATCTGAGAAGAATCCTGGCAACAGGCGCATAGGAAACAATACTGTGTGGTTCTTAGATAATATCTTATCACCAGCCTCAAATCCACCTATTTTGTAGTGAGAAGCCTCGGTTTTGGATAATTTTAATGTGGCCAAAGCTGTGGAGGTAATGCCAGGGTAATCTACTCTGTTTATAACAACACCATGTTTTCTGATCTCAATTTCAGAGAACAGATGTGGCACAAAATTGTTTCCAATCTTATATTTGAATTTGCCGGATAATCTGTACCATCGAGCTTTACAACATCAAATTTGATGTATAGATCTGCTCTGTGGGGGTGTATAAAGCCATCCCCTACATCAAGATCAACCTCAATCTCTGTGTTGGGTTGATTTAAATTTGCAAATGTCCTCCTGTTTGGGGGGAATGATTGTAGCTCATAACTCTCAATATTTTCCATTTTTTTTGTATGTATTTTTATTTAAATATTAATTTCTATGATAGCAGTTGTTGTGGCTCCAGCAAAATCAACTAATTCTTCTTTTTCATTAGTGACTATCAACTCAATGTAATCTATTCTATTATGGCATACAGGAAAATATAATGTTGGTGATGGAGTGTAGATGATGGGCTCCATAAATTCAGAGTTAGGTTTGAATGTTGCAATGATGCCAGTTTGTTTGTGAGTGCCAATGCCATTTGATTTGGTGATCATACCCTCGGCCACATTACAGTGAATATTCAGAGTCTCTATGGCTAAGAATTTAGGTATATTAATAGCAGTGTGTTTGATGGCTGGTTCAAGTTTTTGTGTTGTTCTCAAAGCCTAACAGCTTTCCTATAGTACCCAGATCCACTGTCTCTGTAGCAGATACAATCTCTACTCTGTGAGTGACAGAATTTTGAGTTAACACTATACCTCTGGGTAACTGAGCATTTAGAGTAGATAGATTATATTGCCCTGGAGTGATGACAATTTTTTGATCACCAACTGCAATTGTGTTGTTGTGGTGTGTAATATTAGGGATCAAGTACATGCCATAAAATGCTCTGAGAGCTATTGTTTTGGGGTACACTATATCATCATGTAATCTAAGTTTCAATATTGAATTTTGGCTGGTTAGATGGAATACCCCCATGATGTTTTAAATACCACAGGGCCTTTTGAAAATCTTCAATTGATGATTTATTTATTTGAGACAGATATCTAAGAACAGATAAACACAGATGTCCACAATTAACATCTTTGAAATTTTGAACACGGGCATTATTGTAATAAAGATTAGCTGATTTTAGATATTTTACTAAATTTTCAGGTGGAATACCTCCAAATGAATCAAACACAAATGCCTCATTTTTTAAATATTTAAGATAACAGATCCAGTGAGTGCCCTGATTTTTGTACTTATCCAAATTAACAATGCCACACTCTTTGTTGAGTGGTTGTTCTGATAAAGAATCAGACATGTACACACCTCTAAAATTTTTGATGCCCAGTGGCTTGATTAAAGCTTCAATATCTTGGTTTGTAAGAGGCTCTTGTTTTTTTTTAATTTATTCATGGCTCTCTTAACATCTTTGCCTTGTTTCTCCATGGCCAGATTATGGCGCTTCATTTCATCTAATTCTGCCTTATTCTTCTTGGCATCTATTACTGTTTTTGCTATAGCACCTGATCCCCCAGCCAAGCTCCCAACAGCCCCAAGTGCTGCTAAGATGGCTGGGATAGTAAATATGAAGCCACTCACATGTGATTTTTTCCTGGATTGATGTAATTTTTTAATTGGGGGGTACTAAGTAATAATTTCATACCATGGCCCTTGGCAAGACAAGAATTTTTTTCTTGCGCTGCTTTTTGGTTAAAAGACTATCAATAGTTTTAAAAGATTTAAGACCTGCATAAGGTATCTGATACATAACACCCTTGGCCTTCATTCTAGGTTTATTATATACATATTCACAACCCCCACCCCAGTTTTTGTTTGGTGTTCATAGCTATGGTGGTCCCCAATGCTGCTATTTTTTCACTTAAAGAAGCATCTTTGCTTACAAATCTACCAAATGCAGCCTCTTCTAATTTTTTGTCTGCAACATGTCTCTTGTCAAGATCAGAATGTGTGTTGTATCCCATGTCATGGTCTTTGCAAGCAGCATCTAGGGGATTAACACCAGGATCACCTCTGTTTAATCTATGGTCCAATTTTGTACCGGGACCACAATACTGATAACCTGGAATATGTAATTCAAATGGCAGCTTGTTTATGATGTCATTAACCAACCCCCGACCCTCAGAGATATTCCAAAATTGAGGTGCTGGAGTATTAATAATTTTTATAAGATATCCAATCCCCTTAGTGTCATTCACTATAAAATTAGACAATTTAGTGCTTATCATGTCCATAATTCCAACCTTTTCATTGTAAAAATTGTGGTTGCCAGCATTTTCCTCCCCAGCTATCACCAGCAACCTATCTACAAGTTTCCTGACATCATCAACCCAGACAAATTCCTTAGGCAGGGTGTTGTAATGTTTGATTCCACTACCTGTCTTGATCTGTGACCATATGGGCTTGATTAAGTTGTTGTATTTTGCTCCACTGCTAGACTTGACTCTTTTTTGTGTGGGATCATTGTTCTGGTATAGAGCATCTGATTTTATTAATATTTCTTTGTAATGCTCATAATCTTGATCTGTATAGCTGCCAGGTCTCTTCCTAGTCATCAGTTCCCACAATCCAGGTGTGCCGGGATACTTAACAAAAGCACCTCTTTCTCCAAGATGAGATTCTGAATATACAATCAGATCATCTCCCATAAATGTTACTCTGAAATTGCCAATTCTATGTATGATGCTACCATCACGCTCTGTGTCAGCATATAAGCCAAAGACCTCATCTTTGTTGTCTTTAGGTGTGCTTAAATATTTTTGAGCAAGAAGACCCAATTCAATAGGATCCTGAGTAGCTTCAATTCTTCGAGGGGCAACAGGACTACGTGTATGAATACTAGAAAGTGGGGTGATTGGATAATCTAATATGTTCCTTGCAGCTACAGGTACAAGCTCTGTGAATAAATTTTGATTTTGCTCTGTAACAGTTTTGATATATTTACCTAATTCACTAATATCATCAATAATAGGTTGTTCTGTTTGCTTGTGTTTTTCATAGATTCCTCGGTTCTCTGATTTCCATCCCTTAAATCTTTTTACAAGATAATCTCTTAATTTAAGATCATCAATAATTGGCCTTTTCATGGTTATTTATATATGTTTCAATGTCTAGAAAATTGTTGATTTTATTTCTGTATTTGCCACTATTAGGTTTCCTTGTCATATCAATTGTGACAAACCCATAACTGTCTTGATTCCAGCACCTACTGCAAAACTTAGAAAAATCATTGTAGCTCAAGTCACCACCTACATATTCATCATGTATGTGTTTGAGGTTGGTATGATCTTGATGAAACACACATATAAAATTGATGTTGTCTCGGATCAGCTGCTTTGGAATTTTAGAAAAAGTCTGTGCCAGGTAGAAGCAATCAATGTTTTTGTGTCGGCCCTGTAAAGAAATTTCTAACCTTGTTTTGTTTATCCAGTATAATGTCATCAAACACAACAACAGAATTATCGAGACAGTCATGGAGTGGCTTAACATCTGATTCAAAAGTGGCTATACCCAGTCCATCATATAGCTTCATCAGCTGCTGATATTTTAATTGTTCCAAGCTCTTAGAGAAGACATACAAGTGCCTGTTTTCCCAGTCTGACCAGTTGGGTGCCAATAAAAAATTATCAATCATTAGTGTAGTTTTACCAGAAGCCGATGGCCAAACAATAAGACATCTAATATTATCAGGCAGCAGCATTCCATTTCTCTTATTCTGCTGTTCAGGCTCTGGCAGCCTCTTTATAACATCCCAGGTGTTCATAGTATCACTTTGTCTGCCTCGATCCAGCTGTGTTCTGGGAGACCTAGCCATTTGACAAGTATCTTGTTGCCTTTTCTGCGGATGATTTTTTCTATGAGATATGTGTCAGGCTGCTTAGTTTTGCTGAGTTCTTCTTCATAAAACCTGCCTTTGAGAATTTCTCCTCCGTGATCTTTTTTATATATGTGTATCGGGTCCCAGGTTTAATTTGAACCACTGTAAATAATTCAGTGCTCCAGTTTCTGGTAAAGCCTCTTTTGAATAAGTGCTTATATTTGCTGATTCTTACTTGATCACCAACCTTGTATTTGGCTTTCCTTGTTGTTGGCTGGTATCTAGGATAATAAACAGTACTGATCAATTTTTGCTCATCAGATGAAGTTACCTCAGAGGGTTTCATGTTGATTGTGGAATGGACCGACTTGTTATATTTATGTAGAAGTTCTGGAAGAATATTAACCCATTTATAATTACCTTGAAGTGTAAATTGTTTATACATATGATTTTTTAGGGTTTTGTTGAATCTTTCAACAATAGAGGCTTTGAGATCACTGTAACTCGAGTAATGTTGTATTGACTGGCTTTTAATAAATTGTTGGAACACAGAATTATAGAATTCTTTGCCATTATCTGTTTGCAAATAGCGCGGTGATCTTCCACTATGATTGATGATTGTCCTGAAGGCTTCTGTAACACATTTTCCAGTCTTGGATTTGAGTGGCACAGCCCAGGCAAATTTTGAAAATGTATCTATGACAGTGAGTAGATACTTGTAGCCCTTGTTGATTTTGTCTAAGTTTTTCAGGTGTCCACTTGCCATCTCAACCAAGTCACACTGCCATAAATCATCTATGCCCTTTGTAACCACTGGCAGTCTCTTATAATTATGTCTGGCTTGTCTGTGTAATTCATCAACAATAATTTGTCTAGACATAGTATGTAAACAAGAATATTGCAACTATGGGGTGTTCAGCAGCTGATACTACAGGATTTTCTAAATATAATTTGTCCCCTATTTGTATATTAAATTCCAGAGAGCCATCATCTTCAGCATAAGATGTCTCTAATGTATTGGGGTCTGTAAAATCCTCTAACTGTACACTGGTGATTTTTGCTTTGTTATCAGCATTTGTTATTGATAAGATAGGGTAGTGGTGTGCCTGTGGTTGAAGCCAATATTTGATCTTCATTGGTCTAAGTGTGCCCCCAACAAAAAATTGGTAATAAAATTGTGCAGGGGACAGCATATATATTTTGCCACCTGGTGTAAATGGTGAATCATATTCTTTGTTGGGGATACTGTGCAATTCAAGAATTACTGTATGTTTAGGATTCTCGATTATGCCAGTTATTTCTTTTTCTGCTGTAAGCAATCTACTTGTTACAGATTCAAGGTGCTCATTGATAGTCCTAACAACATCATCATGGCCTGGCTTGATTTTTATGTCCACAACAAGTTTTTTGTATTGTTGTACAATCTCTTGAAGCTGGGTGGCAAAAACAGACAGAGAATTTCCTTGGTTGGATTCCATGGTCCCTAGCTGTTGCTTGATGTTGGCTACAATTTGCTGTAAATTTTCAACAACTGCCAATTTTGAATTTTGAGCAGTAAGATCATGGACTTGTCTTCTGATATCCTCAAACAGGGCATGCAGTTCATTAATATGTTGATTAGTTGGTAGAGTGGCCACTGTCTGAGTAAGTTGTTTGATCTCTGTCTGGATATTCTTGATATCTTATGATTTCAATATGCGATTCACAGCTCTCTTAATATTTTTAAGTTCCTGTGATGTAGGCAGATTTGATACAGTATTCTGCAAAGATTCAAGTGCCAATTTTACATCATTTAATTCAGAAGCATCAACCACACCACGCATAGCATCTTGAAGCAGGGTTATGTCTGCCTGAGTGGGTGTTGATTGTTGTAAAATTTCAAGCTTTGTTTGGATATCATCGATCAAGTGATGAAAATGAGATAGCTCAGATTCAGTGTTGAGGTTTTCAAGTTTTGTGATCTGTTGCTGGACACTGGCAAGGGTATCTACAATACCAGGCAAGCGGGATTCTAGAGATTCTTGTACATTTGTCAGATCACTTTGCACTGCTGCTATTGTACCCTCAAGATGAGTTATGGTACTCTGAATTTTTCCAAAATCTTCATATGTCTCAAGTTGCAGCTTGATGTTGGCAACACTCCGAGTTATAGCACTCAAAGCATTAGAAGATGGCAAGTTGTTCATAAAATTTTCAAGTGTCTCAATTTTTTCTTTAACCTCGGCTATGGCATTGTTCAAGGGGTCCAGATTAGGTATCTGGAGTGATTGAATCTGTTCTTTAGAGTGGAAATCACTAGATCAAAATCTTCTTGTGATTTTATGCTTTTGACAATTGTTTTTAGCTGTGTCTGGACATTATTTATCTGTTCTTCTAATTGTTGTTTCAATTGCTCAGAGTTGGTGGCCTGAGTCTTAAATTTGGCTTGAAGAGCTGCTACAGCCTCCTCTATACTTTGAAAATTATCCAATGTGGCCAAATCAGTATATTTTTGAAGCAACAATTTGAGTTCTGAGTCAATTTTAAGAAGAGGGTCCATGCATTGTGATTGTAAATTTGTAATTTCTAGTTGAAGACTGGCATTGAGTGTGGTTTGTAAAGCTTGTAAATCACTTCTTAATTTTTTGACTCTGACATCAAGCATCAGAATCTCATCACTGTGATCTTCATGCCTTGTATGGCCAAATATATCATTAGGCATTTTTGTTTTAGTGGTTATTTATTATTGAATATCTAATTCTTAATTCTATAAAAAAGGTATAAGCTTGTCATAGAATCCCGGGACCTCAATATATAAGCAGTCACCAGCAGAAACAGTATATACAGTGCCAGAAATCATGTTTGAGTGCTTAATTCTATAAATATTTCTCCCTATTGAAATCTTGACATTACCCTCGGGGGTTGTAATAAATTGTAATTGACCACCTACAGGTAATTGGTAATGATTTAAATTATTGTTAAATATGTACAATGTTTTACCTGTTTCATCATCAACATCTGTAAGTATGCTGTTCAGATGAATAATTAACAAACCACTTAGTTTAGATATCATAGATTGTATATCAGAAGAGGGTGCTGGTGTTGGCAGGTCCATAATAGCCTGTTTTTTGAACCCAAATAAGTTCATAGGTATGTTTATTTATTTCAAATCATGCTCTGTAATTGAGCATTGTTTGCCACTTTTCAAATCACAATCACCCCATGGTAGAGTATGTATGCCACTTGACAAAATACATCTCTTATCATCATGTGGGTCCAGAGCCACTTTTCTTACAACATTTGTAGTCAACAAGTGATCCACACTCTGAATTCTGGATTCTGATGTTCTTATTAAACTCTGTGATTTGAGACAATTTTTGTAATCTTTAAATTCAAGCTCTTTGTCCACAGTTACTCTGCCAATGCCCTTCGCTTTCTTTGCAACAACACCACTACATGTTTCAAAGCTGTACATCTTGGCCCTTAACCCAGCAAATGCCACAATAACATCACCAAGTGTCTCATCTTTTAACTTGCCAGGCACCTTTTTGTTGTGGTGTTGAATTTTTGAATGTTCACTGGTATCAAAATATTTAAACAATTCACGCTGTGCTATATCTTGATAAACATCTTCTGTTTGAATATCAAGAACAAAACTATCTGTGTCCATGTACATCAGTTTTACACGATCCTTTTAAAAAGGTTTCAGCACATTATAATACAATTTTAACATGTATAATTTGGCCAATTCCAATATCACAGCCCCTGCATAAATAGGCTTATCAAACTTAATTTTTGTTTTTTTCATGTTGAAAAGTGCCATATTCTCATCATAAATTCTTCTGTAATTGAAGTTGGGCTTTGCAATCAATTTTTTGCTCCGGCTGGGGTCAGTAATTATTTTAACATCAATATGTTTTCTGACATTTTCTATTGTTTTGCCATACGCTGAATTTACCATCAATTTAAACAAGGTCTTATCAAATTGGGTCATTGCAGATGTTCGAAGCTCTGTGTTTGTATCAATATATGGCTTCAACCATCTTGAGTGCCTGAACCTCAAAACTTTGCCAACTTTGGTCACTTGAACACCATGATTCACTAGGAACTGGAGGTTTTTGTAATATATGACATAACCCTGTTTTGGCTCTAGAGTCATCATTAGCTTCTTCTGTTTAGAGCCAGGTGAACACTTAACCTCAGGAATTGGGGGCAGATCAGAAAACTTGTTGTGTAAATCATCAGGAATTGTCAGATCAACCTCTGAGAACAGGCCATAGTCACTGTCATCAAAATCCTGAAGATCTTCAATATTGAAATCTTCAACCCACTCAAGCCCTGCATATGGCAGCTTATCCATCATGGCATAACCATACAGGCTGTTGGCATCTACATACAGTATATAATTTGATGGCAGTGCTGGATCATAATTGAGAATATACTTGTTATTTGCTCTGGCATATCTCTGAGAACATTGCACCATGCCTCCTCTTATACATTGCTCCATAAACAGATACATATCTTGATCTTCGATCAGATCCAATTGCATTTTAGTGTTTAAAAACATTGCAGACCATGCTAGGCCTGGTGCACTGTAAAAATACATTGGATCCAGCTTATAATTTTCCATGGAAGATTTTCTAAATGCCTGAAGTATATCAGCTAAGAGAGTCACATCAAGTTTTAAATATGCCTTGTGATAATCACCAAATGTCTGGCATTTTAAATTGTTCCACATCAACTGGGCATGGTGATAATCTTCATCAGTGATTCCAGATCCTCTGAGTTTGCTGTAGAACTCTTGTTGTGGTGGCAGAGCACACTCATCAAATTTAGAAAAATCTGTAACATAATCATATGGATATACACCCTTCCGCCTAATTAATTTCAGGTCCTGATTTGGAAACAAAGCACATGTGATTTTGAATTGATCATCAGATAATTGACTGGCCAGTGTAGCCAGGCTAGCGGACAGAATTCTGTAGGAATCAAGAAATCTTAAGTGAATGGGAACACCATTAACTTTAATTATCTTGCTAATGGCAATATATTTCTCATTATTTTCTGCTAAAATATTTAAATTTTGCTTGTCAAACCCCTCGTACCTGATCAGATTATGAAAATCATAATTGGATGCACCATGGCAAAATATGGGGACAAATTTTGGTCTCTGGATCTTAATATTACAGCTATTACACAGGGCCATTTTGAATTTACCATCTGCATGAGAATGGTGTTTCACCTTGATATTTGTATCTGAAAATTCAGAATCACATACCGGGCATTTTTCTGCATTGTTGAAATCTTCAATCTGTTTCTCTGTTAAAGGCAACATAGGTTTTGATTTTAATAAGACATTAGATGCTATGTCATGGCACTCATTTTCTATTCTATGTGCAAATTCTTTGATGGCATCTGGTCCCATGTATAAATATTCTTTACTAACAACACCATCCTGTACAACAACATAATAAAAACTAGAAGGTTCATGTAACTGGTATGATGTAATTGAAGATTCATCAGGATCTGGGCTGCAGAATGCAAGGGGTTTGAGATTTGATTCAAAATCACAGATTATATATGCTGGGTGTTCCAACAAGGCTTCAAATTTTTTGAATTTGGCATTTTCACTTGGATTAGGCATAAGCATATGAACAGGTTTATGGTTGCCACAGTATTTTAAATGTTCAATTAACTTGTTTTTAGCAATTTCTGCATTCTCTTTACAAACACCATTCACCATTTTTCTACCATCAAATACAGTTAAACATCTTCTACACAACTTGAATATTGTCTTAGATTTGTCTAGTTGTTTTCTGACTAAAGCTTCAAGATTTTGTATCAAAGTGTAATGATATGTGCCATCCTTTTCAATTAAGAGCAGATCAATCGGAACAGCAGAATCATCATCAAGTGTACTGATTCTGAGAGGATCTATCAAGCAATTGCCACGGCCAGTAGAACAAATAAATACATTAATAGTTAATTGTTTACCATTGATATCCCTGGCCTTTTTTTCAAATTTATCAATATTCTGAACTGACATTTTATATTCTAAGCCCTCCATTGCTTCATCAAAATCATGTTCATGCTGTATATAATAATTTATTCTCTCTGGATGATCTAAAACTGGAAACAAAGCACCTAAAATACACCACAGAAAGCATTTCTCATCATTATTTTTTATGTTAACCACAGCTTTTTTGTTTTTGATATTGTCAGGTAAAGACACATATGTAGATCCTTGTAAAGGGCTGAATTCAGAAATATTAATATATAACTTGTGTGGAGATCCACATAGGCTCCATCCTGATTCTTTTGCTGCAAATTCAGAGTGTTTAATATTCAATTGCTCTATCAAACTGCTTATTATTTTGTCTAAATTTGTATTTGAATATACAGCTACAGTTTCTGTTATGTGGGGCTGTGTAAATTTTGTGCCATTTGGTTTCTTATATTGTGTAAACAATTTGAGGGACAGCTTATAAGAGCCATTTTGTGCATTTAGAATTGCCTGCACATCAGGATTTATACTGTTCAAAAAATTCTTAATATCACATTTTTGCTCTGATACAAACCGGTAATCCCTAAGTTGGCCATTAAAACTGCTATGGATGGGTTCATAGCGTGGCTGCTTTGCTGCTCTAGCATTAACAGGTGCTTCATGCTTCCTTTTCAGACCAGATGTAGATGGTTGTGGGGGCAATGTTGATGACTGTGCAGAACATGTACCCATATGTTTATATGTGAAATATTCCATGCTATATTTTCTATGGCATTTGGGCATATTTTTTTGGGAGTTCTGCATTTGTCTGGATCACAATTCCTTTGGTGCCTGGCCCAATTGGGGCTGGATATATTCTTATTGCATTGATTACAATATTTTTGATTTGGTATTTTTGTTGTTGGTTTATTATATAAAATTTCTTGGGGTTCAAATCAAAATTCTATGCTTAATAAAAAATATCAGTTGGGTTCAGCAGTGTGCTTTGTATACTTTGTGTGTGTGTGTGTGTGTGTGTGTGTGTGTGTGTGTGTGTATGTGTGTTAATATTTTTGGCTTTGGTATTTATATAAAATTTCTTGGGGTTCAAATCAAAACTATATACTTAATAAACCTATGACAGGTTGTATAAAGCTGATAGCCTACATGCACAAAGGTAGAATAAGTACAGAAGCACTGCCCTAGCATAAATGCATGTCTACACAGGCATGTCCTAGAAAAACAATAACCTAATACCATGTGTCATGTATAACAAACTGGGGCAGATATAAGCCTGACTCCAAATATGAGTGGATTACAACAAACAAGCAAGATGTGTCAAATATCAGACCTGTATGAGGAGCAATGCAACAACACATCTGTACTCCTCAGCCACTCTCACAATACTAACTGATATGTAATGCAAAAGCTCTTGCATCATAATTTGTTGCATAATATTGGGTAATAATTTGTTGCACAACATGATGCAAGAGCTCTTGCCTTATAATTTCTTGCATAATATTGGATAATAATTTGTTGCACAACATGATGCAAGAGCTCTTGCCTTATAATTTGTTGCATAATATTGGATAATAATTTGTTGCACAACATGATGCAAGAGAAATAAACCAGAAGTAAACATGTGTGTGTGTGTGTGTGTGTGTGTGTGTGTGTGTGTGTGTAGGTGTGGGTGGGTGTGGGTGGCTTTTTGGCTTAGTTTTAAGTGTATCCAAAACAATATCAAGAGGGGCATATTTTTGACAGGCTTATGGACAACAATCTCACAGTTGTGGCTTTTGTAAGTGTAGGCAAATCAATCTGAAGGGGCTCATCATTTCACGGGAAATTCCCGAGGGCATTTTTACAAAAATCTTGGGTTAGACAGAGTACCACACTTGAGCAATAATCTCATATGCACATCTTGAGCTAGTTTTAAGTGTTGCCAAATCTGCCTGAGAGGGGCTCATCATTTCTCGTCCCAGTAGTACCACAAATAACACTACTAACATAGAATTGGCAATTACCAATGAGAAGGGAGAGGTGGTTGATTTTGCAGGAGCCACGACCAATGCCGTCGTGGAGATTATCATATAATAAATAACCATTATGGAGCAAATCGAAAGTTACGAGTTGCAGTCCTTCCCACCCAATCGTCGCACGTTTGCCAACCTCAATGAAGCGAATCGAGAGATAGAATATGACGTGAACGTCGGGGACGGGTTCATTCACCCTCACAGAGCTGATTTGTATATCAAGTTTGATGTTGTGAAAAGAGACAACGGCGAAGCATTCCTTGCCAATGCAAATTTAAGACTTGTAGATATTTTTGTGCCGTACCTGTTTTCGCAGGTGGAAGTTAGAAAGCATGGCACCGTCATCGATAGGGTTGACTACCCCGGGATTAGCTCTACAGCTGTGGGAACACTGAAACTCTCCAAGACCGATGCAGCATACTACCAGGCAGGGGGATTCGACGCAGGTACAAAAATCAAAACTCAAAGTCACACAGTACTTGTAAGCCTTGTTTTGTTGTGTGTGATTTTTTATCTATACATTTACAAGACATACAAACACGTAGGTTCAAATTAACAACATAACTTTAATGCCTGGAAGCCATTCACGTACATCTTACACACTGTTACTATAACAACCGATCAATAACATGCTATAGAATACAAATTCTTCTTCTTCCTCTTATCATCCGTCTATCATCTCCTCCTAGAGTCTCTTTTTTTTTAACAGCTGGTCTCACCATATCTATCAGGAAGTCTCCTAAGTCTATCCGATCTTCTGATTAGTGTGTGCCCAGCGTCTGTATTTGGTTGGTTTTGGTTATCTCTTTCCTCTGCATCCTCCGGCTGTCCTTCTGGTATCGATTCAAGGTTTGGATCAGGTAGATCTGTTGATGAGGGGTTTGGTTCACACTCACGTTTTCGTAGCCACCTGACGTGTACCGTTCGTGTCGATCCGTCGAACAACTGCACTTTATATATTAGGCTGTTGCCAACTCTAGACAAGACCATTCCTGGTACATGCTTCGGCGAATTTACCTTCGGGGCCTGCACCCAGACTGGATCATTCGGAAGATATGCAAGATAAGTTTTGTCAAGTCTCTTCCTCTCTACTCGGCCCCGCCGTGATCCAAGAAATGGTGGGCGATCCACTCGCCTTTCCCGCTCAGTCATATCTGTTACCATCCACCAGAGTCTTGGTTGAAATCGCAACACGGAAGCAGAAGGCAAACTTTGAGTTTCTCCTAATCTGGAATTTCTCAAAAACAGAAGAACTTCCGCGATCGTCGCGTCCATTTGTAATGAACTTAAATTGGGGTGTTCCAATACCAATTTTGTCAAGTGGTCTTTAACGGTGCGAATATATCTCTCGGCCATTCCGTTACTCAGACTATGGTACGGAGGTATGGTTATGTGCCTTATTCCGTATTGTGAACAGAAGTTCTAGACCTAAGTAAGAACAAGACTGTAATATCCAACGTATGGTTTCCGCCGAATCCAGAGAATGAACTGGCCATATGTCAACCCATTTACTGAATGCGTCGACTAGAATAAGAAATGTCTTTCCTCCGAAGAAAAAGTGGTCTACGTGTATTCTCTCTGCTACGCGTGAAGCTTCTGGCCACTCATTTATAGGGCCTTTTCTTACTTTCCTCCGTTCCGATTGACAAATATTGCAATTATCAACATATTTGTCTATGTCCTTGAGCATCTTTGGCCACCAGTATATTGAAGAAGCTGCATCTTTCATAACACGGGATGCTGCATGATTACAATGTAGTAATTTTAATACCTTTTCGCGTAATATGGATGGTACAACAATTTTTCCCATCCAGCTAAGATAATCGCTCTACACAGACAAAAGATGTCGTCGCTCGAAGAAAACACCCAATCCGGATTGAATATCTTCTACAGATAATCTACTTGGCCAACCATGTTTGACAAACAAAATTACTTTGTTTAACAGTGGGTCTTCTAATGTGGCTTTATTAAATTCCTTCAAAGAGATTTTTGAATCACATGTGTCAACAATGTTGCAAGTTGTCCCGTCTATGTCCATTGGAGTTTCACTTTGTTGTGGTAACCGACTCAACATGTCTGCCACAGGTACATGCGATGAAGAAACTACACGGTAATTATACCCCGATAAGAATAATGACCATCTTAATAGTCGGTTTGATGTGTGTTTCGAGATACCTTTATCAGGATTAAATATATACTTAATAGCACTGGCATCTGACACAATTTCAAATTGTTGACCCTGCAAAAACTTATCGAATTTCTTAATTCCAAAAATTACACTCAATGCTTCACGTTCAATTTGAGCATAACGCTGCTCGGCTTCTGACAACGTTTTAGATGCGCAAGCAATTGTTTGAATTTTCTCATTTACTCGATTACAAAGTCTTGCTCCGCATCCGTAAGGTGATCCATCGCAAATTAACACTACTGGTTTTGAAGGATCATAAGGTATTATAGGTTGTAGTTCTTTAAGTTCCTGTGATATGTAAGCAAACTCTTTAACGCACTCTTTCGACCAATCCCAAGTTACATTTTTCTTCAAAAGTCCTGTAATATGGCGTATCTTGGACGAAAGATTAGGAATGAACTTTCTAAAAGTGTTCAACATTCCCAAGTATGAACGTAGCTGCGAAGAATTCTGTGGTACTGGACAATTAACCACTGCGTCCCAATTCTTCTCAGATGGAATAATTCCATCTTTACTAATAGTGTATCCGCGATACTCAACTTGAGAGGCAACAAATACACATTTTGTTAAACTCGCTTTTACGTTATGTGCGTCTAACTTTGACAGTACAGCACATGTTCTATTTTAACACTCACGTTTCGAAGTTCCACCGATGATTACATCATCAAAATAAAAGGAAATGCCAGGAGTATCTCCTAATATCTTTGCAAGACACATCTGGAATATGTCACCGCTAATAGAGATTCCAAAGCAGAGTCGCTTTATCCGGAATAATCCAACATGAGTATTGACGACTGTGATGTGCTGCGCCTCTTCAGTCAACATTAACTGACAATAAGCCATCTGAAGGTCTATAATACTATAATGTGTACAATCCCTTAATTTTACAAAGATGTCTTCTGGCTTGGCTATGTTAAATTTCACATTTTCAGTCATTTTATTGACAGTACCAGAAAAGTCAACGCAAAGGCATAATGAACCATCTTTTTTCTTAACTACGACGAGAGGTGATGCCCAGTCAGAGTACATAATAGGCTCCCAGAGTCCTATTTTTACTTTCCACTTTATCTCGTAGTCCATATGGAACTTCATAGTGTCGTTTAAAAACAGGCGAAGCATTCCTCCTCAAAGGTATATCAACTTTAAACGGTGTGATGGGCTTTGATAGATCACCCTCAAAAACTCTAGCATATTTGCTAGATAATAAATTAACTGTTCTCAAACCTTCACTTTCCGGTATTTTAGTATTAATATCTCCGTTATTCTTTCGTTCAGAACCCTTGTTTGTCAACACAGTGTTACATTGTGTTAACAGTTTTCTCCAACCCGGATGAATAATGTCGAGCCATGAACGTCCAATCAACGGATAACGCAGTTCTTCTGCACACAATATAACCGGTAATTTATACAATACATCATTCAATGATAAATCCACTAAGGTTTGACCTTTCAACTTTAACGTATCATTATTCACGCCTCGTAACGTTAGTGAAGTAAATTGTATTCGCCGATGTGGAAACAATTGTTTGAAAGACTTGTTATTAAACAGAGTAACCGTAGATCCAGTGTCTAGTTCACATTGTACAATTCGCTTATCAATACACAAATCAACTATGCACGGTTCTGCTGACACAAGAACATTAGTTATCGATCCGTCAGTTATCGATGGTTCCTTCTTGATCCCAAACCACACCGGTGCGTACACCTTCATTATGTAGTATGTGAGATTTGTAATATATATAATATAATGGGTTTTGGTCGGTTAAGGCACGAATGTAACATATTTGCCATAAACAAAACAATAAATGACCATAATGCAGAAAATAAGACATGAAATAGCCTAATAATGACATTTTTGTGAAATTGTTGTGCGTGTTGCATAACCAAATCAATATCAAAACTTCAAGGTCGATGCGCGCCACCTAAACGACCTCCAAAAAATCTGAAAAAATCAGACGTGTTTTTGGTCACAAATGGCCACTTTTCCGCACTAGCCACCTTAACATTTCGAAAAAAAGTTTTTTCGATACACCCTAATACACAGCTTACAAGAGAGTGACCTCCGGCAATGTGGACGTGTACTACAACCCCAATGAGTTCATAGCTCGTAGACCCATGTTCGTCATTAACACATCGAAGAGAAAGCAGGTGGTTGTTAACGATCGTACCAACATCAAAATTGTGTGCGAGTTGCATGACGCCTTTCCTGCCGATACTCTATGCAGCGTTATTCTTATTGCAGAGTAAACTTTTGTGTATGATGTCAAGAATGAAAGAGTGACTGAACAGTTTTAGATACAAGAAAAAAAATTGGATAATTCTATAAAAATTACACTGACCTTAGATCCAAACATTCTTCACACATAAAAAAAATCACTATACTATAGAAATTTATGGCAATACTGAGTAGTACGAACTTCTATTTGTAGGTTAGCTTCGCCTGTGAAATATCATGGTGAAATTTTTGTGGAGTAAGTTGGCAACACTGAATGCCCCAATGTGCCCTCCAAAAGTAGTGGGGCATTGAACCCATTGTAAAAAGGCCACGACATACATCGTGAAAAGGGGCTCACACATCATAAAAAATACATCGTAGCCGTTTATGCTGAGGACCTCCACCTACAAAATAATAATAATAATAATAATAAGGCCCCCAAATACATCGTAGACATTTACGTTGAAGGCCCCAAAATAAGATTGAGCAAAAAATAGGGCTAGAACATCGTCAAATGCTACAAAATCAAGAATGAATACATCGTAGCCGTTTACGCTGAGAGCCCACCTACAAGGATAACATAGAAACAACCATTTTACACTTTGTACGTTATTTTAACCCGTAAAAGGCTGTAAAACAAGTGAATAGGTTAAGTTTTATCACGTAAGATCATGGCATACCTACAAAGATGAGGCTCCAAAAATGAGATTGAGCAAAAAATAGGGCTAGAACATCGTCGAACGCAATAAAATCCACGAAAATATCATCAAAATCATCAAAATATGTCACAACTGAGGTTAAATACTAGGCATACCTACAAGGAAAACATAGAAACAACCATTTTACACTTTGTACGTTATTTAACCCGTAAAAGGCTGTAAAAAAGTAAATAGGTTAAGTTATATCACGTAAGATCAAGGCATACCTACAAAGATGAGGCTCCAAAAATGAGATTGAGCAAAAAATAGGGCTAGAACATCGTCGAACGCAATAAAATCCATAAAAAAATCATCAAAATCATCAAAATATGTCACAACTGTGGTTAAATACTAGGCATACCTACAAGGATTACTAGAACCATTAGGTTTCCACTACTAAGATAAAATGAAACGTGTTTCCGGTTACAAATTCTGCCAAGCAAAAATCATTTAATTCCCCTGACTTTTCCAGTTTTGAAAGCTTTATTTAAAAAAAAAAAAAAACATTTGTTTACAATGATCTCAGTCCTAGCCTTGTTTTCCTGAATCCTCCAGTTGTCCAGGACTTTGGAGTCAGTGCAAACACTGTAAATAAATTATCTGAAGGGAACGGCGAAGTGACTTCACCCTGGCAGTGTGTATGCTGGCGTTATATTGTTTCTATTGTATTTTCGCTTTTAGAATCTTATTCGACAGTAAAAATAAATAACAGTCGCAACCAAGAAGCCATTAAATGGGGATGCATACATGTGGGATAGAAAATGCCATTATCAATGGCTCGTAGCATCGAATGTTTTGGCCTTAATGTCTACTACACTGTGAAAGTTGTCTGTTGTACGGTCACACCACTGTGGATGTTCAAGACAGTTACAAGTAGAAAGGAACAAAAGTTGCTGTGAAGTCGATTCTCCTATTTGCATAATATTAATTAACCCTAAGCCATTGAGTAGCAGAATGGACATCAGTTGCAGAAAAACCCCATATGTCGCAGAAAGAAAACAAAGATTTTTTATCCTTCTGCTCATTGGTGGCGAAAAGGGATCACAGACCATGAGTTGGGGGGTGGAGAGCTAATGAGTATAGAAAATCCCCCTTGTGACCGAGCCGAGGCGAAACATTCTGGACATGGATTAAAAGGAATGGACTGTCCCGACTAAATCGGAACGTCTCATGGTCTTGCATGAATAGTTATAGAACTAAAATAGCCCAATATTTCAGACTGTATACTTCTAGAGCCTGCCTCTGTCCAGAAACAACCTGTTCATTTGTGCAAGGACAAAATCGAAATTCATGCAAAATTTGAAAAGCCATCAACGTAATTTATGTAGGTTTTTATACGTTCAAATTAAAAATTTCCATGGCTCGAGGTGGGGCATGCCCCCCCCCCCCAGTTGGGTACGGGCCTGCTTTGAAGGACATTACCAAAGATTTATGCACACTGCTGATTATGATAATATTCATAAAATCTTAATATGGAACTTTACTTCTTTTTGGTTGTTCTATAAACATTGAATTCTTTATCTATTTGACATTAATTTTCTTGTTTCTATTCAAATTTTGACGACGTTAAATACACGTAAGCTAGATAATGAATACCGTACTTCATATCCAAACATGTTATATCTCTGTTCTGTAACGTCTTTCTATCTATTCATATAATAAGACAATATTAATTAATAGCGTCCTCTTCCGTGGCCGTGCGGTCTAAGGCGCTATGCTTTGGACTCCGACTGCGGGATGGCATGAGTTCGAGTCCGTCTGGGTTCAGTCTTTGGGTTTTCGGCCTGTGTATAGGAACGGTGGTAACTCACCATCGTGAGGAAATTGGGGAGCTACGAGTGAGTAGAGTAACCCGGTCTCGGAAATGCCTTATAACGGCTGAGAGTTCGACGTGCTGACTCCACGTCACCCCATTGCCGATTGAAGAACTCCACACCTCTATAGGATTGTGGGAGGGAGACTGGTAATTGGTAGTCGGGAGATAGGGCCTGGCCCTTCCAGGGCTGTCGCGCCATGGGTTATGTTAATAATTAATAGCATTTTAATATAAATATAGCTAATTATTCTAAGTATATTATTGTTGTTGTTGTTATTATTATTATTGAGACACTTGGTCTGATTCTCCCGAAATATATTTCTATATACGTGCCTGATAACTGGACACGCTTTGCAAGTGCACATCTTGGATGTCTGCGACACAGCGCATCTTCACCTTCTTGAAGATGGGAAGAAGAGTGAGACCTACCACCAGTCTATGGTTGTATTTATTAAATTATTTGAAAAAAATCTGAGTACAGAATAAAACTATTTATGCTTCTACTGATATTGTTTGTTATTATTATCAATTTTTCTAAGATGTGCGCACGCGTATACACATACAGACAACAAGAATAATAACAGTAATAACTTGTGTTTTGTATTTTTATTTGGAGTCGCTTTTGGTTCGAATCCCACTTTAAACTGTAGGTCCAGTCGCTATTAGCCTTACTGTGCATAAAATGGACTTAAAACACCAACTTAATCCATAAATATAGGCTATCGAAATTACAATTATTAGTATCTAGCGCAGTGATTCCAAACCGAGGTGCCACGAGATCGGACTAGGGGTGATAAAAATATTTCAGGGATAAACGAAAAAAACGAAAAACGAAGAAACCTAGTAACGAAAACAATTGACGATATGCTTGTTTTGTTGTCAACTGTAAGGCTTAATATCAAACATTTGTGCTCTAAGAATCAATCACAAGTCTCACACTAATAGAACTAAACTCTTTGAATGATTTCCAACTGTAGCCTATTGATTTATTGATTTGGTTTATGTTACTTCGATTTTACTGATACTTTTGGCTAATTTGCGAAGATAGGGATTAGTGATGATATGACGAAATTGTTGAATGGAGACTCACCAACATCCATGCCCATGCCGGGATTCGAACCCGAAACCCCTGGCGTCGTAGCGCGATGTGCTAACCACTCCGCCACGAAGGCCGGCTAGTAAATTGTATTCTATTCTGATGTTTGTTCCTTATATTATCTTTCAACAAATTGACCATAAATTTATCTTGCTCTTGATAACATATTAAACTTCGATTTCAAATTAAAAATTAAAAAAATTTAAGGGCGCTCAAAGTTTTCAATCTCGTTCCCAAGGGTGCCGCGAACGTCAAAAGGTTGGGTATCCCTGCTCTAGCGCATAGTTTGAAATTGGTGTAAATTATGTTTTCTAGTGATTACATTTAATTTCTAAAATAGTTTTAAAAAATTGTAAGTTTAGGTAAATGGTAGAGCGTATTCTTTTCCTTGATTTGGTTTTTATATTTGTCTTTTCTGCCACTTTTGGCTAATCGCGAAAATGAGGATGAGTGGTGATATGATGAAATTCATCATATCAAAGAACACCCATACCCAGGCCGGGATTAGAACCCAGAGCCCTGGCGTCGTAGCGCGCGGTGCTAACCACTCCGCCACGAAAGTCTAATTTCTAGTCAGTTACAACTTTAGAAATGTGTACCCCCAGTGACACCTTATTTGCAGCTTGACGTCTTCGAAACTACACCTTGTCGCAGGAATCTACGGAGCAAGCGAACGAAAACAAATATCTACGCAATTAGTGACTCGAGAGGAAATGGCCAATGAACGCGTGACAGGGGAAGTATGCAGCTACCAGATGTTTGCAGTAGCGTGCACTGCTTTACGCCGCTTACTCGCTTTCTCCCCTCTTCCGTTATGCGCGGCTTTGCTCCACAGAATACCGAGAGAGAGTATATACCTTATTTCATCGTTCTTTTTACTCATTTTAAACATTTTCAAGTTCTGAAAAAGTTTTCAGAGAATGCACACATGAAGTGAGCTAACTAACTACTAGCTCTACCACAATGTATTTGTAGCATAGGCTAAAAGGTTTACAAGGTGGTATTTGTAAGGAGGATTGGGGGATTTCCCCCCTCTGGGTACTTGTGTCTCCCCTCTGCTTGATAAATTTTATGCATGTGGGAAATGTTATATGACAAAAAGTCATTATCTCATGCTCTCCCTACACAGTCAGTAGAATCCCCCCCCCCCACTGGACATTTCTTAAATAACACACTTTTTTATCATAATTCGTCCCTTCGTCGCGGTAAATTGAAGGTCAGATATGAGGAGTAAAAATAATAACGAAAGAAATGAAAACGTATTCTCTGCAGTGGTCTCAAGTCTGATTCCCATTTAATGCACCTTCTGAACCAAATTTAAACTGTAGGTCCAGTTGTATATTAGCCTGTCATAAACATACAGTGGACATCTGGAGCCTGTAAAAGTCATAATAAGAATACAGAACGAATGAGTCTTGAATATTATTAGACATAATAGTACATCCAATATTCAAGTTACATCTGAAAATATGGCAATTGGAAGGGGCGCTGCGCTTGTCCTGCGGCAACTTGTTTTTTTGGGAAGTGATGATCACTTTATTCAAGGCGATTATCTTCTATTATTATTGCACGTGGTAATAGCACGTGATTTGTACTCACTGTACCGGCATTCAAGAAAAGGCGTGTATACGTAAAAAATCGACCCATTTATTTTAAGCTTCCTTATAAGCTAACGAAGTAAGTTCGATTCAGTCCTTTTCATGACGTCATAGCGCAGAGGATCATGCGGAAAATAAGCTTGGAACCTCAGGGATGGCTTACCTAATAAAGGTACCTTGAACGACTTCAATACAACATAGTATGACAGATCCTATAAGGGTATAGTATCCTATAGGAGCTATCCACCGGAAGGAAGTCCCTTCGCGCGGACGCCATACTTGTAGCACAACTACTTCCGGTTCGTAGGCTCACAACATGCCGCTAAAGGGAGCTGATATTGTGTCATGTATGAAAGGAACGAATGAGTGTGTACAAGGAGGATGTAAATTGCGAACAGGGCTAAATAATCTTTCATGGATCTCTCTTCATCAGTGGCGTACGCAAGGGGGGGGTTACCGGGTTTAAACCCCCCCCTTGAGCTCTTGAAATATTATGGAAAATGCTGTAGAAAAAATTAAAAATGGCTAATTTATCACAGTCAAAGATCTGCGACAGTAATAATAATAATAATAATAATAATAATAATAATAATAATAATTTGGATTATTATTCCCATGCAGCATGAAGAAAAACACAACATTCCAAACACAATCTAAGCGGCCGCAAAGTTCAATTTTGCAATTTTCTTTTGCAAAAAGTCGCGCAGTGACTCTTGCGAGAATTGTGAAAATTCCTTGCTTCGTCCTTATTGCAAACGTTCTTCCCGGTACTGATTTCACATCCCCTTGTGAACTCTCAAGTGATGCTGAGTCTACATCCACATCATTAAATAATGTCGAAGAAGTCTTTTGTGAATCACCTAGAAGGGATAAATGTGTTGGAATGTCTATAAACTTACTTTACAACGAAAACATAGACTCAGTGGAATTTAGCAACATGTATTCTCGCGCTTCATCATCACCCTGGGTGAGTTCCATAGGTAAAGGTAATGTAAATTCCCCCGTGTATATAGCACCGTGCCATGAAGTCACACATAGTGGTGTGGTGGGCCCCAAAGATTCTTGATCTCGAACTATTTTGCAGGTGATGTGATCAGCACCATGCTCCGGCAGCCTTCATCCCCCAAGGTTGCTCTCAGATACCCATAGGCTGGGTGCGGAGACAAGGCTGGATAAATTCCAACCAATTCCGGGAATCGAACCCGGATATCCCACGAAGTTGTCAGACTAGACCAGCGCGGCTCCTTGAATGAGTTTCATATTTCGATTATTTCAATAAATTTATTATATTTGCTTGTTTTTATGGATTTTCTTCACACTTAAAATGTCTCACTTATCATATACAAATAACCGTTGACTAGACAATTATTTTGAAACAAAAGAATTGTAATTTTGTTCTATTTCTTTCATAAATAGCAGCTGCATTAGTAGTAATTAAACTAATTAATTAATTATAAGAATTATTAATTAATTTATTATTATTATTAATTAATTAAAGTATAATAAAACAATGGTAATGTGAATTTGTAGAAAGTTTTCGAGATAACACCCCCCTTGATGAAATCCTGCGTACGCTACTGCTCTTCATCCATTTCCTCGAGATCTAGGCGCCAAATTATTGCATTGAAGCTGTCAGGCGTGAAAATTGGAAGACCATTAGCAGGAGTAGACTGCTCAGTAATGACAACGGAACGAAAGAAATGACACATTCCGATCCAGACTTCGGAAAAAATGATAGTTTAAAAGTAGTTTATTCCCTGCATTTTTTTTTTTGTACTAAATGTCCGAAATTTATTGAAATTAGCAGTTTTTATTCCAGAAATGCAAAATAAATCATCACCCGAGGGTGAAATTGTGTGTATAATTATTATTTTTTTTTTTTAGTATCGGGTAATGTTGAATTTTTTCCGCTCCTATAATCTCCCAATTTAGTCGGGAAATAACATTATTTTTCCCGTTTTGAACGTCAGGACTTTAAAAATACCCCGTCCTGTTTCCTTCCCAACCAAAAATTTTGCGTCCCGCACCACTTGCACTTCATTAAAAGTAGAAGAGAAATCATTCAAATCTCGATTTTCTCTCTGTTTTAGTGATATGAGCAAACATATTACTTTTCCTTTCAAAAGATGCTCGGTCATGGCCAGATAGGTTACACGTTAAGTTCTTGAAGTACACACGAACTGTATTAAATTTTTGTGTAACCAGATTTTTTTGTGTGTGTGTAACCAGAGGAAATATTTTTTTGTGTAGCCAGAAAATTAAGTGCGGGTACTATTATTAATTTTCGTCTTTTGCAATGGAAATCTTTTCAACATTGATAGATAGAGTGCCTCCCCGATGGCGCAGTGGTAGCCTCGTCGCCTTGTAATCAAGGGGTTCCGGGTTCGATTCCCGTTGGAGGCATATTGTGGTTCGGATCCCAATTTAAACTGTAGGTCCAGTCCCAATTAGCCTTACTGTGCACAAAGTGGACTTAAAACACCAACTCAATCAATCAAATCAACATTGATGGAGAAGAGGTCCTAGGTTTGAACACCATGGTGAGGCAATGGTGTGTCATTGTGTTTGTCCCATCATTAATTTTTCCAGTTTATTATTCATCTTCATCGTCATGTTTAACACAAATAGCAGAAAATTAACTTAAAATAACAATGAGCGTTTTGTATTTCTGCGTTCAAACGAGAACGAAATCAGCAAGTATGCATTATCGCATCCCTCTGACTCGTCCTGACTGAAGAAAGAAGAAAAGAAGCTCCTTTTCCCGTTTTTTATATGTCCGTACATCTCGCACTTTTTCACTTAAAACATAAATGTATGCATTTAAGTGCTCTCGCTCTGTAGGAAAAATTACTTTCTATTTAATATGTAGGCTACAAATATCGCCAATGAAACGACGATCAGCAAATGGATCTCATCCTGGAATAATGCCGTATTATTTCCTAGTTGCTCATCCAATTGATATGCAAAGGCATCTACTTTGCCCTGATATCTCTTATTCTCCTCGTCGTCAAGTGCTTTTATATGATCCATTTCATCCGGTATACAAAACGAGAAGAAATGCCACAAGTACGCGCTTGAATTACCCGGCCGCCGTGAACCGGAAGTTGTTGTGCTACAGTTCGACAATCGATTGTGCCGTTCGATATGTTTTTGTTTACTCGTGGATAGCCCCTATAGGGGTGTGCAGGATCCCGAAAAGACTGGAGCTGGATCGGGACAAAAGTTTCCCGTCCCGATCCCGACTTCTTGGGATCCCAAGTAATCGGGAAATACCGAATGGTTATTTTAAACAGTCGTTAATTCTCGATGTTTTCTGCATTGTAAATGTCTGGAACTTATCGGAAATTGTTAGTTTTTGTACCAGAAATGCAAAAACAATCACTTAAAGTGAAAATGACGTGAAGAATTCGAAATTTCCTCGGGAAATTTCGAACATTACCCGTCCCTAAAATTTCCCGACTTTGTAGGGAAAAAGCGAAATTTTTCTGTCCCGAATGTCGGGATTTAAAAGAATTTCCCGTCCCGAACCAAAAAATTCTGTCCCGCACACCCCTAGCATCCTACACAGAGTAGTTGTGGAAAATCCCACCAGATATCATATCAGATAATTTTAATCGCGAATCTTTGCTTGAGCACCCAGAGGCGTCTCCTGAACGCATGCGGTGCATGCTGCACATGCGTCAGTTGTGAAAGAAAGGACAGCTTGCTCTGCAACGACATTAACGAGCATTTCTACATTCTAATTTCTTCATATAGGAGAAGTATTTATTTTACACGAGATTGCGCAACTAAGATTATATTACTTATCTTAGATCTGAAGTGACACATGCGTAAATTGTGGGAAAATAATTATTACTTTCTTTCACTTCAGATCCAAGAAATGTCATATAATCGTAGTTGAGCGCTCTCGTGTAAAATAAATACTTCTCCTATATGAAGAAATTAGAATGTAGGAATGCTCATTCATGTCGTCGCAGAGCAAGCTGATGCGTTCAGGAGACGCGTCTGGAGCCCCCGCCCTTCATCTTTTGACGTCTGAACAGACAAACTTGTTGTTATGTTAGGATTGTTAGGTTTAGATCTCCTACCATAAATAATACCTTTCTAGTCAAGCCCCGAAAAATTTATGCTAAGAGTACTAAACCGTTTAACCTAACAAGAAACCATAAAGGAAAACGTTGAGGATAAAGTGTTGGATGTGCTGAACAAGACACTGAATCTGAACGTCCGTAGCGAGGATATTGCCCGCTGTCATCGGCTGGGCAAACAGAATCGATCCGTGGCCGATGCCTTACAAGAGGGAAGACGATGTATTATTGTGAAATTCTCCACTTACAAAATACGCCACCTGGTTTGGTCTTCGAAGAGGATGCTAAGGGACGCCGGGTGCCCCTTTTTCATCACGGAGTCCTTCACGGCCACTCGCCAAGAGATCCTGCGAGTGGCTAAAGACAGATTTGGCCGGCGCTCTTGCTACACAGAGGATGGGCGTATCATCGTACGCAAGGAGAATGGCAGGAAACATACCGTCACCCGCATGAGAGATCTGGAACAGCTGTCGTCGTAGTCTCCCCTCCTCCCCGAGGACTGCATTCACCTGAACTAAATATTGTGCTTATCTAATCCGTTGCCGAATAAAAACACGTACTTTAGTTAAGTTCTTCACTATACCATATTATTATTATTGAATCTGATTTAGCAACAATAGTGTATGTGATTGTGTGCTCCTTTTATTTGCTTCATTTTTTTTTTATTTTTTTTTCGCATATATATTCAACATTATTATTTTTTTTTTATATATATATATTTTTTTTTCCTTGTCTTATTAAGAGTGACGTAATGAAGAAAATGTGTGTAATCGTGTTACCTCAGTGTTCAAATATCAACCTGCCCGACCTGTCATTTGTTCCACGAGACAAGGTAAGCCTTTACTCTTTAATAGCAAGTATTCAATTCGCGATTAAAATTAACCGATATGCCATCTGCCGGGATTTTCAGGAAGTACTCTAAGTAGGATACGTTGTGTTGAAGTCGTTTAAAGCATGGTGAATATGCGAGGAAGTAAGGTCTACTGTTCAGGTTTTTTTTTTTTTGCTCTAAATAGTTTTATGGGTCAGAACAAATTAAAAGTTTTCATGTGTTTCCACCCCGTGGAATCAACAAAATGAAATTTATTAATAAATCAGGGAAAACGTAATTGACAGAAGATTGGTATGGGGGATATAACACTGTAATTCGGCAAGGAAATTACGAAGAATGCACGAGTCTGCTTACTTTATTTATCGAGAGATAAATATATATTTCCATGAAAGTAAAGTTTTAAATTGTACTTTATAAATAAAGCTTTTTTTCCGAAAAATCATGAAGCGTCTTATCCAATGCGTCCATGTATTACCGGTGTTACGTATGTGTGAAATTTGGAACAGGTGCAAGTCGATTAAGAGGGAAGATGAAAATAGTTTGAGAATGAATTAATGTCAAATTTAACCAGGAAAAAAGTGGATATGCTAATGTTACTGTTTCATTCAGTACGATGTCCTTTTTCAGTGAGTATAGCCTGGTCATGAAATCGTGAATATTATTATTAAACCAGCCTTTCTCTTTCGAGAAAGAACTGCAACGATATGTTCGCAATTTTCTCCTGTCCCAGCTTTTCAAGTACAGGTCAGTTTCAATTCCTTTATTTTCAAATAATTTCCGAGAACCCCAGTTACATGACGTGCAGAGGATACAGCACTGCTTTGGACAACCAGTGCGTATACATAGTTTCGTCTACATTTTCCGTGTTATTTTTGCCTATCATAATTAAATGCTTCGTTCTCAGTACAGCTTCACGTTTGTTAGAGTACCTGGAATTCACATCGCATTCGCAATATTTAAAAATAATGCGTAATTTAAACGTTTTCTACCATACCAGTCATGACAACACGCTGCTCTTTTGTACTACTGCTGAATGTAAACAAAGATCTATCCTACTTAGAGCGGCCATATTGGAAGCGACACTAGCGCTCAGGTGGTAATTTTAATCGCGAATAGTTGGTAAGCCTGAAAACATCCAAAGATTTCCACTGCATTCCTTGCAAGGGCTCAAATGCGAGGACGGTTCCCGTTAACCCCCCGGGTAATCACCAGCTGCTGGGAAGGGGAGGGCCAAGCAATGACTCATTTTTCCGTGTCGCTCTCGCGAATGTCAGATCGCTAGTTCCGAAAATGGACGAACTGCGGCTTGTTGTAAAAGAGGGAGACTTCGATTTGATAGTCATTACAGAAAGCTGGATAAAGGACGGAACACCACTATCTCTAATTAGTATACAGGGTTATGAAACGCTAACAAAAAATAGAACCAAGAAAAACTGTGGCGGAATTGTAGTTTTTCATAAATCTAACTTAACTGTTCGAACAATAGAGACGAAAGTAAATACTGAAGGCATCGAAACATTAACTTTGATTCTGAAGTACATGAATAAACAGTTTGGTGTATGTTCCATATACAGACCGCCCAATGTCCCATACACAAAACTTACATTGATCGAAGAATTAATATCCGAAATATATCCACTAGTTGATAATCTCTTCCTGTTAGGAGATGTAAACTGCGATTATCTCACCCCGAATAAACCAGAAACACGGTTTTTAAGATCGATTTTTGATTCATTTGGTCTAACGCAAATAGTTAATAAACCAACCCGTATCACCGAAAAAAGTAAAACGCTCCTTGACATCATAGCCGTCGACAATACAGAATTACTGTTTAAAACTGACGTCACTGTCCCAATCGGTAAATCAGATCACTGCGTTGCGTACGCTGATTTCTTGTTGCAGAAACCGGAACCTCAAGCGAGTTACGTTTATTGTAGAAATTTTAATACCTTCAACGAAGAAATTTTTGCAAAAGATATAACTGATGTAGATTGGTCAAAGCTTTACTCACTTGATGATGTTAATAATAAAGTGGAGTTTTTGACCTCAAATATACAAAATGTTTTTGACACGCACGCACCTCTAAAAATCGTAAAGCACAATAAGAAAAATGCACCGTGGATCACCAGTAATGTTAAATTGTTGATGAGAATCAGAGATAACGCGCTACGAAAGTTCAAACGTTCGAACAATCCAAGCGACTGGCAACAATATAAAGAACTCCGGAACTTTACAACAACTGTTATAAGACAAGAAAAGAAATGTTATCTTACCTTCAAATTTGGCGGGAAAAATTTAAACCGGAGAGAAACATGGAATGAGTTGAAACAATTGGGTATTGTTAACAATAAAAAGTCTCAGGATAATACATTCTCTCTCATAAGTACCACTGAAGATTTAGATGCTGTTAATGACCATTTTGGTAAAATTTGCAATGAATCTGAAATTCCTCCTCCACTTAAGGCTCAGCAAATAAAGCATTTCGAGAACAAAACCTGTTCCACCGCTGAACAGTATTTTAACTTTACTGAGGTAACTGAAAAAGATGTACATAGAACTATTTATAGCATACGCTCAAATAGTTTTGGAGTAGATGGTATCAGCACTAAAATGCTCAAACTTTCTTTGCCTTATGTTTTATCTCCGCTAACGCACGTCATTAACTCCTCTCTTTCCAGTGGCGTCTTTCCTGAAATGTGGAAAGAAGCACGAATCCTGCCACTTCAGAAAAAGCAGATCGCCACTTCTTACAATGACTTTAGGCCTATCAGTCTTTTGCCTGTGCTATCTAAAGTACTCGAAAAAATAGTGCATTCGCAGACGTTAAACTACGTTAACACGAATAATTTACTGCCCGCGCTGCAATCCGGATTTCGTGAGAAACACAGCACAGCCACTGCTCTTGCTAAAGTTGTGGATGATATTCTCTATGCCATTGATAAACAGCAAGTCACTGTTTTAGTACTTCTGGATCTCAGTAAGGCTTTTGACACTGTGCAGCATGACTTATTATTAGCCAAACTTAAATATTACAAGTTTTCTCCTTCAACATTAAACTGGTTTCAAACATATCTATTTAACAGACGTCAAAGGGTCGTATTACATAATTCACCATCTCACGTGTCTCAACCTATAACGCTGAAAGCAGGCGTGCCGCAAGGATCGATATTAGGCCCCCTCCTCTTCACCCTTTACACTGCAGATTTGCAGCAAGTTATAAAATTCTTCACTCCACATTTTTACGCAGACGATACCCAGTTATATTTCTCAGATCACTATGCTTCGTTGGAACATAAGCTTCAGTCACTAAATTCTGACTTGAACAGCGTCAGTAACTGGTGTGTATCTAACGGTCTTAAAATAAATCCAGAAAAATCCACTTTCATGATCATTGGTTCTAATTATTCAAGGTCGTTAATTAAAAATATTAAGTTCGAGCTCAAAATAAACAATTTGTCCATTACCAGGAATAACACTGCCAGAAATCTTGGTCTGATTTTTGACGAAATTTTTGATTGGACAGAACATGTAAAGACGCAATGTAGGAAAGCTTATGGAACACTTAGGAATCTGAATCGTTTCCGTGACTTCCTCCCTGCGGAATGCAAGCTAAGACTCATCCAAGCATTAATCTACCCATTGTTCGACTATTGTGATAATGTTTACGGCCCTCAACTCTCGCAAAAGCTCAGTAAAAAAATACAAATGGTGCAAAATGCCTGCTCCCGATACATTTTTCAAGCAAAAAGATCCGATCATATTCTTCCATTCTTAAATAATAATCAGGTTCTTACCATGGCAAAGAGAAGGAAGTTGCACTATCTCTGTTTTATACGCCGCATACTGACAGAAGGTAAACCGCAGTACCTGTTTGAGAAGATGCATTCCCGTAGGAAAATCCATCAGTATGTTACCCGTAAGCGGAACAACTTCGATTTACCCCATCACTCTACCACGGCCTACAAATCCTCTTTCTCCTTTTCGGCTCCCAAAGCATGGAATGCATTGCCTGCAAATATCGCTAGTGTAAAAAACCCATTATATTTTAAAGGTAAAATAAAAGATCTGCTGTTAATGGAACAATGGCAGAGTCGGGGCACATACTGAAGGTATCAAGTCACTCACTATAAGGAATTGTATTATTGTATTATTATTACTATTGTCTTTTTTATTCCTAGTTACACTTTTTTTTTGCAACTAATTCCTATGTATTTTTTTTTTCTTCATTTTTTATTTTTATTATTATTATTATTATTTTACGTTTAGCTTAAAGCTCCATAAGTTTATAATCATCTCATATGTATTCTCATATTGACAAGGGTTAGGTGGCAGAGCAGCCCTTGGCTGAACCTCGCCCGCTGAATAAAGAAAATTTATTATTATTATTATTATCCCATTCTGAAGTCATAAAACGAAGGGCGAAGCTTGTTCAAAAAGTTGTTTGAGTTTTGTGCGATCAGTTATACCCCCATTCACACTCCAAATGCACTCCACCAGCGTTGCCAGGTCTACTGATTTCGCAGGAGATTTCCTGATTTTCAGCACGGTCTACTGATCTCCTGACAAGTTTCATGAAAATGTGGAAATCTCCTGATTTTTTGCTTCCTTAAATATTTATAATGAACAATTATTTTTTAAAAATGGAAAGTTTATTTAAAATTTACATGTTCAGCTGATGGAATGCAAAGACCCATGAATATTCTGCAGAGAGAGAGAGAGAGAGAGAGAGAGAGAGAGGTAGGTGGTGGAGGAGGGTTATACCATAGAAAATGGTTATACCAGGCTTGATGACATTGGGAAAGACGCGCGGCTTCTTGAGCCCATTGTGCATTGGGAACTCCAACACTGGGGTCCCATCTGGTGCGGTTTTTGTCAAAGAGCAGGTAACTGAAAACTGGTTACAACTAAATACCAATGTTGCCACCCACACATAGGAACAAGTTTTCCGTTTTATGGTAGTGTTTATTGCAACTCGTATAAAAAGGGAGTCCACATAACGAATGCAGCTAAAGGTTATGGTTACAAAAGCTCTTAGTAAAATGTCGATTGATTGATTTGGTTTATTTTACTTCGCATTTCTGCCACTTTTGGCTAATCGCGAAGACGAGGATGAATGATGATATGATGAAATTGATAAAGAGATAACCGTGCCCAGGCCGAGATTCGATCCCGAGACGGCCGGACCCTGGGGTCGAGTGGTTAGCACATCGCGCTGCGACGCCAAGGGTCCCGGGTTCGAATCCCGCTCGGGCTTGGTTGTTTGTGAATGTCCATTCATCAATTTCATCATTTCATCACTCATCCCCATCGAATTTGCCAAGAAGCACAAAACGCGAAGTAAAATAAACTAAATCAATCAATCAATCAATCAATCTGTGCTAACTACTCAGCCACGGAGGTCGGCTTAGTAAACTGCTTATACCTATGCTTGTACGTCGCAGTCTCTTAACTTAGAAATAATAGTTCATGTTTTTATTTAAGCCATTTCTGAGCGTAACTGCTACTACAATTGTTCTTATGTACCTTTATACTCAATCAATACTGTGGCGGTAGAAATTCTCTTTCCCGATTTTATACCAGATAATCCTCGAATGCAAAAGGCAATTTAATTAACATTTACATTGTCTGGAGCGACTGGGAAAAATAGTTGAAGAAAAAACCTCCGACTTGTCTGATACTGGGTCCCGGGTTCGAATCCCGGACTGGGCATGGGTGATTTTTGTGAGTGTCCCTTCATCAATTTCACATCTTTATGATTAGACAAACGTGGCAGATGCGAAGTAAAATAAACCAAATCAATCAATCAATCTGTCTAATACTGGTTGGTTACCTTCCGTGATTGAAAGTAAAATTTTAATTCAAGGATATTTCGGGGGTTCAGGCATGATAGCCCTTCTCCATTACCATGCGAGTATACTTTGAATGTGTTGTTAAAAAAAACTGTGGGCGTTCTTACATCCTCTAACTTTGTCTAATTTTAAATAAAAGCAAGCTAAGGTGTTATCAGGTAGAGTAATTCAAAAATATATCCCCGATTGCGTAATGGCTGAAGCTCTAGTCTTAGTTAACACAAAAATCACGAAATGTTTCCATAAACTTTTAAACGCCAAGTACATAAATCCACGCACAGTCACAACCATTTATTTTAGAATATTTCTGAGAGATGAACAGAAAATGGAGGTCGGATTTTTTCCAGTACTGTCACTTGCACCCCCTCTGTTTTGGCACTCGATCATCGCCACTGGTTGGGGGAAACTGTACCTTTACCTTAGGTGAATTAAGGGGGTGGGGTTATCGTACCACTTGAAGTACAAATTCATAATAAAATTTGTATTAACATAACAGTATTATCTTTTGACATCTAAAATTAATAATTAACGTTCAATAATGATAGTGGGAAGCTTTTCCCACTCAACCCCCCCCCCCAGAACGTTGATAATACGCTATTATTAGTTCTTCTGATTTTTTAAGCAGATCTCCTGATTTTTCAGGGGACGATCTCCCGATTTTTGAAAATATGACCTGGCAACGCTGCACTCCACTCTCAATCCACGTGACTATTTGTTTTGTGTGGAGTACGAATTTATTGGAACACAGTGTATTTTTTAATATGGAGGTAAACATTTTATTTTTAGAATTCATGTGATCTCTGTGTGTTAGTTCTTAGTTGTGTAGTTTGAGGTGTTGGGTGGTTTAGGGGGAATTCCCCGACATTTTATACGCATGGAAGGTAAATGCTTTATTATTTCCGATTCTGTGTTGCATATCACGATGAAGCCATTGGTATTTTGTTTTGTTTGGAAAGAGGCTAAGCATTTTACATTGTTATTGCTCAGAACTAATTTAATAACGTGATAATTATAACACGTAAGTACTAGTGTTGATTTTCTAAACTATGGTTGCTGCAAAGTTTTGAGAAACGAAGTGAGTAATTCATCTCTGTACACAGTACACTGAAATCACCTTGGCAGTACAAAAACTAAATAATAATTTTAGTAGAGTATACTATTGAAGAAGAATTTAGGGTAACACTTTACTATACCGGAGACGGATTTCTTCAAATTTACAGGAGAAAGTACTTACGCAAATCATTTTCTGTAGCGTTGTTGATGTTCGGGAATGTAGTTTTGATCCATTTTAATGCGAATGCATGTGGTTTTCTACGAAAATCTATTTCCGACGCGCTATTGCTGCTGCTACAACATGATGTGTCGAGGATGCGTCGTGAAGTTGTTGCCAGGTGTGGAAGATGCCGTGGAATTTGTAATTCCGATGTCCGTATATGCTAAATTGAACAAAAGGAGTGCTAATGGAACCTAACCTAACAGGCCTAACCTAACCTAGTAGGCATACCTCGTCCCCATGATGGTTCGTGGGGCTACCATATGTAAGAAACAGACATTATTTTCGTTAGAAATCCATTGTTTCACCTAAAGAAATGTTCTGCAACACAGAATAGTACGTTTTCAATGTAAAAAATTGCAAAGTAAATCATTGATAAGTGTCTCCGGTATAGTAAAGTAGTACGGAATTTAGTATTTTCTGTGGGATGAACATTATTTCGGCCTTTATCACGTGATGGATGATTATAGAGCGCTTTGGCCCAACATTCGAGTGCTGGATGCTAACTTGACTGACCATTATGCATGAGTGTTTCGGGTCATGTTTATATTCGTGTGAGTTCACTACAAGCTTAAATACAATGTTGAAGAGCAGAGATTTATCATCACGCCGTAAATATTGTCTAAAAAGACCCAATTTATGGTTATTTGTACTACATTTACTCTTTCACTCCCATGCGGTAAAAGTTCCGATTGTTTTATGATTTTTTCAAATTCTCCTAGCAGAGAGACTAATTATCATAAAATTTTGGCAATCATTGTTACACAAAATTTGAACCTTCTTAAAGGAATGAGCATTGTTTGGATTTCGAAAACAAGTAATTTATGTTTGGAAAACGAAACTTAAAATTGGTAACATTATCGTGTCAGGGAAACGGATTCCTTCAAATTTACGCAAGCATGCTTGCTCCCTATTCTCTGTTGACAGATGTGACAGTAAGTATTGTAGACTAGTGGGAATGAATATAGAAGTAATTTGGAACCTTCATAAAACTAACCAGCATGTTTTAATTTAGAAAAGTCCAATTTCTGGTTGAAGTAAGATGCTAGAGGTACCTTATGCAAAACTCCCCATTTGGCACTCTTCACACATTACGCTGACTATTGCCGCTATTACCCTCTTCCTAAATGTTCGCAGGAGGCTTGAACTCGAAGGGGTTTCTCTTTAAGAATGGCGTTAGCACAATAAGTTGTAAAAAGGATTTAGGGTTCTTATTTCAATGCTAAGAGTAATAAACCTGACCCACCTAACCTAATGGCAAAAGCATTTAGGGCTATTATTAAAATGTTAATGGAACAAACCTGACCTGCCTAGCCTAACTACGAAAGTATTTATTGAACAAAATATTCAAAGCTATTTGGCCGCATTCAGTAGTACAAAGCATTTAGGGATCTTATTTAATGCTAAGAGAAATAAAAGTAACCCACCTATGTAGTGTTATTATTAAAATGCTAAGGGAAGTAAACCTGACCCAACTAACCTAACTATGAAAGCATGTATTGAACAACATCTTTACACATTTTAGTACACATCTGAACACCACACGGTAAATGAACGGATTTCAATGAGCCGATACCGGAAACCCTCTTGTACTTCACACGTGTGATCTAGGTGGAAGGGGCAGTTTGTAACTAAGACAATAGGAAACGAATGGCTGTTGGCAAGTACAGATTTATAAAGAAGTTTATGGAAGGGAAAACCACTCATGGGAATATGCCGTAAGTAATCACTAGAACTCAGCAATCAGCTGCGAGGATATAGTACATCCAACGGCGAAAGAAACAGTATGCAAATTGTCCACCACCATTTTAATTCAGTCTGTATTACACAATGTGATTACAATGAATTGAAATAATTATGTCAATAAGCAGAGAACAATGCCTGCTTCGAACCAACATAGTTTCATTCTTTAAAACCACACAGGATCTAGAATAAAAAAGTAATGAAAGTAGTGGTGGACAATTTGCTTCCCATTATCTTTGCCGTTATCCTTATTTAGTTTCCATCGCAATCAATTTCACAAGATTTTGCGACCTCAAACTCCTTCAGCAGCCTGTTGCATGCAGCAGATTCTCTGCTTGCGCTGCTGACACGGGGAACCTATCCACTCAAAGGATCACATGGCAAAGCATGAAATTTTGTTGGGGAAATGGGCCTCAACCCTCACAGAAAAGCTGAGCTTTTTAGTGCTTCTCGGAAAACATTGCCAGCTGACCAATAATCAACGTGTGTCTTCATGAGCACATAAAGAAGATCACAAGGATACTGATAAGTAATAATCATAAAATAACTGAAAGAAACCATTATCGTTACTCTAAATTCCATGTAGGTCACTTAAATTACAAATTATGTTGCATTTCCGCGAATTTTAAAAGTCGTCAAATCTTTGACATTAGGGGTTGAGGCAAAGGTGGAAAGGGTGAGTGCTTGTGTTTCCGGGAAGAGAAATGTCTGCACCCTGCATCGAGCTCGAATTACATCACCAGTGTCTAGATCTACAGTTTTGGCAACTGTCAAATTATTTACATGCTAATTCAAGTGAAATGTTTAATAAATTTTACAAGTTAATTCAATAAATTGATGGCTTTCGAATAGAAATTGGGGTGGAAAAAAGTATCTGAAAAAGGGACTATCTTCTGATATTTGTAAACATCACAATCTAAATTGTATGCATTGTACACATTAAGAACAAAGAAACATTTTGTATTATTATGGCACTTTATTACATAAGCGTTGTATACATCCTCTTTCTGTTGTAATGATTCTGATTCCACGGAGTAATTTCTATCTCCAAACTAATATAGTTTATCTTCTCTCCCGTGAGTGATAAAATTAGGGAAATAAGTTGGTGTTCAATACATGCTTTCATAGTTAGGTTAGTTGGGTCAGGTTTACTTCCCTTAGCATTTTAATAATAACACTACATAGGTGGGTTACTTTTAACTAACAACTTTCTGTTGTTTCAGAGCTTTTCAAAGTGATCTTGTTCGGATGCTTTATAGTTGGGGAAAGAATCTGTGAGAAAGTGACTGTTTGTTGCTGGTGTTTGTGTTCTGAATTAATTGAAACAAACATGAGTTTGGGAGCGGTTGATATGGCAAAGTGTGGGTGCTTTACTGTTTGTTTGATTCAGGTTAATAAGTTCACTTTTTGCACAGATAGGTTAATCAGGACTGGGCCTAGAGTTTAATGTGGGATCCAAACTACCGTTGAATGTGCCTCAACCAGGTATTGAACCCGGGATCCCTTGACTACAAGGCAACATTACCACTATGCCGTTGGGGAACCCAAGGAGGTGATTGTAGAGTAAAGATGCCTAATATGAGGATGTTCCCTAATATGAGATAGCGGCCGATCTCGCATATGTGGCGTCACAGGCAATGAATGACACATCAGATACATAGCACTTGGCAACTCTGTTAGTCTCTGAGAAAATGTACTGTGGTCCTTGAACAGTGTAGATGTAGGACGTGTTGGAAGCATTTTGTCAAGGCAGAATATTTTGCAGAGGTGGAAAACATTGCGGGTTTCGCAGGTAAGTTAATTGGGAGACATAAAATCATTGATGTACAGTTAAAGGTAATGAACCAAGCAGTGTGCTGTCAGTTTTTGAAGATTCGTGATGGCAAATTTAAATGAAAACATGGCGGTTGTTTATTCGTGTATCAATGCTCCAAATATGAGACAGTGAGTGGTTCCCAATACGAGATATGTCTCATATTAAGGTAGCTTAGGTTTATAATGTCTCAGCACATCGAGATTAAGTGAATGTTCTGATTTAGGCAAAAGTATTCTTATGATATGTAAAGGGCCCGAGACCACCTGAACAACTAGCGTTACTCACCTTAAGCAGAAAACCAGTTCTTCCACCAGAAATTGAAGATGCATTGGAGTCATATTGCATAGAAATGGATAAAAGATACTTTGGACACTTCATGTGCATGCAGGTGAAATGACCAGGTGCCAAGACTAGTGTGCTTCATGTGCGTTATGTATCGTGGGTATGAATTGAAAGTAACCAGTGATTACTTCAGTGATGACTTACTTGCAAGTGAATGTAGTATCTCACATTAGGACCCCATTTTCTCAAACCTCATTTTTACATAGTTTTGTATTTTGTATCACTATGTTTTTCAAGAACATTCTAGGGCAATTTTAGTTATTGAATTTCAACAACAACATGTCTGGCCATTGTATGCATTTGTCACATTCACATTGTTACATCATTGTTGGCTGTATTTGTCACATAAAAAAATGTGTCTCATATTAGGCATCTTTACTCTATTATTTAGCAATTTATATCTGCTTTGTTTAGCTCTAGGGAGAAAAGTGTAGAAATGAAAGTCATGGAAGCAAGGTGACCAAGATCCGATTTACCTGATTTATCTCATGGAGGTCTTGTGCGACACTTACAGGAGTTTGGATTTTATTGTGGTGAGTACATCGTCCATGCATGTGTTTCTCTTGGATGGAGATTGTAATGTTTATACCCCCTGAATCAGAAGCACCACCTTAATATGAATTGGTCAGCAGTGTGTGGTAACATGTGTGTGTAGCATGATGAAATCGCAATACCAGGGTTGTCCCAGTCAGCTCAGCCCAGTTTTTCCCATGTGGTTTTTCAGAATCCCCGTCAAAGAGTGTGGTTTTCAGACACTTGTTTTAAAAACTTCTGAGGTTGAACAATTGTCAACAGCTTCAGAAAACTTGTAAAAAATGGCTCAGTAAAGAATAATTAATGTAGTACAAGTTATTAGTGGATTTTTTTAGTAATTTTTCGCAACTCACACTGAAAATATATTGTTTACAGAAAAAAAATAAGTATATGTTTCAAGAATATGGTTGAAGAGAGCTTATAATTTTAGAAAGAATAATGTCATAGCACTTTGGTTAATAGTCAATCCTCTATGTGGGGAACCATAAGTAATAATAAGTGATGCAATAGTTTTTTTGCATGTATGAAACATAGCATGGAAAACTGAATCATTTTACTGAAAGTCTGAATTATATTTCCACATATAGGTCCAATGCTGTGAAAGTAGCATGAGGTTAATTGACTACCTGATGAAATGTATTTTCTTTATATAATCACAGAACTAAAAATGTATGAAAACAAAATATTAATTTTCTGTTATTTAATACCCATATGTATACATTTTCACATTTTTGACATTTTCAAACCTTTGCATACACTACATGTTCAAGCTTAGCACATGAAACTTGCAGGATCATTACAGCACATGGTGACTGGCTACTTACCGGGAATTCCTTGAATTCTGGGAATTCTGCGTGAATTATTGCCTCCGGGAATTATGCGTGAATTCTGCTTGAATTTTTCTCCGTAGACGTTGAAAAATTACAACTTTTATTAATTCAAATCCTATTGAGGTTATACATATTTATTAATGCCCTGAGGCGAGTTTTTCACATTTTAGTTTATATTTTTATCGAGGAAGGAAAGGAATACTGTGTGAAAAATAAAATCAGAAATCTCTCGATCCGTTTACTTTATTAGTGTCCTTTACAGAGCACTCTGACAGGCAGAAGATTATTGCAAGATAAGATATCTTGAAGATGATTGGGCAGATTTGAGTTTGAAATTCTTACACAATAAACAATTTCTCGCATATTGGAATATATACTGTAAAATTTGTGACTTGTCTTTGTAGATGTATTTCGAGTCTGAGAATGTGAAATGTCAAATATAAACTACGCACCTCAAATTAAATGTTAAACAAGATAGGAAGAATCGTTTTTTGTCCACCATTTTCAAATGTGGTAACTGATTTTTCTCCAAGGTGTATCGCAATTAAGACTTAAAAGCTTTAAACTTGTAGCACGTATCATAGTTAACGATGTCTGTGATTTTGCCACTACTTCCCTGTCATTCCATGTCAATAAAAAAATGAACCTTCAGGATTCAGACTTTTAGGATTTTTTTTTTCATTGTGCCTATCAAGAGGACAAAAAGTACAAAATTTCAGTTTTTTTGGGCTCTTAGTTTCTGAGCTCTTAACTTTTTTTTCTTTTTTTTAAAAAAAAAGGAAGCAAAAATTTCAATTTCAAAATCTTTAACCTTTTGGGATGCACACTAATTTCACTTACATGAGCAGTCGCATGTTGTACTTTTTACAGCATGTCTATATTAGTTGCTTTCGCAAGGTTCATTTATTTTGTGCTGTTTGACAATATTTTTTGTTCTTATATTTAATTTTTTAAAATTACTTTTAATGGGTAAGATTCTTTTATTATTTTATTTGATACCCAGTGGAGGCACATAGTGGTTCGGATCGCACTTTAAACTGTAGGTCCAGTCCCGATTAAATGTCTTTCTAGGTGTAGAATTTTTTGAACACTGCATTCATAAAATTATTTGTTTCGTATACGAGGTCTGACGATTAAGTTCGCAAACTTATCCTAGAAAGTATGCTACATACCTTATTGCTGAATAGCACTGTGATCACCTTCAAAGTACTGCCATTCGGAAGTTATACACCGTTGCCAGCGCCTACTCCACTCTTCGAACCAATTTTGGAACTGTTTCTGGAATGGCCTTCAGTGCTGCCATCATATTGGCCTTTATGTCCTCATGTCATCAAAATGTCTTTCTTTCAAAACTTGTTTGATCTTTGGATAAAGAAAGGAGTAATTGGGGGCAAGGTCAGGTGAGTATGGCAGGTGGTCTACCAAAGTTTTTTGTTTCCTGGCCAAAAACTCCCATACAGATAGTGCTGTGTGCACAGATGCATTGTTGTGATGCACGAGCTATAAGTTCCTGTCTGTTTGTGTGTCACTTTTTCACGCAACCTTTGCAGGACTCCAAAATGATACACTTGGTTAACTGTTTGTCCATGTTTTCCCTTGGTCTGCTATAGATCTCGTGGTCAGTCGCCAATATGAACGCACAATTTGACAAATTTTGGCGATGTTTTCGTCTGTTTGGTCATCCTTCCCTTTCATCATCAGTCACTTGTTCCCTCCCCACAGAAAACCATTTAATCCATTTGTACACAGCTGTTTTCTTCATTGCATTCTCGCCGTACACCTGGACTAACATTTCCCGTATTTCACTCCAACTTTGCCCAGTTTCACCAGAAATTTGATGTTTGTTCCTTGCTCTAATTCCAGCTCAGCCATTTTCGCAACAGCACACACACACAAGCACAAACAACAATGCACACCACTCAGCACAAATCTGCCACATGTCAGTGCGCACACTCCTGAGAGACACTGAAATACCAAGGTTACAAAATATTACAGAGCTGCTTGTATAGTGCTGCCATCGGGGCTAAATGGTGGCGAGTTCACAAACTTAATTGTCAGACCTTGTGTTAAACTACACAATCGAAAGTTCACTAAGTATTCACTAAAAATGTGCTACACCTAAAGGTAAAGGTAAAATGTTCCCCTGTGCTTAGCACCACGCCATGAAGGCGTATAGGGGGTGTGGGGGTAACGCCCCACACTTTCTTGATCCGGTCATGCATGGGGGTGATGTGATCAGCATCACATCCCTGACTGCCTTTACCCCCCAGGGTTTCCCCCAGGTACCCATGTTATTCGATGCTGGTTGGGCACCGGGGCCACTTCCAACGTTAGAAAAGTTCCCGGATTTGAACCGGCCGTGGATCTAACCCGGGACCTTGAGCATGGTAGTCAGACGCGTTACCGACTGAGCCACCGCAGCCACCTATAAATATGTGCTACAACTTGGAATTATTTAAAAAAAAATTATTACAGGTATTCTTCTAAAAAATGCCAGGTTTCTTGGAGAGGGGAAGAGCACACTGATCAAGGTAAGAGATATACATGTGTGTGTCCCATCGTGCATTTCTTCTAATCATCATTAATGTCATCAATGTTATTAACCTAGATATGTAGAAAAATGACATAAGCTGTAAGTTTTATGGGTTAAAAAATTGAATCAGTCACATGAACAACATTGTAATTAACAGATTTTTTTATCTCCAAGAATGTAGTAGGAATACATTTTGTGAGCAGCTGCACTAAAACTTCCTATTTGAATGATATTTTATAGTTCTTCTAATGTATGCCTTGGTATCTTGCCATGCAGACATCATGAAAATGTCTGTTTCTTGTGCATGGCGCCGGAGGGATTTTTGAGGACTATGTTTCTGTCGTGCTCCAATGTCGTCTAGTTTCTCCTCAGTAAGCACATGCAGTTTTACCGTTTGCTTCTGAACAAGGATTCACCCTGTTTTCCTAAATTTGTTCACAAGTATCCGAACACTCTCTCTCTGTGTAGAATGGTATTATCTGGGAATTCTGCTGTAAAATGCCTTCTAACTTCCCTTCAAGAATTTGTAATGACGCAAGAATCGTACACAAAAATTCTTTTTTTAAAAAATTGTACATATAGCGTAGCATTACTAGACTGCAGAAAAGCACCAGTAATACATAAACTAAAACAAAACAATCTAAAATACTTGTTAACACCTTAAACACAAACACATTCAAACTGGATACCAGCTGCCTGGATACTGAATCACTGACGCATCCAGTGCCAAGGTCAGCGTATAGCTGTGGGTCTAATTGCCGGCAGACGTGTTCTCACAGCCTAGCTGCAGCTGCTCCATGGCCATCTCTGCCTTGTAAGAGAGATCAACATGACTCATTATTATGCTGATTCTGTAGCATTTGTTTTTTGTTTGATACAATGTTGTTTGTGTGGCCCATTCAATTGTAGCCATTTTTTTATGTCATCCACCCTGTTGTAAAAGTAAAATGCACAATGTGGTCAGATAGGCTATTTGGAATCCAACCTTGGAAACCTTGGCAACATCACTTACCATTACACCACCCAAGAAGCTTAGCATCAAATTCTTTGTCAAATGTTTTAGAACAGAATATTTCAATTAGTTTATTTTGTTTAATCATTTGTTTTCGGAAAATCATTACTAATTCTTTAATTATCTCTACAGAAATGTGAGCTCTCAGGTAGTAATAAAATATTTTTGTATAAACATAGCAATATCAAGTTTTTTTTTTCTGATTCGGTCAATGAGAACAATATAAATTGAGTGTTCAGGTACTACTATTGCCAAGGAAAAATGGTAATTCATTTCTTGCAGATAGTTAAACATAATTTTACTTATATTTTTTTTTAAGAAACCTAACCAAGATGGCCAACCCCTGTTAAATACATGCCATCAAGTACGAGGGTTGCTGGAAAAGTTTCTGCAAACTACCACCAACAGTGGCGCTAGTGTTATATATCTAAAGAAAATTATAAAAATCTGAAGAATTTACCTTTTTTATGTTTATATTATCTATGATTGTTTGTTTAAGCCTATTTGTTTATTTTTCACAGCAGTTTGAAGAAGTAGTTTCGTGTGAGAAATGGAAATTTATCGTGAACACTTTCGGGAAATGATCTTTATGATTTCAAACGTAGTTTAACACCAAGACAATGCTAAGACCAATCTCATGAAGTATTTTTTAATCAAAACATAGTTGATTCCAAATACATAATTCAATGTCTGTTGGAGATTTATCTATAAAACTAACCACGTTTATTCTTTCTTTATAAATTTTATATTGCATGTAGCTTCAATTGTTTATTTGTGTATATCAAATGCCTTAAGTAACCTGCACTCCCATTGGCTAATTCATTCTGAGCACGGTGTCTAGTTGCTGCCATCTTTGCGCTGTGTGCATAGAGAAGCCACTCGGAACACAGCCTGAAACCGTCGCGGACAATTATAGATACCGTAAGCCTAACGTGGCTACGTTTCATTACTGCCGCGTTGTAACACCCGTGTAAACAGTTTTCTCTAGACAGGAGTGCATGGGAAGTGTAATCAAGTGTTATGTGTATATACCTTATAATACATAGTTATAGTCAGAGTGTGTGTGCCTGTGTTTTCTTTACAACTTCCAAGAGGATCGCGCTGAACTTTGCCCTGTAGCTACACAATCCATACCAGAGAGATGTAAGTGGTATCCTACGATTTCACTTACATTTAGATCCTACCAGTTCGTATCGTCATTCATTTCTGGTCCTTCACAGCCGTACAGGTTCTACACTCAGTTTTATTCCTTTATGGTCCGGAACGCAATCATTTATGGTCCTCCGCAGGCTGCAATCTCCTTTGTATTGAACATGAGGTACATTACCATCAGTGATTTTAGTGACATTGTGTTGTGCAAACATTCTTTTCAAGTACAGTAACTACAAGTTATTGAAAACATTACGTCATTACTTGTAGCGGGCAAGATGTTTTCCAACTGCCTGAAAGACACAATCGGGACTTTCCCGACTGACAGCGCATTCGCTGCTCGCTTGTCAGTGACGTTTCACAGACTGCTCCCTTCGCCCCTTCTGCTGTACGAGGAACTTTCGGTCGAAAACCAGTGGCATGACGTCATCCACCTGTGGTGTGTTTCTGAGTTATTTTTAGACTGCAGTTTTTCGTTCCCTCGCGGGACTGGTCTTTCGGTTCATTTTGTGCGGAGAAACTTAGAGTGAGAAGAAATGTATCGTTGAGAGGTGCATCAAGCAGCCCACGCGTGTGGACATGACATCACCATAGCAACCGTGCCTCAGCTGTTCGAATACTCGTCAGTGTCAAGGACCACCTGCAGTGTTGCAACCTAACGACGACTTCAGATGCCCAGATCGTCCAGAATGCCAGATTGGTGATTACAACAGTGTTTGGTTCAATACTTCCTCATTTTCTCCTTTCATTTCAAAATGCATTGCTTAGACCCTCCCACCTTGAGGCATGGCAGATTTAGCACATCTTCTAAAGCAATGTGCCGCCTACAGGGGGCAAATAACAAGATTGCAGTTGTATATTAGCAGTGTTGATCCAGAGGCGCTGAACGTTCACCAGATCAAGGTTCGGCTGGAGCAGCTGAACACATATGGCCAAAGCTAGAAGAAATTCAGGATAGCATTGAATTTGAAGCCACAGACGATGAACACACCGCAGTTCGAGAGACAATCGAACTTTTGTATTTCAATCTTAAGTCGCAGATGCTAACATTAATTGAGGAAAACCATTCAAATACAGATGGCGTGGAAAATGAACACAGGGCTTTGTGCAAGTCTCAAGTAAAGTGGAAACTACACCCAATGGGTATCATTCAAAGACACATTTTCTTCGCTCATACATGATAATTTGGGTATTTCAGATAGTGCTAGTTCAACATCTTACTTCTCAGCTTGATGCCACCACACGAAAAACTTTTGAATTAGATGTGAATGATTCTGAATTCACCACTCTTGACAGTTTGTTTCAATTTCTAGAGCACAGAACCAAGGCTTTAGAGAAATTCAAACCAATTTCCAATGAAAGATCAACATTCAAGCCACAGTTTAGTGGCAACACCAAACAACAAGGTCACAAACCTGCGCATCCTTCTCCTTCAAGATCGTATGTTCCTACTGTATCTCCTTCATGCCTGTATTGCAAGGATACTATGAAGAATAATAAGCATCTGCTGTTTGCTTGCAGTTCCTTCAAAGCAGCTACGATAGCTCAGAAGTACAAATTTCTTCGAGACAACAAGATCTGTTTCAATTGTCTTGGACATTTAGGTCAGGATGCAAGGCAGGATTGTGCAAGTACTGCAGCGAGAAACATAATTCCCTTCTTCATGAAGATAACAACAGTAGAGAACGTCAAGCACAGAAGCAGCCCAGAAATAAATCGGCAGTAGGCGATGAAACTCGTTTTCAGGATAATGATGTCAAGACTAAAGCAACATATTGTTCTGTCAAGAACAGAGAAACTTCGCAAGTTATCTTAGCCACAGCAGTCATAAAAATCAAGAACGCATACGGCGATTGGCTCCCATGTCATACACTTTTGGATGGAGCCTCGCAAAGTAATATTATGACAGAGCATCTTGATCAGCAGCTACACATCAAGAAACAAAAATGCCGAATACCTATCCAAGGCATAAATGAAGCTACAGTGCAAGCCTTTCACACTATGGAGCCTCAGATTAAATCCAGCATTAGTGGATTCACCATGGATATAACTTGTTCCATCTTGCCAAACATCACAGGTTCGATGCCAGCGCAGAGGCTCGAAACTTCCACATGGGGAATTCTGAGTGACATACAATTAGCAGATACTAGCTTCCATACACCTGGCAACATTGACCTACTTCTGTCTGCAGATGTGTCCTACACGATTCTCAAGCCAGAAAAAGTTTCAAGAACAGGAAACTATCCAGCGTAGCAAAATACTGAATTGGGATGGATTGTAGCAGGAAGGATTCCTAATGCGCCATCGAACGGACCTTCGAAGTCATTTTTTGTTCGCATAGAATATACAGTCAATTTCCAATTTCAGAGATTCTGGGAATTGGAGGATTTCCATGATAAGTTGCTTTTGCCAGAAGAAATCATCTGCGGCCCGATTGTATAAAACAGTTGATCCTCGATTAATCAGTAAAATTGATCTGCAGTCACGCTGAACTCTGAATTTGTGTTGTATAAAAGTTGAACTGAGATTAAGTCCCTGCGATCAAAGTTGATCGGCGATTTTTCTCCAATCAGCAGACATTGATTGTAGTTCAGCTGTTGTAACATGGCTGTACTAACAAATATTTGCTTGTAAAATGTGTTGAAAGTGAACGTATGCAGCTAGACAGGAGAATCAATTCATAAAATCCTGTTTCCATAATAATAAAGAAGAAGCATGCACAACGAGGTGAACATTGTTAAATATTTCTTCCATTTTTCTTTCTTTCCATATATCATGTGTCATTGTTATTTACTGTTTGAAATACCATGTATGTTTTTCTTGAAATTAGCCTTAAATAACTGCAAGAGCATATTGTAACATTGTTTAATTGCACGATCAGAGAAAAGTAACTTGAGAACAATCGAGTGTTGATACAAACCGAAAACATGACCCGCTTACATTTTCTTGTTGATATCATTGTAAAACTTTCATTAGGATGAAGAGCGAGTATAAAAATACTACCATTTCACTTTACTGCATCGAGCCAAGTGCAATTCAATGTTGTTCGCAGAATGGAACAGATCATGTAACTTTGGCTGTAGTGTATATATCTACTGCTTTATGAACCGAGCACGTTGCATCTTAGTTGGTAAAGCTTTCTCACCTCCCGATATATAAATAACACATATTTTATTTCGAATATTATTTGTTTTGGGCATAATTTACATCCGAGAGGACAAACACCACTGTTGCTTCAATATTTCTTTCCATTCGGGAAAACGCAAACACATTTTACATTTCACAACGTAGGTTTTTCAAGTGCAAGGAAAATTCTGTATAGTACTTACAGGAACTAATGGTCCACCTGAAATATGCTATCGTGTAATCACAAAATAAATATAATAAACACCTCCTTACATGAACAATAGCTCCAAATCCGAGTATATGTAAGTTGTTATATATCTTTTTAGCATTAAAAAGAAATACACATTTTTTTTAAAAAAAATCTATTTATGCAAGCATATTTTCTTTCCTTTTCAACCGAGAACCGATATTTGCTTTCGTTGTCAAGGACAAATCATCCACGCGGAACTTGCATAAAAAATAAATGGCCGTTTAGTATCTAATTTACGTGATGTTAGTAAATTTGCAACATGTTCGAATATTTACTAGTCCAGCACCTCAGATTTATTCTTTATTCAAATATTAAAAACATGCATTTTCTGAAACAGAGTTTAAAATGTTTGCTGTTCAGTGTTGGACAATTGGCGACATCACAGGCACACTATCGACATGTCTGGATTTGCCACGTAGCCAAACGTATTTCTTTGACCCAAGATCAGGATTTGATCTAAGATTGACAAATCGACAGTTAGATTTATATAACGTGATAGAAGCTTGAACTTAGTTCACTTTTGGATCGTAGGTCAAATCTGATCTCCAGTTAGTGATGTTTATACAACCGGCCCTGCGAGAAACATTTCCAGGAAACTACATCTCTTGATTGAGATGGCAGCTGCTCATAAGGGGTAAACCCCCTCCCCCCAAAAAAAAATCCTGGCTAAGGGCTTATATTCCATACATATGATTGGTTGATGACATCAAGTCACTGGTTTCGAACCACTAAGAAGATTAACCTAAATAGAGCACCTAATACAGAGGAAGGGAGACTTGCTACAACCATCCATCATCTTTCTACGTACAGCCACCTTTGAGTATAGTTTTAATTTACTGTTGTGACAGTACAATGGTACATCACAATATGATTATGATGTGTATTATGCTTATTAAATGTATGAATTTCTGTTACCAATTTTTATTTGTTAAATATCTACAGAACTATGCTCTCAATAAAAAAATGGTTTCTGCAAAAGTTGCTTATTTTTTTTTTTACAGAATATAAACAGACGGCAGGTTTCAAAGGATTATGCCAATTGGGAAAGCTGGTTTCCATCTAAACCACCTCCACGTGGCAGTAATTGACATGTCATAACTTGGAAATTACACATGAAATTTCAGTTCTGTCTTCTTTGTTCATTAGTATACATGTGAAGGTATGACCTACTCGAATTAATAACGATGTATCCATTGTCAGTGTTATTAACAAGTGGTGATTGAAAAAGTACTTTGTTACCCCTTTGTAATATTATGGGATAGATTTATAAAAATTGCTGTAACTTCCAAACCACTGATATTTTTTTGTTTTTGTTTTTTAATTAAATTTTACATATAATAATCTGTAATGTGTAATGTGCGACGATCAAGGGGCCAGTGGGGAATGGAGAGGCGAAGGTCGGATTTTTTAAATTGCCCTGATCATGTGGCAGCAATTAATTTGCCATTTATTCAAAATTACACACGATATTTCAGTTCTGTATTTTTTTGTTAATTTTTATGCCTCTAAAGGTATTACATATTCGAATTACAACACAATGTATCCATTGTTACTATTAAAATTCCAGAAAATGTTTTCACAAACTGGCAGCATATTGTTATTTATTTCGACAAGAAGTGTCATTCTGTTTTCAACGAAATTTTGTGAAATTTTGCATGGTTGTAGGAGTGTACAACTGCTACATACTACGTTTTTTAAATTCACTTTGGTCTACTGTTCTTGCAATGGGGACGTTCCGAAATAAATTTTCTTCTTCACCTTCTTCCTTTATTGGAAGTCACAATGTATAAATTTCACCTCTTCTAAAAGATCTGTGTTTCGGAAGAAAAACAAAACCAATTGCATATCTCTATGACAATCAGTTCTCGAACTACAATTTTTTTTTGTGCATCGTGGCAAGTTAGAAAAGTGAGCTCTTGAAAAGTTCCCTTCGGAGAGGCATTTTTAAAGGTAAGAGCCGTTATAGTATGTCTCTTATTGTTGCAGAGAAAGAACATTATTGAGACTTTATACTTAGAAATTTCATGTCAAACTTCTACAGGGTTATTCCATCGTGACTAACGTAACAACCTAACTTACCTGGTCAGTATATTAGGGCACATGCACAGTATGAATATGAAAAGTACTGACACCTAGATAGCTCATGGCAAGTATTGGACATAGGTCTTGGTGTGAGGTTAATAATATGTAAAATATAAATCATTAGTCTATTCAGTGTGACTAACGTAACATTTTTTGCCACACATGATGGAACAAAATACTTCAATGCAAGAAAAACAAAGGTTGCAAGGAAAACAAAGGTTCCTATTCAAAAATCTAATGAATATTTTTCTGCAGTGTACTGAAAACTGAAGAGTGAACTGACAAAATATCAGATTCCAGAAATTCAGCAAATCATTGTAGCAAATTTATGCAGACCTACAAGTGATGTGACTAATGTAACTTAAAGTAACAGCTTAAGAAACACTTAAGGATGATAACAGGGTGTGTTGACATTACAAATTTGAATAAGCAAACTTACATCACAGAAAAAGAGAGAGAGCAAAATATGAATAGTGAGAGAGAGAGCAAAATATGAATACTGAGAGAGAGAGAGAGTTCTCTTTTTTCACATCAACTGATTAAATCTTGTCATTCAATGTAAAATGTCCTCTACTATTGACCATGACTGGAGGACTGATTTTTTTCAGATCATCATCCTCATAAAAAAATCTCGTCCATTGGCAGACACCACTTAAAGTATGAGCCAGCTCAGCTCATGATGGACACTTCTATTCTATTTCATTCTGGACTATGTCAGTGGTCACCACTACCTTGTACCTCATCATAATATGACACAACACACCAGTCACCATGACTTAAAGCATGCATCAGATTCCTGGCTATATAACCCTTACTACTTGCACTGTCCACTTCTAACTGTTCTGTGACAACTGATATGGTTCCAGTGATTGGTATTTTGTCCCCTGTTTTCCGATACAAGAATACCTTCATGCGTCCCACTGCCTTTACTTAAGAGGCTTGTTGATTGGCACTAAGATGTGGGATATTTTATAAGAAATCTAATGTCCCAGCTTTGGTAGCAATTTTGAGCTACACCTTAGCATTTGATTTACTATGCACTTATGACACTGTGGCCTCCCTATTAGTTAATGACATAGTGGTAACGTCATCTCCATCGCTACCTGGTGGAGGCACATTGCACAGTGGTTCGGATCCCACTTAAAAACTGTAGGTTCAGTCCCGATTAGCCTATGTATGCATAAAATAGACTTAAAACATCAATTCAGACAATTCAATACTTATGTCAACAGTTAGACCATTTTTCACACATAGTGCCAGCAAATGTGACTAACATAACAATGTTGTAGGGGCTGTCTACTTAGGTTGTGTTAGTTTCGTTGATCTGGTTACGTTAGTCACAGCTTTTATTGGTGCTTTGGAGCAATATTTCCTAATATAGTTTATGAGGCCATTTGTTGGTTATATTTATGCTGTAAATTTGGTGTAAGAGTTTTGCTTTTTCCTTGTTTATTTTTTCTAAAGAGCTGTAAAACATGATTTTTTTTGTGACTAACTTAACATCGATACAAAGCACATTCAGGACCCTCAAACTAACAGTTAACAGCACAAGATTTCATCCATTAGGGCATTTAAACACTATTATCATATTTGTATGATAAACTATGAAAATTGTCAGTGCTCTGCAGATACTGTAGATTAAAAAAAATGCCTAAGCTGCGTTGGTCAAGTTGGTAGGGTATCTGACTGCCATGCGAGAGACATGGGTTCGATTCCCGGGGTGGGTGATCTAAGGTTGGAATTTTTCCGGCGTTGTCCATGCATAGACCAGCTCTGGAGCTCACTCAGATTCAAATCAATGGGTACCTATGGGCAACCCTTAGTGGGGGGGGGGGGGGTGGTAAAGACGACCAGAGTGCGGTATTGATCATATCACTGCCAAGATCGAGAATGTGTGCGGCCCTACCCCAGCATCCTCGAAATGTGCCTTCATGGCTTTGTGCTACATAAACAGGGAGGGGAACCTTACTTTACCTTGCCTTGTCAAATTTTGTGAAACTATTAAACAGGAACAGTAAGTTAAACAAAATGTTAAAAGAAAAAAAAATATTCCAACATAATAAAACTTATGTGCTAAATTTTAGCATTATATTTATCATGAAAAAATTATACACGCATGGCACACACAAATGAAGTTCAATATAACCATGATTGATCACAATAAGCTTGAGGTTTTCCGGACATATAAGTCAAACATGTTCTTCCTAAGTATATGTCATGTCATATGGTCGATAAGTGTAGGTTCTTCACAGTTAGTAACACTGCCTATTAGGGATGGAATGAATTAATCGGTACTCTATCGGTATCAGCTGATATAGTCATATCAGTTTATTGGTAAAATTATCGATTATTTTACCGATCTGATATCCGATATATCTATAAATATCTTATAATTCTTAGTGCAAAATTCTGCCATTTTGTTAACATTTTTATGGATAATCTTCTTGCCCTAAAGTAGATATCTAAATATGCAACTTCATTTGCATTGCAGGTACCTGGAAACAAACATTAATTAAGGAGGTCAATGACACTGGCGGTTTCAGGATTCGTGAAGAAGTGGTACGATAAGCCCCCTGTACTTATACAGAATTAAAATCGATTACACAGTTTCACACCGTTATATTACAATACCTTTACCAATTGACGTGACTAATGTACAATTTACTGCAAAAGCAAACCTATTTTTGCGTAAGTGCATAAGCTATTTTTGTTTACAATGAATTTCAATAAATTTAAAATTTCCTACTTTTCCAATGATCCATTGATAATTTTGATAAAATGGGCATTTACTTACTCGCTTCAACAATAATATAAGAAAATCAGACACTTAAATGCTAAATTCCAAGTCAAGGTCTCGCGTCTCGATTTTTCTCACATAACATATATTATCACAGATCATTTGTGTCTGGTTAAACAAAATACAAAATGCGCATACAATATAATTTATTAAACCTAAGTTACTGAGAGACAATCAACACACGTAACCTGTTGCCCATGAGAAGAAAAGTAAAGGAAATGCATAATAATTTTTGCAAACATCTTCCCCATTAGCTACCGTGTTAACCCTGAAAATTATTTTTTTTTGTCCTAAGCATACGCTACATACCAACATAAAAAAAAGGAAAGAAAACTAGAAGCCACAAAGAAGAAATCTGGAACTAGAGTTCTGAACAGTATAATTACATGTCCAATCCTAATATTTGATTTTCTTTGGGGAACGATAAAATATAATTTGTTTCTTGCTTTTAGAATCATTAAGACGACTGGAAGTATGAGAAATGGGTGAAACTATAGAATTAGGTACGACTACTTCACTCAAATACTCGCCCAAAACATGATTGTGTTAACTTTATTTCACAGGGTGAAATGTTACGTGTTCTCATTATCTCTCAATAACTTAACTTCACGGACAAAAAGTTGGTAAAATAACTCACGTTTCATTTTGTTTTTGTTAGCCGTACCTAATACTCTACGTAGTTTTACCAAGAAATGTCCAATTCTTGCAGCAATATTTTATTGTGATTTCAAAAGAAAAAGTCAGGAGAGAAGCAAAGACAAAAACAACACTAAACCTGACATACCTAATGTTATCCAAAATTCAAGTGTCAATATCTCTAGTTTAGAAACTCGAATCGCAAAAATTTTTTCACTATGATACTGTTCAGGAAAAGTGTACAAAAATGATTCGCTAGAAGTAGGCTGTTTTTCAATGATTTCAAAAACAACTCACCTGATTTTGAATGTTTCAGAAAAAAAATATTCATAAGAGTAGACTGACGCAATGTAGCCTTTTCCTATTTTCTGTCCCTGACAGTTTTTCTTTGCTGTACTCATTTTCATTGGATGCTAAAATGGAAACCTGTTAAGACCATAACCAGCCACAACTGAGTATCCGAAGGGAAGCAATACTTCGAACTATTTTAATAAAATGTTTATCGTGCTGCTTATTGCTGCGGATTATTAAAATGTTCAAAAACGCCCTTCTGAACAGCTGCCTGTCACGTTCTGAAGCAGTGAACTGAAAAAGAAACACCGACAATTTAATTCGTAAAAGTGAGAATGAATCTTATAAGGGATTGTGGACATTAGAGGACAGGTTCCGCACGATTGTTGACAGTTAATTGAAGCAGCAAACAAAAGAAACAATGTTTTGGCATTTTTTTCCTCTTACATATCTCCAAAGTGTTTCAGTCGGAACTTTGCAACGTGGTAGTTGTATAGCAACAAATATGCACAAGATCAAGTTTACCCCAAATGATGCATTCAGTAAATAAAATCCAGCTACGTTCTGCCTTCATGTTGCCTCAGGGTCCATGAAACAACAGGGGGTACGGCCGAACCCATCATACCCCCCCCCCCCCCTCCCGGAGCCGCCAGTGGTCAATGAACTATTCAGGTTCTTCAAGGACCATTTAGAATTTTTTATCAGATCGGTAAAATATCGGTTATCAGTATTGGTAAAAATTTTATATTGGGACTTTATCTGTATCAGACAAAATTTCATATTGCCTCATCCCTACTGCCTATCATCTGGAATCAAATCGTGTCAGTCTGCTCTGTGCTGGCTTTGGATTTTGGGAGACTTTCAAATAGGTTTGGAAAAAAAGTTTTTTTAAAAAAAGACAACATAAAACCAATTCTTTTTGTTTAAATGAAGTTTAATTTAAAATATTTGGTTTCAGTTAATTTAGACTAGTTGTGAGGTAAATACTAAGTTATTTCTTTGATTACAGAACTTGCATGTTGCTTCAAAATTCTAATTTTCTGACAAAATGATACAGAAAATATGTTATTTTGAGAACTACAATGTAGAGATTTCATATAGAAATGCTCTTGAATATTACAAGAAAGAACAAAAAAGTTAGTGACATATATTACTGTACAATACCCAAACTAGTTAACTAAAACGTGAAGTTGATTTCAAAATGCACTAACATCCTATACCTACAGGTTCATTATTGATTTGAACATAAAAATTAAAGAACTATAAACACCATTTGTCTTGTTGAAAATATTTTTATTTTACCTGTCTGCTTTTTTAGAGTTTATTAACCCTAGAACACTATTGTGTTCCCACATTACAGTATAACTATTGCTACGTAAATATTACATACATGCAGGGAATGATTTTCAGCATAAACTTTAGTTTATAAAATCAAAGTGACGAATATTTTTTAATATTATTTTGTTTATTTTCTACATTTTGGAGTTTTTATTCTTCATAAAATATATAAACATTGCTTTATTAAACACAGAATATATGAAAATAATGTATTAGTTGACAAGCTTGTACGTACATTAAGAATTAATGGGAAAGTACACAATGAAAAACAAATAGTGCCAATAATTATAACACTGTTAACAAGGAATAGAAAACTCTTTATCCACAGTCGGACACTTTTTCTTTTGATGCTCACCACAAATTGCCTTACCACAGGAGCAGTATGTGGTTGTCATCCTCCTTTTCTTGTAGTTACAGAAACTACAATACTTTCTCTTCCCTTGTTTGATTTGATTTGATTTGATTTATTTTATTTTACTTTGCGTTTTGTTCCTCTTGGCTAATTTGCAAAGATGGGGATGAGTGATGAAATGATGAAATTGATGAAAGGACATTCACAAACAACCAAGCCCGACCGAAATTCGAACCTGGGACCCTTGGTGTCACAGCGCGATGTGCTAACCACTCTGCCTTGTGACGTGGCTGCTACTATACTTGTACCTTCCTTCTGCAGCACTTTCAAAATTGACTTTCTCAACTCCCGTGACAGTCCCGAAATTATTAGCTTTTGCTCCTGCCAGATCTTGGTCAAGTTCTCATGGAGGTGAAGCATGAACTGCATCCGTGAGAGTGGTCTCTTCCCTGAGTTGCCGTGATTGTTGTAGAAGTTGTGAGCTTGAATAATGAATCTATTGATCGCTGCGATGTTGATCATATTATAGAAAAATGAAAGGGGCCATCGCTTAGTTTTTCTTCCAGCATTCGTTCGTTGGCACATGTAATCAAAAGCTTCTACTCCACCCTTTGTCGAATTGTAGGCCAAAATGATTTCGGGTTTATTACTTTCACTGTTGATTGTTGCATCTTTGTGCATTGTTGAAACCAAAGCCACAATCTTGTTTTGTTTGGCCTTGTATGATACTGCAGTTACGTCGTCGTGAAACAGGAAGAGGCTTGATCCAGTTTTTCTCTCTTGAAAATTTAATCCTTGAACTCTAGTGGCAGTTCTCGTTTATTTTTCTTCATTGTTCCGACCATTGTTAGCTATTTTCTTTGAGAAGTTTTTGAGCAAGTGGAACACTTGTGAACCAATTGTCGCAAGCTATGTTCCTGTTGCTTCCATCAACAGTTTCAACCAATTTTTCCACATAATAATCTCCAGCTGGGATGCCCTTAGGTACAGAACCCTTCCCTAGGTATCGTATTGCATTGATCATGTATTTAGTTCTGGCGTCACAAATCATTATAATCTTTATGCCATATTTGTTGGGTTTAGATGAGATGAACATCTGAAAGGGACATGCCCCACGAAAACCAACCAACTGTTCATTAACTACAAGGTACGAGCCAGGTTTATAGAGTGATTTACAATTTTCGATCAGAATATTCCAGATTTTTTTAAATAGCAGCTAACTTATCCTCTTCCTCTCCTCTTGTGTGTCACGATTGTCAAATCGCAAACAATCTAATAGAAAGGCGAACCTTCTTTCAGACATGGTAGCACGATACCAGTCACCAGAGAATGCTGTGTCGAACATAATTCTCGACGTCAGATGGTTGTCTTGAAGAGGAGCACCTAAAATGAGGAGCCCTATAAAAGCATTTAGTTCCTCAAAACTCAAATCTTGCAAAGAAGCATTGTTTGGGTTTGCATACTTAACTCTTTTAAGTCTAATTTCCTCATTTGTATGTACAAGAACTTCTTGCATTAAATTGTCACAAAGAAATAGCTTCAAACATTCTTCTGGCCATTCAAAGTTTCCTGCGGGTGGTGTTGGTCCAGTTCTAATGTGTACAATATTTTTTGCAGAAATCTTGCCCTGACTTGAGTCACTCTTACATTTTCACGTAAAGTCGTTTTTGTCTTTTAGAATATCTGTACCAGGAATGACCAGAGGGTCCACCGGAGTTGAGTCGTCATCAGGTGACAGCTTTCTCAGATATTTTCCTCTGTTTTGATTTGGCCGATGACGTTCCACGCGTAGAATCTTCTGGGGTCTGCCTCCTCTTCTGCCCCCTGCCGTAAGTAATGTTTTTTTCATAAACCTCTGCTTCTTGTATCTTTTCACACATTTCCTTGAACTAAGCCAGTTTCATCAGGAACATACTCTGGGTCGTCGTCCCTATCGTAATCACTGAAGTCAGGTTCCTCAACTTCCAAAATATCTTCTTCATTCTCTTCCTCCAACTTGTCTTCTTCACAACTTACCAAAAGTTCGTATATTTTATCAGTCGTCAGTAGTCTTTCACACATTTTCACTATGCGCATTCCTAGCGGCACGCAATTCTTACGTAAATACAAATGGCATTATTACTACAGGCACGTCAAAATTACGTGCACGATTTTTCTTCTATTACTAACGCTACGTATTATTGATGTACAGAGTCCAACATAATGAACAAACTAAAGACTTTCGATGCTTGCACCCTCCTTACAACAGTGCTGCCTCGCGTCTGACAGAATGCCTGAGGCACTGCTAGGTGGAGGGGTGAGTGGGTGCGAGGTGGGAAGTAGGGGAGGGATTTGACTGCAAAGCATATGTAAATTTTACGTACGGTAGTGTTCTCAGGTTAAATTCTTTAAACAGAAACACAACTTTAGATGCTTTCTCTGTGCCTAATCGATTGCGTAATTTTGAATGCTCAAGTCCAAATGATGAAAGTATTCTTTCAACACTTGCTGAAGAAACCTGTGCTGTAAACAACTGTTCAATAATGGGAAAAAAATTGTCATTAAATTTATCAATGTCATTTTTTTTTTTTTACTTTTCCACCATTCATAGGGTGTAACGTGTGATGTGACTTCATTCTGAAAAAGTAACTCTTGAAAAGTTGAGCTTTTTGACTGAAACTTTACAATTAACGGAAGAACTGAACTCGATGGATACTTTGACTTTACAAAATCAAATTCTGCTTTCTTTTCTTCTTCAGTTAAATCAAGTGATGAATTATTTTCTTTTGGATCCAGCATGTAAGCTAAAAAATGGGCTGGTGTTAGAACCATATTATATCTGTTTTTGAATTTTTGTTTCATGTGTTTCTCATTTGTAACTCCAATTTCCATTTGAAGTTTCTTCCACACACGTACTGACTTAGAGATGGTGCAGTTGTTTTTCTGTACTTCATCAAGGGCAGTGGCAATAGGCTTTAAGTGGTTAAGCATGTCATCTACATTCCGCTTTAATATAAAACTGGAAACTTGTGTTAGCACTGCTTTATGAATAGTTTCACGATTTTCTTTGCAAATTTTTAACAATGTTGCCCAGTGTTTAAAATATGACTCCAAGCAATCTACCATTGTATTCCAGCGCACTTCACTTGGGAGAACAAGTTTTGGGGAACCAAATTTTCTGTAACATGCATTAGCAAAATGGTTGTTTCTGAAGTACTTTAGCAGTTAGCACATGCTCTTTCACATTTGGAAACTGAAAGTCATCTGCTAGCAGATTTAGTGCATGTGCTGAGCAACCATAAGTGATGACATCCAAATCTTCGTAATTTTCAAGCAAAATACGCATTTTTGCAACGTTGACAGCATTATTTGTATTTGTATTATTTTTTAATGCTGTTAAGAGCCACTTCTGCCATATAATCGACCATGTGAGCATGAACAGATGTGTCAATTGTGTCCACTAAATAAACATCCCCTTCTTTGGTGGTAACTGTAAGGCATATTATTGCTTCATTGTGGACATTTGACCAACCATCAAACCCAAGGCATACACTTCTTTAAACTTAACAAGTTATGCTTCTTTTGCACCGGAAGCAAGTAAAGTTTAGCAGGGCTGACATAACATTTGGAGCCAAAAAGTTTATCTTTCTAACACATAAATAATCATAACCACTCATCCACCCCTTGAATAGGCCAATAACGGGTAACAAATTATCTTCGAAAAGTATGCCTGACATAAGAGTTATGGGAAATTGGGTTTTTAATGCATTTTGTGCCATTTTTAGTGCATATGAAATACCAGGAGCATTTAAAACATTTCTGCATAGGTGTAACTTGGCAGGGACAAGGGACTTTTAATCTCTTGACTTTTTCATTTTGCAAGGATTAGCATTAATAATAATTACTAATAATGGTTTGCTACCAAAATAGTGTTCATTTTCATTGTTTGCTGTTAACAGTAAAATCAATATTCCCACTGACCTGAAGAAGCCAGAGAAGTCAACTTTGTTATTGAAAAGTCAAAAAAATTTGTAAAAACATTGAATTATGAAGGAAATGAAATCTTGTTTTCTTTTCTCACAAGACTGAAAACTAAGAATACATTTTAGTGTTTCCTACCAATTGGTTTATTTTGGTGGAATTTTTCATAGTACAAATAATTTTCTTTATTTTATTTTCATCATGAAATTTTCAATAGTGTTGAGTAAACTTGATTCTTTTTATTAAAACAAGCAAAGTTTGAAACATAATATTGATGGTCTGAAAAGTTATATAAAAGTATCTTGAAAAGTCAGAGAGTTTGGTGGTTTTGCAAAATGAGTGGTAACCCTGAAGGAGGTGTTTTGTGTGTCTTTGTCAGATAATATGACAAGGAGGAACCCTTTGTCTTGTTGATACCTCACCTGCACACATTTGGAGGTATGTGCTGTTGTTTAAACCAGGATATGGTTTGCACTGAATTGTACACTCTCCCATTTTCTTTGGCTATTGTCATTTAGTTGATTTTATGTTTGCACTTGTAAAAGGACCCACATATTAATTTATATGCCTGTGTGTATTTTTCCCCAGCCAACAATGATGTAGACATATCATCATTTGAGGGAACAGATAGGACTCAACAGACAGGAAGTTTACAGACAGAAGAAGAAACTCACATTAGCAGATGTTCCAGTCAGTTAGTCCAGTTATTGTCAGACACTGAAGAATTTGAAAGGAATTTCCTGCAAGATTGTGTAAACAGTGGTCCGGTATTGAATTATGGTGCAGCGAGGTTGGATTTTCCCCATGAATGTGAAGCTGAAAACAGAGCCCACCTTGGTTTGAAGTCTCCCCTCCAGACTACATCAACAGGTCCTTTGTGCATTGTTAAAGACAGAACAATGAATGAAGGTAGTTGTGTTAGTCCCTCACCTTGGGTGTACCAGAAATATATACCTAGAGGTAAGACTGGAAAAGTACAGGAAATACTGAGCGCTGATGAGGTAATTATTTCCAGCAGGATAGAGGATGAAATGGAAAAAGTGCTGTGTGATAAAAGTATCCTGTACATTGATTCATCACCGTGCCCATCAACCATACCGATTTATTTTTTCTTGAAGGTTGGAACATGCGTGTACTTTGACTGTGTTAAGTTGAAGGACGTGAGTAGAAGTGGTGTAAATTTCAAGTGCTCCTTAGCATGGGTCGGGAAGAAACCAAAGCCGATGCCGGCAACACTATCCAACCTGTACCCATTTGGTAAAGACGCCTTGCAGTTGGATGCAGTGAAGAGTACTATGTATAGAGAGAAAGAACTCATTGCTGGGAAAATATATGAAGGTGTTGTCACAAAATTGTGCCTTCCGTATGCATTCATTATTACTGTAAAATTGCAAAATATCTGCACCGAAATTTTTGCTTTGACCTCTAATTTAAGTTTAGAAAGATTTGGAGAGAAGTTGCCACATGGTTCTTACGTGCGGGAGTACCTAGCAATATGTGATATTGTTCAGGTGAAGGTGCGAAGAGATGAGAAAGTCAGATCCCAGAAGCAGAAGCGCTTGTATGAGTGGGTGGCTCTTCATGCATGGAAGACATTGCAGGAAAAAGTCTCGAGCTCATCCGGGTCTGAAGCAAAACTAGTGGCAGCTGACCTTTGCAGTGAAAGGGAAGGGAAGAAACAGTTGAAGGATAACATGGTTTCTGACAGGGATTCAACACTCCTCTATGAAGAATATGGCAAAACTCAGTGTGATGATGATAGTGCCACCATACCAGTGGAATATGCAGTTGGATCTGACAATGAAGGACAGTTCATACCAGCTGAGCTTAGTGCAGGCGAGATGAAGGCACTGTCTCATGTTCCATACAAGACAACCAAAGGTATGTATTATTTGTACTACATTTTAATTATTGAACAATTTTAGGAGAGACTTACCAAATTCCCATGTCAATAAATTTAAAAGAGCTTGTGGAATTTGTCCCCCTCTCCTTATCCCAAAGCATCCTCCACAGAAACAGAGTACTTTTCACAACATGGATCTCCATATTCATTAGAGTGCAGCCTTGGTGGCCAAATACATGGTCATTTAGCCATCTCATGCTCTCGCCACCAAAGTTGGTGGGTTCAGACCCTGCTCTGGACCATGTTTTTAATTTCTGAGTGTACCTTCATCAATTTCATCATCGTTCTTAGACAAAAGTTGGCAACATTTATTCATAAAATTACAAATACAAAATATGCACATTAGAAATTGAAATTCATGCACCCAACATGACTCATTCATGGTTGTTGTTATGTATTATTATTATTACTATTGTCTTGTTTTAAACGACAGAGTTACAGCCATGAGACTTTAAAACCTTTAACAAGCAAATTAGAATTCTGGAACTACACTTTAAGTGTTACTAACTTTTCAAAACACACTACAATGTGAGAAATCACGTAATTATATTCTAAGCAACACTGGAGAAGGATGAACAGGGATGGTACCAAGAAAAAATAGTGGACGGGAAGTGGGGGGGTGCTATTTTCTTGTTGGCAATCATATTTAATATACCATTAAATACCATTCAGAAAATGTATATTTGTGCTAAAAGAGCATTTACTTGTAGACGTGTTTTCCTTCCTTCCTTGAGGGTGGGGTGGACAAGCTGATCAGGGGTATCCTCCTCCCTCTGCTACAATTATTTCTTTGAAGAGTAAATATATTTTGGTTTATTATATTTTTATTATAATTACACAATGCAACAAAATTAAAAGTCAAAAACACATTTTTCAAAAATGTATGTGTACGTTATGTATTTCGACCTCCTGAATTCAAATATGATACTCAAAACCTCGTATCACCCACAGTTTTTGCACAAATCACATAAATTTGCATGAATAATATCATATAGGAAAACACCATATGAAGCACAGAAACGCCACGTAGCTTTCAACTATTTTCCTGTAGTTTACGGTTATTACAAGCATAAGAAAGCAGTTTTCCTTTGTGACGTTTCAGGAGAACACACGCTCCTTTCATCAGTTGTGCACAAAAAAATAGCTTTCAACTGTTGTACACTTGCGCATCTAGCGACACAGCAAACTATCGAAATGCAAATGGCGCTGCTTGTCCGTTCACTCTTGTAACAATTTTTGTTATATTTATGGTGAACTTGTGGTGAAAAAAGACCGAAGAAACATATCTGCTTTCGTGAAAAAGGTCTACCATGCCTATTTCGAAGTGAAACTAGGTGACGTAAATAAACCATGTGCTCCACAGGTGGTGTGTGTTGCGCGTGTAGAAGATTTACGATGGTGGGCTGCAGGAAAGAAGAAGAAGTCATTTCGATTTGGCATCCCTATGGTCTGGCAGGGGCAACAGAATCATACCGACGACTGCTACTTCTGCTCTTGTAAGGTAACTGGTTTCAACAGGAAAAACAAGAAGGCTATTGTGTATCCGAACATTCGCTCAGCAATTCGTCCTGTTCCACATGGCCCAGACATACCTATACCACAGCCTCCGCAGACATTACATGCGGACAAAGTGATGACACTGATACCATGGAGGAGATGGATGATACACTGTTTGAAGTAGGTACTGATGAGGGCCCTCAACTCTTCACTCAGTCAGATCTCAATGATTTAGTCCGTGATCTAGGGCTGACGAAGGATAAAGCAGAACTCCTAGGGTCAAGACTGCAGGAAAGAAAATTGTTAGCAGTTGGTACATCCATTACATTTTATAGAAAAAGGGACTTGATATTCACACAATATTTGCTGAAGTGGATGTGTTAGTGTACTGCCGTGATGTACAAGGTTTGATTCAGAAGTTCAACATTCTGTATGCGGCAGGTGACTGGAGACTTTTCATTGACTCATCGAAAAGAAGCCTTAAGGCAGTTCTGCTGCACAATGGTAACACGTATGCCTCAATACCTGTCGGCCATTCTGTGCACCTCAAGGAAACATAGGACAATATTAAGATGCTTCTTATTACCATTCATTATAAAGATCAATTTGACAATATTAAGATGCTTCTTACTACCATTCATTATAAAGATCACAATTGGATGGTGTGTGGGGATTTGAAAGTGTTGGGTATGCTTCTAGGCCAACAATCCGGATATACTAAGTTCCCCTGTTTCATCTGTGAATGGGATAGTCGGGCTCGTGACAAACATTGGGAACAAAAACATTGGCCCGGAAGGTTTGAATTGGTTCCAGGGGACAAAAATATCAAGTGCGAGCCTCTAGTGGGAAGAGAAAATACTCTTGCCAACTCTGCACATAAAACTGAGCTTTATGAAGCAGTTTGTCAAGGCATTACCAAATTGTGGCAACTGTTTCAAGTACCTATGCAATACGTTCCCCAACCTATCAGATGCTAAGTTGAAAGAGGGTGTTTTCATTGGTCCAGATATTCAGAAACCAATGTTAGATGACCAATCAATGACTGACGTACAGCGATAGGCCTGGACTGCCTTTAAGTGTGTGGTTCACAACTTTCTGAGAAACAATCTTAGCCTGAACTATATTAACATAGTTGAGAACATGCTGACGAAATTCAAAATGATGGGATGCTGAATGAGTTTGAAGTTACACTTCTTAAATTCTCACCTGTACTTTTTCCCTCCAAACTTGGGTGCTGTAAGTGAGTAACACGGGGAGCGATTCCACCAGGATATCAAGGTAATGGAACTACGATATCAGGGGCAGTGGGATGTTCGGATGATGGGTAACTACTGCTGGATGCTTCACTGTGAACATAAGAGGAAAGGCAGGAGTCACACCATGACAAGCAAGAAAACACACAATGAATGAGGTAATTGGTGCTAGGGATGTGTACTTGTATTCTGCTTCTGCATGATGCTTGTGCAATACAAATGAATGGCTTATTGCAGAAAGGGACCTGAGTCACATTTTTGAGGTATCGGAGTTAATTTTTTCATCTCCACTGTGTCTAGCAGCATACTGCAGGGGGGTGCATTGAGGGTTGCAAAATTAACTATTCATTATGTTGAATATTTGAGCCAACAATGGCACATTTCTTTCTTACACTATTAATATTATACGATTTTTCATTGTTTTTCTCAGAATTGTGCAAAAGTGACTCAGGTCCCTTTCTGCAATAAGCCATTCAAATGTACTATATGATATACAAATTTATGCGGTTTGTGCAAAAACAGTGGGTGATACGATGTTTTGAGTACCATATATCAGGAGGTCAAAATACATAAACTACAGATACATTTTTGAAAAAAAGTTTTTTTCACTGTTGCACTGTGTTATTAAAGGAAGAACATAGCATTAAACTTTACTTTCTACATAATCATGTAATTTGTGGTAGGTAGTAATTCTAAAGTGCATGCAAAAGTAACCTTCAGTTGTTTTGGAATTAACTCTACATGTAATAGTTTTTCAGATAAATAAACATCCAACACTTCGTGTGCAATAGTAATATGTTCTTAATTCTAAATACAACCTTGGTGACAATGAAGTTCGACCAGAAAGGAATACGTGATTAAATGCACAGAGGCATAAGCGGTGGAATGGGTGACCCGCAGAAGTGACGCATGTGTGTAAGAGGAGGCGTGTGAGCAGGCAAGAATCGTGATCCCAGCATGTTGCACCCAAGGTCACGTAAAGAACGAAAACGGGGAACTATACGCGTGACATTGAACTTCGACCAGGCACCAGACCCATACGGAAAATTCCAGATAGTGGCGCATTCGACGGAAAAATGACGTCACGGACACGATAAGGGAGTCCGCCGTATATAAGCGCATGCTGTGCACCGAGGAACCGCAGTGCATCATCACCATGGCCAGGGGCAAACCTATTGACAACACCGTGAGGAGAAAAGTGGTGGAGTTACAACGGGATGGGCTCAGTGAACGGGAAATAGGGTGCCAACTGAACTTACCCAAGTCAACTTTCCACTACATCATCAAACCCCACCAAAATACGGGTACTGCAGAGCCAGGTAAGGCCCCCGGTCGAAAACGCCTGCTAAGCGTGCGCGACCTACGGATATTTAGGCACTATATCCAGACCAACAATCATGTTTCTGTGGCCGAATTACGACTGGACTCGAGAACCCTTTCACATTGAAGTGTCAACCAGAACCATTCGCTGTTACCTACAGCGATGCGGTTACCGAGTGTACAAGGCGAAACGTAAACCCTTCCTTTCCATGTTGAACAACGGCAATCGACTACGGTGGGCACGAATGTACCGGGGATGGACATTTCGGCAGTGGAACAGGGTTTTGTGGACGGACGAATCCATTTTCAATGTTGTGTACGGGAAAATACGGAAAACAGTCATTTGTCGGAAGGAGGAACAGAATGAAGCAAAATGTTATGCACGTCGGGTACAGAAACCTGCGTCAGTGATGGTATGGGGATGCATGACGGCATCTGGGGTTGGCCCACTACACGTCTGTGAGGGCATTGTGAATGCACACGCCTATACATGCATACTGGAGCGGCATCTTCCCAAGGTGCGAAGGCACCTGTTCCACAGGCGGCGTCTCATCTTTCAATACGACAATGCCAGGCCTCATACAGCGCGGCTGACAAAAGAATGGTTGACTCGCCATCACGTGCGAACTCTGCCATGGCCACCATTGAGTCCCAACCTCTCGCCCATTGAGAATGTGTGGCGTGTTCTTAAGAGACGTGTGCAACAGAGGGGACCCACGACAGTGGCTGCTCTTATCGCCTGCCTGCAGGAGGAATGGCACCGCATCGATGTGGAATACCTTGAACGACTCGTTCGCAGCATGCCCCGACGCATTGCCACAGTTATTCGCCGATGGGGCGGCGTCACACCATGGTAAACAGGATCCCCTCTAACAGTGGTCGAACTTCAATGTCACGTGTAGATGGACGAAAATGTTTTATTTTGTGTGGACACCATACATTGCTTCGTTGCAGCGGAAATTTATGTTTTCCTTTGTTCCATGTAGCCTGCTGAATAAAATATGTTCAGCATATGCATGTGTTCTCCTTCTTTCACAACGCACTCCTATATTTGTGACTGGTCGAACTTCATTGTCACTAAGGTTGTATAAGTTGTTAAATTTTTGTTTTAGGTCCACATTATGCACAGATAGGCTAATCGGGACTGGTCCTACAATTTAAAGTTGGATCTGAACCACTTTGTACCTCCATCGGGTATTGAACCCAGGACTCCTTGATTACTAGGAGACGACATTGCTATTACACTATCAGGGAGGCCCATAATTCTAATATAGGAGATCTGTTCAAAAACAGTTGCTTCAATTGTCAACTGCTAATCCACCCTGATATAAGTGTGCACTTTGCCAAGAACACCTTAATTTCAAACATTGACGGCTCACCAGAACACATGTCCCTTTCAATTGAAATTCAAGCCTCTTTAAATTCCTTTGAAATCCTCCTGAATCGTCAGATTTACATAGTTCCCCACTAACCTGGAAATCCTCAAAAAATCAGGGAAACCAACATATGTATGAAAAATTCAGAGAATTTTTAATTATGATAACTACCAGTTCCTTTGAAAATTTTGGGAAACATCAATTCCACTTTTTCTTCTTGAACCAACTTATTGACGGAAGCTGTTCTATATAAAAGTATTATTACAGTTAATTTTCTTCATTTGCAGGGTGCAGCAACTTAAGATTACAAGTAAAACAAATTGTTTCAAGCAACCAATTCAATTTAATACATGTTGTACTACATCTCAAAGTATTTTAGGAAATTAGCATGAGTGGTAGTGTCATTCAGTTTCTTGACGACACTTAATTTTTTGAACGACTCCTCAAAACAGAGACCTGAACTCATTCGATGTTCTCGGGAGTGTGGACCTTACGATGTCCAACAGGTGTTCATTTCATTGCTGGTACCGTCTCCTTGAAGTTCCTTACCCACAGTAAATTAGTATTCGGACTGGGAACATGCAGATTACGGTGAATGTTAAATTACGGATGGTGTTGCCACCACACATTCATTATGAAAAATGTATCAACCACAAAAGCACAGTCTTGTTCCGACGACTGTTCCATATTGACTGACATGCTCTACGATAACAAAGAGCTGAATGTCGTTACTTCGTGTAAATTCCATTCAGTGTTGATTTAGAAACCATCAGATTCAGTTGCCGCACCTCACAGGTGTGGATTCAAATAATGAACTGTCCTTGTGAAGAAACTGCCACTCATGATATTTTCCTAAAATTCTTTGAGATGTAGTATAACATGTATTAAATTGACTTCGTTGACTTAAAATGTGGTTATTAGCTGGAAAAGTCAGAGAATTTGTTTTGCCAAAATGAGTGGAAATCCTGGATTGTTTCAGGTTGCATATGAAAACTTGATGCAATAATGTATTATGCCATAGATCACTAAATTAAAATGTGAGGACTACTTGTTACACAACAATACACACTGGCTACAAATCACTCACCTGTCAGTGCTGGAGAAAATCATGTATGTATTGAAAGGTGGTGTGTGCCGTGATGATTCTTTCTTCTTTGCTCCAGCTGGTCTCCAAATGAGAAAATAGTGTGCAATAATTCTTCACAGACCTCATGTACCAATTCATGTACACACAAGCCAGTTAAACTTTGCCTGTATGTGCATGCATGTAAGGTATCAGAGAGTACCGTATTTGCGTGTGTATAATGCATACTCGGGTATTTGATGGGGAAAAGTGAAAACAATTATATGTCGTATATAATAAGAAATGGCTTTCTTAGTTGTAGGTCATAAAGCTATATTTATGCTGATCAAGAGTGAATGATGTCGTACCTATTCAATGAATCACTTGTTGCTATGTGGACCAAGAGGAGAAGAATATCACTTGTGTATGCCATGAGTCACCAACCCACAGCCCCCCGCTCCGTCCACTATGTTTAGCATCCCAAAACTTTCACTCTTTAAGCACCTTATTTATTCTGTAATAGTAGGCAGCAAGTTCAAAATTATGTTATGGATTTGTAGTGTTTGTTGGAGTTAATTTATATTGTTTCTTACCCAATAAATACCGCTGATACGCATCCCATGTGATGGGAGGTGCATTCTGGAATTTCTCCGGAATGGCACTGCTTTTCTTGGTGTCGCAGAACATTACATTACAAAGTAAAAAATCGTGGGAAAACATTACATTACAAAGTAAAAAATCGTGGGAAATGGTCTTCAAGTTTTTATACGTGGTTTTGCTCATTCCTTCGTGACTTTTTCCAAGAAAACTTCAAAATATAAACGTTTTCGTGACTAACGCAACATTTATACGAGGCACATGCAGGGCCCTCAAACTAGCAGTTAGCAGCACAAGATTTATTCCATTAACGGATTTACACACTCCATATATATACACACACACACACTATTGTTTGGCCAGTAATACATTTTAGTTATTATTTTCCTTTTCTTTCATCCAAAGTACCATAAAAATCAGAACGTTCCTTCATTTTGTGATGAAGTTATTTAAACTGCCTTTCACATTAGTGTCAATATCTTGAATGAAATACTGTTACCATATTCAGAAAATGCGGGATTTAAGCTTTTCAATGATATATAACATGATAGGGTTCCATAAACATGAAAAATTAATGCTTAATGCAAGTGTCAGAAAATCATGGAACATGTATGGTTTCATGTTGGCTGTCCGAATTATTCCGTGCATAATACGCACCACAGTTTTTGGGAGCAAAAATTTGGAAAAAAGTGTGCATTATACCTGAGTAAATACGGTATATGGTATATGCTGTGTCGCCACTTTGACATGTCTGCTGTAGAAATTCCTGTGAGTGATTATTAGTCAAGTCAGGCAAGTTTAACCCTTGTCCTCTTGCATATTAACCACTTTTGTTGCACTGGTGTGTTTTTATGAAACTACACGCAAGTTTTGAATAAAATTCAAATGTCTCCAATGTTTAGGTTTTTCTTAAAAAAAACACATTTATTTATGATTATGTTATTTTCAAATGTGTATATCTTAGGAGCAAATTAAGTTAGGAAGGTGAAATTGCTCTTATTTTGAAGATACGGAGTCAACGATACATTTTATCTGGTCAAGTAAGTATTCAACACATTTTGACCAAGTTTTGACTAAAATGGGGGTGGTGGTGTTTTTCTACGTAATGGAGAAAACTTATTTTGAAATTTACATGATGCAGCATATCTGGTGGTTAGCATTTGTGAATTCACTGAACTGTACTTCATTCTGCATGCAGTCATTCATTCTGAATGCAGGTTGTGTTGGATAACAATGCACAAATAGCTTCCGAATAAACACAGTACCTATTTAAACCCTTATTCTAAAAGTTCTTTCCAGTAAACATTTGGGATGAACAAATTGCATTTTGTTTAGTGTAAATGTAAAACACCCCTTAAATGGACCATCTGAATAAATACATGTTCCACACTACCTAGGATCCTACGTGACAATTTATTTATTGATTGACAGAGCCCAACAGACCGAGCCCAATTATAGTGCTCTTATTACATAATATTACTACAATAGATTCACTTCATTGTTTCAGGAATACTATTTTTAAAATTGTCTGAAATTGTGTTGAAAGAGTTGCATGCTCTCCACACTGGAGAGGTATAAAGAATTGCAGTTTTCACGCTTTGGCAATGAAATATTTTGTGCTTCGGACTTGTTTTGGAGATGGGAACATTGAATGATAGAGCTGATAATAATTTGGAGAGAGAATCATCTATTATACCGTTTATTTCTTTATACCAAAAGAGCAGGTCATTTACTTGTCACCAGAGTGCTAGTTTGCTGAAGTTGTTCTATGAAACTAGATTATCATATGTATTGAATGTTGGATATTCTCCACAGGCTTTGAATTTTACGTATCTAAGGAACTTTGAATACATTCTAGTCTATGAATGAAGTCTATTTGAGTGGGATTTGAGATTACTGAGGCATATTCTAGTTTTGACCGTTCGAGGGAATAGTAAAGTACTTCCACTGGTTCTATTTTCGTGAGGTTGTGGCTTGACTGGATTATAGAACCTAAGTTTCTGAAAGCATCGTTAGTAACACAGGATGGGTACTCATCAGCAGTTCTTTGAATTCCAGGAATTATACGTGGATTATTGGCTCTGGGAACTATACGTGAATTCTGCATGGTGAAAAATTGCAACTTTTTAAAATCCAAATCCGATTTAATTTATGCATGCTTAATAATGCCCTTAAGCAAGTTTTTTACAGTTCAGCTTTTATTTTTCTCGAGAAAGGAAAGAAAGCTTCATAGAAAATAAAAAAATAATTCTCTCAATCCATTTACTTTGGTAGTGTCCTTTACAGAATGATATATCTGACAGACGGAAAATTATTGCAAGGTAAGAAATCTTGAAGCTGATTGATTACCCTTGTTTGTACCCTTGAATTTTTGGAAAGTTCACCTTGAAAACCGGGAATTATTCTTGAATTTTATCATTGTCCTAGAGTGGCCACCCTGTAACAATTTCAATATGCTTATTAAATTTTAGCTTGGGGTCTAAGGTCACTCCGAGGTCTTGAATTTCATTTTTGCGTGTTGATTTGTATATTTTTAATGCAGTATGGAAAACATAAGGTGTTTTGCATTTTGAGTAAGTGACTACGCTGTATTTTGTTGGGTTCAGATCTAACTTGTTATTTTTACACCAAGAATTCACTCTGTCTACATCTTCCTGTAGTTTCAAACAGTCTTTAGAGGTAGTTATTTTGTGGAAAAGCTTGAAATCGTCAGCGAAAAGCAACTTTTGAGAATTTTGTATGCAATTAGGTAAATCGTTGGTAAGTAATAAAAACAAAACCGGCCCAAGATAGGACCCTTGTGGAAAACCAGAATATGGTGTGAAGGGACGACTTTTGATTTTCCTATATACGTATTACAGTTTGCGTTCAATCAGCTAAATATGAAGCAAATACATTTGAAGTGTTAAGTGAAATATTGAATGAAGCAATTTTCTGTAGTAATATACCATGGTCAATTTTGTCAAATGCCTTGGAAAATCGGTGTGTATGTTGCATCGACTTGTCCTGTGTTATCTAGTACATTGCATGCGTAATATGTGAAGTTCGCTAAGTTTGTTATGGCAGACCTCTTTGGATTAAATCCATGCTGATGGGGAAAGTTAACTGGATTAACATGTGCTTGTAAATGATTTGTTCAAATATTTTAGCAAGACTATAATTTTCTAAGCTTGACCTTTGGTGGGACTTGAGGATAGGACAGACCGACGATGCTTTCCAATTTGAAGGAAAAGTGTTGGTAACGAGGGAAAGGTTAAAAATTTGCAGCAAGGCATATTTTAAAGTATTGCAACATCCTTTTACTACAGTGCGTCCATTTCGATCTTCAGCCGAGAGATCGGGAGAAGCGTGGCGGGCGCCGCTGGCGGAGATGCCGACATTTGTGGCCTGTAATGCCCGCTTATGTTCATGGACATATGCAGACAATTATATAAATATTGCAAAACGAGCACTAATCTGTTTTATAATTTATCATCTGTAATTCATCCAAGTTCTGCCCTTATTTACACATAAAAATACGCTTTAGAAACAATGTTAAGAGCCACAAATAATAAAACATTTTAATCATAGTTTTGACCAGTAACGTCCTGCTTAAGTTCATATTATTGAAAGAGTTTTGTGCCGATGGGGATCGTTTGGAGGTTTCGAATGTGCAACACTGTATCAAGATTACGCTGTAGACGAAACCGTTAAAAGTCAATGGTGTTCGTGAGCTTCCTTGCAATCCGATCTCCGAGCTCGAGTTTTTTGTTCCTTCGCGACAGAGCTGTGAATATAGTGGCGAGCAGATGTAAACCAAGAGCGTGTTAATTTCGTACTGTGCGCAAGAGTGTTGTTATTGGTTACTTGCCGTTACTTGTTTGTGTTATTGCAGTGTGTATGTGTGTTGTGTCAGTGAGAGGATTGGAATGCCAGCTGCAAGGTTCACGTTACGAGGGGGCTGATAAGTCCTCGGCCCGACCCAGAAGGACTTTAGCTACAATCACGAAAGTTTCAGGCTATTCAACGTATTCTCCCCGAAAGTCTACACACTTGGCACTTGGTGGATATCAGTTTGAACAACTCTTATAACACAGGTTAGTGATCGTCTTGCAATATTTATATAAATGTCTGCATATGTCCATAAAAATAAGCGGACATTACAGGCCGCAAATGTCGGCATCACTGTCAGCGCCGCCCACCACGGTTCTCCCGATCTCTCGGCTGAAGATCGAAATGGACGCACAGTATATATGGTGGTATGTTGTCGGGGCTGGTCGTTGATTTGGATTTGAACTTCTTCATAGCATCTTCTACTTCACTTACGCAGATGTTGTGCAAAGTGAAAATATCAAGTTGCTCGTTAGCAATTTCGATTTTTAGATTGTTTACGTCATATTTAGTTCTTCGTGAGTTTCCCTTCATCAATTTCACCATTTCATCACTCATCCACATCGTCATGATAGCCAAAGTGGTAGAAAGGGATGCAAAATAAACTAATTCGATCATTTTACAACAGTTAAAATAAGAACAGTTTCATCTTCCTTGATTTATTGATTCGCAAGATGTGCTCATTTGAAAGTGCCTTATTTAGTAAATAACTGATACTTTAAAATCCCTGAAAAAAATCATTTTTTTATTATTATTTATTCAAAGCCTTTGTAGAACATTTCATAAAATTAAATTCACACACACTTACGAAATAGGCTCAGTATCAGAGAGATGCAATTCCCAAGATGCAAAATATTATTTCATTATAACTGCTTGTTTTATGTAGATACATTAGTACAATTTTTCATTCACATACATGTTATACATTGATATTTGATTTTTTTTTCTAAGCTTGTTTTATTTTCAAGTCCACTTTATGACCCTTGATTACAAGGTGATGACATTATCACTATGCCGTCTGTCTGGATTGATATTTGATGCATTGGAAAAAGCAATAAGTGAAGAAATAAAACAAGTATACTGTTAAGATATTTTATCTCTGTTTGTTGTCATATTGAAGTTGGTTTTAGAAAAGTGAATAAAATCACAAAAAATTTGATTTGCTCATGTGTATAAGGATGGGAATGTGTTGTCTTGATTGATTAGCAATGAATGGGAAAAAATATGAGGAATCAGTCACCAGATAATAAGTACTTGTATGTGGGTCATTCTCAAAAAATGGAGTAGAAACCTTGACCGGGTGTCATAAAAACTGTTTTAAAAATATTTACGATTTTTTTCCAGTGAGAGTTAATTGTGTTACAAGTTACAAGATTCATCAGCTTTAGTTTTTCCAGAAGTAATTTTTCATCTTCCTTTATACAAGTTAAATTTTAGTACATTGTGATTAATTTCATAATGACCTTAGAACCCCTTAAAAAATCTAAATATAATTTTAAAATATATTTAAATGTAAAAATATATTGTCTCATGGGGAACTTTCTACTCTGTGGACACTGGCAAAAAGTTCTTATAAAAATCCTCAGATTACATTCCTGTTCATTCCACATCAGGTAATTTGCAGGAATGTACATCATTGTGAGTTCAAGTGTCTTGTATTGCCTTTTGTGTGATATTTGTGGGATTAAGTTGAAATTTTCCAACTTTGTTGAGATAACAGTTCCACTCTCTGGACAAGCTTCTGAAGGCAAGGAATTTTTCAAACCATTCATTAATACAATTTCAGTTAAAAACATTGTGTACACAGCTCATCCGAAAATTTCTGTTTGCTTAACTTGATTTGTTGAATCCAAATTCATAAAACTATTTGTAATTTTAGGTACAACTATTCTTTTAAAGTGAGTTTTTTGTTCATTCAAATATTTTTTTTGTTTTCTTATATCTCTTGTTTACCAAATGAATAATTTAACTTATTGATTAGCAAACTTGTTATTTTTATTTCCACTTAAAAAAAAACTGAATCTTGCCATCCTAGTAGGCCCCTAATAACTATGTGTATACTGCAATTATATGAACTATGTGTAAAGAATTTCTGAAAATCATGATTGACATAATTTATTTCTGCTTCCCCTCCTCCACTCAGTGGACAAGACAATTGTACAAATTTTAACTTTATGATTAACTAGGAGCAAATGATTTGGCCAAGGTTAGTATTTTATTAGGTTCCTCAAGGACAGAATATTTCATTATTTTTACAAATTTTAAACAATTTTATTTTTTTGTGAAATCATCTCTTTTTTTTGAGAATGACCCATGCATATTTATTTTCATTTATGTAAGTTCAGTGTTTATTACTTACAGAAGCAAGAAATGATAATTCTTGTGTAATGAGGAACAGTAAGAAGGAAACGCCTCAGCATTTTGAAGCCATCAGAACAGAAGAAAATATATACTACAGGGTAAGTTGCAAATATAATTGTTACTAAATTTTGTTTGAATAAAATGCTGAACCCACATTTTAATCATTTTGGTACACATGAATGTACCTTTGTTTTTCGCTATGACCAGCTGCACACCGGATCCAACACAATGTGATATGACAAGTCATTTTTGTTGCAAAGTGACTCGGTAAACTTTTAACATGGTGCTATTATGGGCCACCGCACACCGGGCGAAACATTTGACTCTGAGTCACGTTGCGACGTTTGTGACAAAACAGTGAACGTCAGTGGAATGTGGTCTGGCAGGAGCACAATGCGACAAAATGCTCTGTGCATGTGCGAATCCTTTCCCCTTAGTGCACCACCTGCATGTGACTCATCACTGTATCATTTGACAGCACATATTATTTGTAGGTTTGACAGTGCAGTCAAGGTTAAAAATGGAGCTCGATCCAGAGAAGCTAAACGTTGTGCTGCAAGTGAGGCCTCCATTGTATGATTATTCCTCGACTTTTTACCGTAATGACAAAATTGCTGCACTATGAAATGAAGTGGAACAATTACATTAACTTAAAAGAAAAAATAGGTCTCTTGGAAATTTTCTTGTATTTTGACAGAGAATGTTGTGTGCAAATTGTATCGTATATTGTACAAGAAAATAATATTCAACCAAGTTTGATATTAATTGCTTAAATAACTGTGTGTTTTCAGTTCGTGAATTAAACTTTTTCCTTTTTCGCAAGGGGTGCATCTATTGCTGGATTCATGTGTAAACAGGAAATATATTTAAAGTAAATCTACTCTCCTTTGATTGATTGATTGAGTTGGTGTTTGAAGTCCACTTTATGCACAGTAAGGCTAATTGGGACTAGACCTACAGATTAAAGTAAGATCCGAACAAATTTGTGCCTTCACCAGATATTGAACCTGGGATCCCTTGATTACAAGGTGACGACGCTACCACTGCACCATCGGGAAGCACTACTCTCCTCTGAGAGGAGATAAATTAACATTATAATGAAAAATAACTTGAAATACAATATCAGACAAAAATACACAATTGATTATTCATTTCCTCACAAAAAATGTGGTTCCAAAGCTTCAATGGCTTTCATGTTTTCACACATATGTTAGTGATTTTTTTCTTATACAACATATTTACTTTTGTATGAACAAAATGTAATAAATACATTGTCATATTTGTGGCCGCGGTGGCTCAGTAGGTAACGCATCTGACTACCATGCTAAAGGTCCCGGGTTCGATCCCCGGCCTGTTCAAATCCGGGAACTTTTCTACCGATGGAAGCAGCCCTGGCGCCCACCCAGCGTCGAATAACATGGGTACCTGGGGGAAACCCTGTGGGGTAAAGGCGGTCAGGGGTGTGATGCTGATCACATCACCCCCACTCACGACCGGATCAAGAAAGTGTGGGGCGTTACCCCCACAACCCCCATACGCCTTCATGGCGTGGAGCTATGCACAGGGGAGCACTTTACCTTTTTTTTTACATTGTCATATTTACATATGAAGTGCCAGAACTGTAGGAGGATAGAAACATCCCTGGTAGTAATGAAAATTAACTTTTGTTGCCAGGAATAATTGGCTCCTGATTCCCCTTTCCCGTTATCTGGCGCACACTGTCATGTTACACCCTTCCCAACTTCATTTTTGTTAGCAATTTGTAAAATAATGTTGTCATGGAACACTGCCATGAATGGAATTAAAGTAATAAACACCTCTTCTGCCCTCTCGTTCTTGTATGAAGAACACAAGAAGACTCGCCTTGCCTCTTTGTGTCACTTTGTGTATCGTCATGTTGTGTTGTGTTGTGCTGTGTCTGATCTCTTGTGTGGCTGGCCTATGGAAACGTGTACATGTTTCTATGTCGTTCGTCAAATGTTTTGCTCCGAACGTTTAATATTTCAGTTCATAGCTTGCCTGTCTGAGGGCAGCACAAGTGCTGTTTCCTTCTTTTTTCTCTTCTAGTCCATGCTGTCCATTTTCTCATTTTTCACAATGGCTGACAAAGTTGCTCCGGGTTGTTCCCGGCAGATACTCTCCCAGGATGATATTCAGTGTTCTCTGGGCAAGGTTGTGAATGATTCTGGGTCAGAACTGAAGAAGAAAATGTAGAAAGTTATGTTATTAACTGAATATTAGAAAAATAGAGAAAATGAACATATTTTTTTAAACAGATTGTTTAATACTTTCTGATGGCAACTCTGATGCTTCAAGCAATGTACATGTAGTTTTTGTAAATTATATTGTAATGTGTAGTTGTTTGTATTCATACCCAAAATTTAAAGTGTCTACATTACATAATAACAGAGTAATGCAGAGAGAATAGAGAAAATATAGCTTTCTTTTAATTTGTGGGTAGGTGTCAACATTGACACTTGAAGAAAAGTACTTCAGTAATTCATTTTCAGAAAAGTGTCCACAATGGTATGTTGGTTGGGATATTTCCGTATGTGCTGAAAGGATTAACTGATTATGCTAACAACTGTAAAAGAGAATATGTTTCTCGTAATCGATCACTGCACTTTGTGTTTGAGACTATTATTGAAACACACTTCATTCCAAATTCTCAATTCCTCATGTACAGAACTGCAATCTGGAGATGCAGGAGCCTTCTTTGAGAGATGTTTTGCTGCCTTTCAGCTTTTTCCTCCAGTCAAATACTTTGGCCTGGAGATGATAATTAGTGATTACTAGAGGCATGCATATATATATATATATATATATATATATAAATAAAAATCAAAGAAGGTAGAAAAATTCAAAATTTTCACTAATTTCATAGCATCATCGGTGTGAGGAGAAATAGACGGAACCGGAAGTTGGGGCCCTGCAGAGTTGCCAGGTCCCCATCGAAGAAGAAGCGGTGCGTAGAACGAAAAAAAACACTGTTTCGTCACCAGGCTCGTCGTAAACTGTGAGTGTGTAGGATGACTTGGGAGGGGAGGCAGGAGGGTGGGTGAGGGTTGGGCATTAAGGCTCGTCGTAAACTGTGTGTGTAGGATGAGTTGGGAGGGGGGGGGGGCGGGAGGGGGGGTGAGGGTTGGGCATTACTGGGTGGCCTTGTTCAGGCCAGGTGGAGTGGTTGCACTCATGGCCGATATATAGGCCCTCTCCCATCTTTTGCGAACAGAGGTGTTGGCTGGTTGGGGTAGGAGATGGATGATCGCTACCCGGAAGCAGTCGTTGAAACTGATGTTGTGGTGGTTGGTGTGGACGGCGACAGTGAAGTCCAGGTTGTGGGTGGAGGAGCGGTGGTTATTGATGCGGAGGTTGAGGGCCGTTGATGTTTCCCCCAGGTAAAAATCACCACAGATGTTGCAGGTGAGGATGTAGATAAGGTTTGAAGCATGGCAGGTCCCTTTGGGATGGAGGCTAAATTTGCCAGTGGCCGTGTGCACCTGGAGGGTGTGAGAAGTGATTAGGATGGGGCAGGTCTTGCACCTGGGGCGGTTGCATTTATGGGCAGGGGGGTGTTGGATGTGTGGTGAAGGAGTGTTGTGGACCAGGATGTTTTTGAGGTTGGGGGGGCGTTTGAAAACTACTCTGGGTTTGTCGGGAAATATGTTTTTGGTTTCGGGATCACTGTGGAGAATTGGGAGAAGAGAGTGCAGTGTGTGCCTGATTTTGTTGAGGTGGGGATGGTATTGGGTGATGAGTGCAGGTGGGTTGGTGGCAGCAGGTTTCTTGGTGGTGGTGGTATGTGAGGCAGCTCGCGATATTTGCTTGGTGACCAGGATGGAGGGATATCCACGGTTAACCAGGGCCTGGTGTAGGCGGAGGTTATAATTCTGGCGGGAGGTGGGTGAAGTGTTCAGGCGCTGTCCCCTGAGGGCCAGAGAGAATGGAATGGCTTTTTTGGTGTGGAACGGGTGGGAGCTGGAGAAGTGTAGGTATTGCATGTGGTTGGTGGGTTTTATGTGGATGGAGGTAGTCAGGTGTCCTCCCTCGATGTGCACGTCCACATCCAGGAAGGTGATCTGGTTGGGGGAGTGCGTCCAGGTGAATTTGAGGGAATGGAAGTGGTTAAGTTGGTCCAGGAAAGCTGACAAGGATGGTTCTCCATGTGTCCAGAGCATGAAGATGTCGTCGATGAAGCGGAGCCAGAGGAGGGGTTGGAGGGGTTGGGTAGCCAAAAACTCTTGCTCAAGTTTGCCCATGAAGAGGTTTGCATAGGATGGGGCCATTCTGGTACCCATGGCTGTACCTCGGATCTGTAGGAAATTTTGGTTTTCAAAGGTGAAGTTGTTACAAGTGAGGACAAGGTGGGCTAGGTGGGTCAGGAAGTTGGTGCTGGGGTTGTGAGGTTTGGGTCTGCTATTGAGATAGAATTCTATGGAGCGGAGGCCATGGGAGTGAGGTATGTTGGCGTAGAGGGAAGTGACATCAATGGTGGCAAGGATGGTATTTGGGGGCAATGGTGGGAGGGTGCTGATTTTCTGGAGGAAGTGGTTGGTGTCACGGAGGTAGGAGGGCAGAGCTTTCACAAGAGGCTGGAGATGGGAGTCAACAAAGGCTGAGATTCGTTCTGTAGGTGAGTTGTAGCTGGACACAATGGGTCTACCAGGGTTGCCAGGTTTGTGGATTTTGGGCAATAGATAGAAGGTGGGGGTGCGGGGATTGTCGGGTATTAACATGGCAGTGGTACGAGCTGTTAGGCCATCAGGGGGGCCGCGGGTGTGGATGAAGTCCCGGATTTTGGTGAGGTGTTCGGCGGATAGGTCAACTGTGGTGGGTTTGTAGGTGGAGGGGTCAGCCAGCTGGCGGTTGGCTTCCGCCAGGTAGTCTTGAGACTTCAAGACCACCGTGGTGGACCCCTTGTCAGCTGGGAGGATTTTGATGTTGTGGTTGTTGCGGAGGTCTCTGAGAGCTTTCTGTTGGGGAGGGTTGAGGTTAGGTTGGTTGTGAAAGTTATTTAAGAATGAGCTGTCAGAGGTGGTGGAAATGACGGCAGTAATGTATCTTTCCAAGGGGTGGTTGGTGGGCAGGGGGGGTGGATCTTGGGAGGAGGGGGGGCTAAATTGAAGGAGGCTCGGATGGGTTTCACTGGTAGTAGTTTGGAGTCAGGGATTTTTGGCCCAGAAATGTTGCCATCGGAGGTTGCGAGCAAATGTGTGTATGTCAAAAAGTAGACGGAATTGGTTGGGGGGAGTTGTGGCGGAGAAGGTGAGGCCTTTGGATAAAACAGCTATTTCATCCGTGCTCAGTTTATGGCTGGATAAATTGAGTACAGTCTGGTTGTTTTTGAGTGGGTTAGGGTCATTGGTGGTCATGGATCTGGTGGGGGTGGGTTTGTCCGTGGACTGGTTGTTTCCCAAGGTGCGATGTGTGGGAGTGCAGTTTTGGTTTTCAGGGGGGGTCTGTGGTGGTGTGGGAGGGGTGGACAATGGTAGAGGGGGGTCGGGTAATAGCAGGCATGTTGGTGTGGGACTGAAATTGGGCAGCAGTGGAAGGGGAAGGGTGCAGCCAGTCTGAAAAGCTTGACGGCAGAGATTGGAGAGTTTTTGGAGGTGTTTAGTGTTAAGGTCACTGGTGGCCCTCCTTGCTTTTATCCTATATATATATATATATATATATATATATATATATATATTTAATTTTTATGAAAGCACGAAATGTGAAATAACACATTGTAAAGTTAATTTTTCAGGTTTCTAAAAGGTGTGAGGTGTATTTTCATACCCTGTTTTGTCACAAAATGATGCGAAATTAATTGCAAAATGCAAAGTAGACGCTTAAACATGAAATTTAGAGTTTTTATACCGACATGACACTTTCTGAAGTTTGAATTATCTTGCGAGTTATGCACTTCATAGAAAATTCATTAATTCTGCTGTAAATATTTGAGAAGCAAAAATATACCCCTTCATACAGAAATAATCTTAATACTCTGGTAACTTCATAAATGTGCTATTAGAAGGGGTATGTTTAGTTTGTTTAATAAGTGCAGTTTTTAAATCAAATTGAGGATTATGTTCACAATTTTAAATCAAAATGTCATTTTATGTACTGTTTTAGATCCGAGTTTTCACCGCTATATCACTGAAATTTTATTTTATTACCAAAAATATGTGCCTCTAGTGATTACCTCTAATTACCCTGGTCTTACCTCTATCCTATGGCTCCTGCATATTTCTGATGGCTTGCTTTTCACTTACAGTTGTTCCTCAAAGAGGGAAGGAGCAACATTTATCAGTGTTCTCATTCGGTATATCTGCAATCCCAAAAACCCAGATACTGTTCTGCCTCTGGTGCTGCTTAATATTTTAAGCATCTGAAAATTTTACCTTCAGTATGTTTTTAAACTCGTACATTTGTTACTAAAATTATACACCCCAGGGAAGAGTTTAAAAATATATTGAAGGTAAAATTTTAAGTATATTTTTCAGAAAACTGTACTAAAGCAGGGTGGCGACAAACCTGGAAAACCTGGAAAACCGGGAAAAGTCAGGGAATTTGAGGTGTCAAAAAAAGTCAGGGAATTTCGTTTTTTTTTTGTTTTTTTTTTTAGATATCGTTATGGAACTCTGCACGGGAACAGGAAATCTCGTTCGCAAGTTTCAGCCTCAACTTTTAGGCCCCTTTTATGCGCAACACAACCACGGCTCCAGAAACCAGTGATGGCAGGAGGAGAGAGAGAGAGAAATTTCTGTCGCCCGGGCTTCTCAGCGGGAATTTTAAATTCGAACACTCTTTCGAGGAAAGTTGTTATAACTCGGGCACTGTGGGAGCAATCTACTTCGGATAACTTTTGTTTTGCAGCTAAAACATCAGCGCATGCAACCCTGTACAATTCAGAACACCGGACCGAGGAAGGGGGCGGGGGGGCACGTCCCCCGAATCTCAATGGAAAAACATAAAAATGTGGTGTTTGCCCCCTCTTCTCCTCCTATTTTGGAGAGAAGGCGAGAACTTTAGTATTTTTTAAAAGAATGGACATTTCTCTAGAGAATGAAACATATTTCATGTTCTTGGGTGCCATACAAGTTTAATAATAAGCCAAAATGTGATTTTTTTAAATTATTTTTTTTTTCGAAAAATAGGAAATTTGCATTTCTGGAGGAAAATTGTTATAACTCGGGCACTATGGGAGCAATCTACTTCGGATAAGTTTTGTTTTTCAGCTAAAACATCAGAGCATGCAACCGTGCACAATTCAGAACGCCGTACCGAGGAAGGGGGCCTGGGGTACGACCCCCGAATTTCAATGGAAAAAAAAAAAACGTAAAAATCTGTAGTTTGCCCCTTCTTGCCTCGCTATTTTGGGGAGAGGTCACAAACTTTAGTATTCTTTTCAAAGAATGTACATTTCTCAAAAGTATGAAACATATTTTATGTTCTTGGGTGCCATAAAAGTTGAATAATAAGCCAAAATGTGTTTTGTTTTTTTTACGAAAAATAGGTAATTTGTATTTTTGGAGGAAAATTGTTATAACTCGGCCACTATGTGAGCAATCTACTTCGGATAAGTTTTGTTTTGCAGCTAAAACATCATAGCATGCAACCGTGTACAACTCAGAATGCGAACCGAGGAAGGGGGGTTTGGGGGCCGCGACCTCCGAATTTCAATGAAAAAAAATAAGAATCTGGACTTTGCCCCCTCTTCTCCCACTATTTTGGGGAGAAGGCGCAAACTTTGTATCCTTTTAAAAGAATGGACATTTCAAAAGAGAATTAAACATATTTCATGTTCTTGGGTGTCATATAAGTTGAATAATAAGCCAAAATGTGATAATGTTTTTTTTTACCAAAAATAGGAAATTTGCATTTTTGGAGGAAAATTGTTACAACTTGGGCACTATCGGAGCATTCTACTTCGGATAGATTTTGTTTTGCAGCTAAAACATCAGAGCATGCAACTGTGTACAATTCAGAATGCCGAACCGAGGAAGGGTTTGGGGGGGCGCAACCACCGAATTTCAATGAAAAAAGAAACAATATAAAAATCTGTTGTTTGCCCTTCTTCTCCTGCTATTTTTGGGAGAAGGCGGCAAACCTTAGTATTCTCTTCAAGGAATGGACGTTTCAAAAGACATTGATTGAAACATGTTTCATGTTCCTGAGTGCCATACAAGTTGAATAATGAACCAAAACGTGAAACTGTTCTGAAATGTGGCATTGATATGTTGCGGAGAGGGGCGAGGTTGGTCATCAATATGAAATTCCCAGGCTAGCTCCGGACCTGGGTCAGAGTTTCCACCCAAACATAAGAGTACGAAGGTCCAAAAAGCACATTCATTTCGTAATCAGCATGATGATACCATATGGTATCATCCGGGGAGTTAAGGTTAAGCCTCTAAATATTATGTGGAAAATGCATTGAATTATCATTTTTTCTTGTCGGTATGGGAGTAGTAAGGGGACTTGTCAACAGATGGAGGGGATAAGAGTGGGTGGTGCCGTCCGATAGTTGTCGGACGTCATAGTAAGGCATTTTGTTGGGCAAACTAAAGGAACATGGAAACAAATAGGTTCCATTGATACATACGATTTTTGTCGAATATCGCCACCCGACAAAGTATCTCACTACAACATGCGTCAGAAATTGCATGGACTGCAACATCCAACAAAAATCGCATGCATAAACAAGAAGAGCAAATCGCATGCATAAACAAGAAGAGCTTTAGACTGAAAATATGCTGCTGGAATTTTATTACTCTTCTGGCTCACTTCACCTTATTTAATGTAGCAGTGCTTACGAAGGTTTTTCTTTCATCACCCTGACGTATTACTGGTTTCGCACAAGTTAACATATGTTTACAATGACATTGCACTATTTTTAGATATCAAGAAGAATCCAACCAAACGGGATATATATTGAATACTATCACCAAAAAGTGAAACATAATCTGCATTGGTGAACATTATAAAAATTATCGAGTGCATGCTCGCACCCTCAAATTTACTGCAACACTAGTATTGCAATGAAATTGACGCCACTCTCTGTCCTGTCTGTTTAAACTCGTGAGAGATGGTCATTAATCTCTCACTGACTAACTAACTAACTACTAACTCTCTAGCCTTCTTAAACCCGAAGATTCATGGCTGCAGCAACACAGGCCTTCCATCTGTCCCTATCTTGAGCAAGATCTATATACTCTTTTCCATCCCTACCGATTTCCTTTAGGTCCATCTCAACGTTGTCCCTCCATCTTCGTCTTGGCCTTCCTACAGGTCTCTTACCATCAGGTTTCCCAACAAGAATCCTGTAAACTCCTCTTTCCTCTCCCATTCGTGCCACATGGCCTGCCCACCTAAGTCTTCTTGATTTAATTATTCTAATAATATCTGGACATGATTACAAATTATGTAGTTCTAAATTATGTAACCTCCACTCACCTGTCTCCTCATCCCTTTTAGGTCCAAAGATTTTCCTAAGGATCCTATTTTCAAATACTCTCAATTTATGTTCCTCTTTCAATGTAAGGGACCAAGTTTCACACCCATATAATACTACAGGCAAAATTACTGTTTTGTATATTTTAACTTTTAGTTTCTTAGATATTAAACGAGAAGACAAAAGTTTATGAAGAGAGAAGTAACATGCATTTCCTGAATTAAGCCTACTTTTTATTTCCTCTTTAATATAATTTTCATTTGTTAATATTACTCCTAAGTATTTGAATTTGGAAACTGTTTCAAACGAGTTGTTATCAATAATTAGATTTTGATTATTACCTAACACTTGGTTTCGGCCTGTAAGCATATATTTAGTTTTCTCTTTGTTAACTTCCAAACCTATCTCTTTAGCAGTTTTGAAAAGTATTTTAGCATTATTCTTAATTGTATTCACATCATTCCCCAGAAAGTCTAAATCATCTGCATATGCTAACAACTGAGTCACACCATTTAATTTTAGTCCTTCTTTAGTTTCGTTTACCTTCCTAACAGCATATTCTAAGGCAAAATTAAAAAGCAATGGAGATAATGCATCTCCTTGTTTTAACCTATCATGAATTGTAAATTTGTCAGACATATTAATACCCACACGAATTTTACTTTCTGTTTCACTGGTGCATTAATCTCTCACTGAGTGAAGTTAATGTCAAATATTATGAAATAAAATACTAATAATAAATACGTAAATATTTTAATATCATATTTACTCGAATCATTCAATCATGAAAGCAAATCACTTTCTTCAAGAATTGACTTTTCTCTGCCAGCCCTGCTTAATTTTTTCTCTTTCCATCTACTGATTTATACAAGGGTTGGCCAGAAAGTAATTTCCGATTAGTAGGGAACCGCAATCGCCAAAACCGTGAAAACTGGTAATTGCTGCGAAGTTATGTTTAGGAATGTGCAGTGATGTCTGGACACATTTTTCGCTCGTTCGAAATATCGAAATAATGCGAATTTGGCATATAATGCGAATTGTTGGCATTTTAGCGATTTTTTTTAAAGAAATGTCCTAAAACAACGAAAAATTCCATGAAATCCAAGATTCTTGTCTTTTCTAGGCCATGTTTGTGTACATAGAACATGCAAGTTTTCCAGCATTTTACTCAAGAGTAAACTATAGAGTTATACTTATACGTACATGAAATAATTCCGACAGCCACATTAAATGATGCATTTCCCACGATTTTTTCAACTTCTATCGAAACAATTTGCATCACAGAGCAAAGTGGCATGGTTCTAACAGGAGATCGAGTGCGTATCTACCATCACACGAGAGCCACATCTTTGTATTTGTCGCACGAGATATGTTTTGAATTTCGAAGCTAAGTGAGCGCCATCGGCATTTGTTGAGCGAGTAATAATGGAGCTCAGTCGTTAGAGCATCTGACTACTATGCGAGAGACCGGGGGTCGATCACCTGCAGGGGAGAACCGGGATGTTTTCCACCTATTCAAACTGCTCCGGCACCCACCCAGCATCATATGAAGCTGGTACCTTGAGGAAACTTTGAGGGATAAATGTAGCCAGGAGCATGGTGCTGATCACATCACCCCCACCTTCAGCCATGATCAAGAAAGTGTGGGACCCTAACTCCACACCTAACTCCACACCTATACACCTTCAAGGAAAAGTGCAGGGGAGCACTTATGGTCATTATGCACCCTTCAGTATATACGGGGAAAATTCCATTATCTAAAATTCTTACCTTCAAATTAAAAAAGGGGTATGGAAAATAACTTTCCCAAAATAACTTTCAAGATATCAAACTCTCACGAAGAGTTGTGACTTACAATTTGAAACAGCAGTTTTAAAACACCATGAAGGTATAATTTCAGATATTTGCCAGAATATGCGCTAAAATGGAAATGTGAATTTTGGGAAAAATAACACCGTATAGTAAAAAAAAAAAATAAGAAAATACACGAATTTTAAAAAAAATAACAAAATATCAAAGAGTCTGCTGATTAGGTATAAATAAAACAAGAATATCAGTTGTAATTTATTGCATTAGTAACAGTGAGTCCTAACCTAATTTTCGACATAATCACCACCCTTGTTCTGGCATTCGTCGTAGCATGGCACTAAATTTTGTATGTACATGGTATATGTGTCTGACAGCAAATACTGGTACTATCTCTATCGCAGTGTAGCTGTCGAATCCTTGCAATGCCAGAAACCTCTTCAGTTAAACAAAGAGATGAAAGTCAGTACATTCAAAGCCCATGCTGTACAGGTAGTGGTCCAAGATCTCTCACCTGAAGTGATGCAAAGGGCCCGTGTGTACTCAGCTGTATGGGGTTGTGCACATTCGATTGGCCTTCCGTGAATTGTCTGCACCATCGTCTGACCATACTATCACTCACAACGTCCGGTCTGCACACCTCACACGATAGCTGGTGGCTCTGTGCCATATTTAGAGCATGCAATGTAGGCTACATCGCAGTCAGTGGGAGACTGTGTGAGAGCTGCAATCTTTAACCTAGAACTGTCCTAAAACGGCTCCAATGCAACTGTACCAGATTACAGCTACATGCCACTTATTCCTGCCTGCATGGGTGTGTGTCGCTCTCTGACCACTAGTGCTGTGTATAGGCACCATTGGAGCTTTTTTCAGGATGCCCCACGTATATGAACTTTCAGAAGCTTTTATTATTAGTGTTTTCCTGTTATAATGTGTGGTTAGCTAAATCAGGTACCTATACAATGCAATTCTATAAATTCCTTGCGTTAAATTTCTAATACCTACATACCCTTTTCATCAGCATTACTGGTATAACTGCATGTTGTCAGTTTCACAGTACTTCACTTGGATATACTGTACTGAAGCAGAAATCCCATTGATAATGTAAGGAAATATGACACTTTATTTTGTTCGATTCAGTTGTTTCACTTATATGCAAGAGTGAAGTTGTTTGCTTTACAGAGAAAAGAGAAGTTGCTTTATGCATTGAAAAATGAATCCTCACTCATGGTTCTTGCATGCAGAGGGTTCCAAACCTCAGTGAAAATATCAACATATAATACTTAGAATGTATAAGGAGACTGATAAATTACAAATTGTATTTCTTAATCAATCTCTCTTCACTCTTATCTCATTTAGTCGTAACTTTAAAAACAATCAAGTATTTTATTTTAAACTTACTGCGTATGACAAAATTCCGTAATCCTTCCGTAGCTTGTGAATTGTAATAATTTTCCAAATTCACTATTTTGCAGTTTGAGAGAAATTAAGTCAATTTCATAGCAGATAATATTGGTACTTAACAAAACCATACGTGGATCTGTATGAGTTTATTATTTCCATTTGCAAAAACATCGATCTTGTTTAGTTTGTAATTGTCAGGGAAAAATGTAAATTTTGTCTTGGAAAACCTTGAAAAGACATGGAATTTCATTTCTGCTTGTTTGTAGCCACCCTGTAAAGTGAAAACTTAAATTTTGAGAAAAATAACACCAAAAAGTGGAAAAAATAACACCACTTTTTGTAAAAATTAGCACCGGAAAATGAAGGTCCGTAGTAATATGTGATGTGACTGTAAGGAGAGGGGTATGCAAAAAAAAAAAAAAAAAAAAAAAGGGGTGAGCGAAAGGAAATTAATTTGCTTACTACTACAGTGCGTCCATTTCGATCTGCAGCCGAGAGATCGGGAGAAACGTGGCGGGCGGCGCTGACGGAGATGCCGACATTTGAGGCCTGTAATGCCCGCTTATTTTTGTGGACATCTTGCAAAACGAGCACTAACCTGTGTTATAACATGCAAAAGTTCTTCTGTAATTCTTCCAAGTTCCACCCTTATATACACAAATAATTACGCTTTAGAAATTATATTAAGAGCCACAGATAATACTCTGTAAAACATTTTAATCATAGTTTTGACCAGTAACGTCCTGCTTAAGTTTATATCCTTGAAAGAGTTTTGTGTCGATGGGGATCGTTTGGAGGTTTCGAATGTGCAACACTGTATCAAGATTACGCTGCAGACGAACCGTTAAAAGCTAATGGTGTTCGTGAGCTTCCTTGCAATCCGAAATCTCCTAGCTCAAGTTTTTTGTTCCTTCGCGACTACAGAGCTGTGAATATAGTGGCAGGCAGATGTAAACCAAGAGCGTGTTAATTTCGTACTGTGCGTAAGAGTGTTATTCTTGGTTACTTGCCGTTACTTGTTTGTGTTATTGCAGTGTGTATGTGTGTTGTGTCAGTCAGACGATTGGAATGCCAGCCGCAAGGTTCACGTTAGAACAAAGAATTTTTATGTATGACACTTACGTGAAAACAGTCTCGTGTCGAGACGTGTGTAGGCAATTTGTACAGAAATTCCCAGGCGTTTCACCTCCACATAGAGATACGGTTAGACGTCTTGTCCTTAAATTACGAGAAACTGGATCGTTAAATTTTAAAACACCTAAGCAAAAATGACGGATTCTAACCGAAGCAAAACTCGATGAAATTGGTGCAGCGTTAGAACTTTCTCCAAACAAACCTCTACGCCGTGTTTCACAGGAGATGGGCGTGTCAAAATCATCAGCACATACAGCCACTAAGCTACTAAAATTAAAACCGTACAGAGTTTCTATAGTGCAAGAATTACGGCCCCCTGACAACGTAAGTAGAGTAAATTTCTGTAATTGGGTTTTGCAGAATATTGTAGATGGTATTGTTGATCCACAGTTAATAATTTTTTCGGATGAGGCATGGTTTCACTTGCGTGGTCATGTTTGTTCACAGAACAATAGATACTGGAGCACCGAAAATCCCCGAATAATACACGAAGTTCCGTTACACGATGCAAAATTTGGTGCGTGGTGTGCTGTAAGTGCCAAAAGAATAATAGGGCCTATATTTTTTGAAGACACAATAAATTCAGAGAGGTACCGCACACAAATACTTGCACCGTTTTTTCAGTTGTTATCAGATAATGAGAGACAATATGGGTATTTTCAACAAGATTCGGCCACAGCCCATACCGCCGCTGATTCTTTGGATGCTATAAGGGAGGTGTTTGATGACAGAATAATTTCAAGAGGTTTATGGCCTTCACGTTCGCCAGATCTTACCGTATGTGACTATTATTTGTGGGGAACCTTGAAAAATAGTCTACCGAAATAACCCTCATAGCATCGACGAACTAAAAGACAATATAAGGGCAGAACTAGGAAGAATTACGGAAGAAGAACTTTTGCGTGTGAATCAAAATTTCATCAAACAATGCCAGGAATGTGTGAATGTAGGTGGACATCACTTTGAACAACTCTTATAACACAGGTTAGTGCTAGTTTTGCAATATTTATATAAATGTCTGCATATGTCCATAAAAATATGCGGGCATTACAGGCCGCAAATGTCGGCACCTCCGTCAGCGCCGCCCGCCACGTTTCTCCCAATCTCTCGGCTGCAGATCGAAATGGACGCACGGTAGTAATGAGATGTATTTTGGTCTATAATATGTCACACAAAGTACAATTGCAAAACATCCAGACTACGTTACATGAACAGGGTTCCCACACATCTGGAAAACCTGGAAATCTCAGGGAATTTGACAGAAATTAAAAATTAAGCGAACTCTCATGGAAAATCATCTAATATATCACTGAAGTACATCTGAAGGACTAGAATAGTATATCTGCCTGTTCGCATGTGTATTTTACGTTACAGAATAATTGTCCACTGTAATACAGTTTCAAAAAGTTTTTAGTTACCATAGAAACAACCTTCAACTGTAGTCCTTAATTATATGCATATTTTTTTTAAATTACTTTTGTTATTATCAGGTAAGACATGTTGAGGTAAGACATTTCCTATACTCTCTATTTTTGTTATTTTCTCCTTCCCTCTTCTTTAGTGGATTTGCTTCCTCCTCTTTTCCTCCCTTCCCCTTGGTAGATTTATTTCCTCTTATTCCTCCGTTTCTCGACTTAGTTGATTGTATCTTCCTCTGCCATTGGTACATACTCTTCCTCCAATCTCCATCCTTCTAAATGAACTGACATGAAATTTTTCCCATTACCAATAAATTACTGATATGATATAAAATATAAAATTCCAAATGTTCCAGAACATGAAAAGTTCATTTGTCTACTTAACTACAATGGGTTGTGCTTTTGAAAAACCAAACATGTATTTAAACATTTACTTCACAAAACCATAACATGTTGAATTATGTACTGATTGTATTGTAATTTTAATGGATTTAATTAAACCTGCTTTATCGGGGTGCCTATTCACTGGAAATTCCATTATTTCCAGGAATTATGCATGATTACTGCATGAATTTTTGCCTGTAGACATGAAAAATTGCAACTTTTATTGATCCAAATCCCATTAAATTTACATATTTGCAAATGCCTTGAAAAGCAAAATTTTCACAGTTTAGCATTTACTTTCATCGAGGAAGGAAAAGAAAGCTGAATTGGAAAATAAAACAGAATTTTCTCAATCTATTTACCTCAATCTATCTGACAGGTGCAAGATTATTGCAAGATAAGATATCTTGAAGTTGATTAGGTAAATTTGAGTTCAAAATACTTACACAATTAACAATATTTCTTATCAAAAACCACATGACACAAATAAACAGCATGATACAAAACACTTCCAAAGTCTTTCTGAGTTTTCGACTTCATCTTGGAGTCATTACCAAGGCAGATCGAGAGACAGTGAAGAAGATGCAGTTTAGGTTCTGATGACATTACTTATTGTGTCTCAATACCTTGACCGCATTTTCTTTCCTTCCTCTCAGCCAGCCCAAATGAAGACTGAGATGAAGTCAAAAGCTCAGAAATACTTTGCAAGTGTTTTATATCATGCTGTTTATTTGTTTTGTGTGTCTTCTAACAACAATGTTGCTGTAAGATTTTTTTTAATGTCACATAACATTTTTTTGTAGCTTAGTAGGGCAATTCCAGTGTCAATGAACCCATACAACCTACAACCAAAAGTAAAATTTTCCTATCAAGATATCAAAACATTGAAATTTCATAATAAAAAGCCTAAATTTTCCGAATATGAATTTGTTTTGTTTGTTAATTTGCATTGGGTATGAGATCTGACAATTAAGTTCGTGAACTCATCCTAGAAAAATGGCTACATACCTCATTACTAAATATCACTATAGTCACCTTCGAAGAAATACCCTTGGGAAGCTATGCATGAATGCTAGCACCTAGTCCACCCTTCAAAGAAAATTTGAAAATCTTTTTTCTGGAATGGCCATCAGAGCTGTCATCGTATTACCCTTGATGTCCTGAATGTCATCAAAATGTCTTCCTTTCAATGTTTCTTTTTTCTAAGGGTAAAAAGAGAAGTCATTGCGGTCATGATCTTTTCATTGCCAGTGATAACATGGCCAAAACCATCATCTTGCCTCTCCAAAAGGTCTTAACAAACTTCGACTCTCTTTTGATTTTGTTCATCAACGAGCTCCTCCAGGACCATTTTCCCACACACCTTTCTCATGCCAAGGTTTTCAGGTAGGATTTTCCTAACTGTTTTTCTACCGATTACATGGTCTGCTTTGCTTCTCACATTCAACCAACAATTTTAACACACATTTTAATGATTTTTTGCATTGTTTTCGCCAGTTCTGCTTGTTATTGGCCACCCTGGCGTCTCCTCATCAATGAATCTTTCTCTTTCCTCAGAGGCCAGCTCCCGTGGTGGAGTGGTTAGCACATCGCACAGTACTGCCAATGTACGAGCATGGTGGCAAGTTTGTGAACTTAATTGCCAGACCTCATATTTAGAACTTAGATACGAGGCCCATGTCGAAAAAATAGGGCCGATATTTTTTTAAAAAAACAAGAAAATTATAGGAGAAGAAATTTATTTGTGATTGATAAACAAGTACATACCTTGGCTATTTTTCGACGTAGTCACCATTAACCTCCAGACATTTCTGATAGCGTGGCACAAGCTTCCATATAGCCTCTGCGTAAAAATCTGCCGCCTGAGAGTGCAGATGTCTTGAGCACGTCACTGTCGTTGAAATGCTTCGATGGAAGCCACTTTTTCAGGTGAAGAAAAATAAAGAAATCGTTGGGGGCAAGGTCAGGGCTGTAAGGGGGATGATTGAATAGTTCCCATCGAAATCTTTGAATTGTCTCAACAGTACGAGCAGCTGTGTATGGGCGGGCGTTGTCATGGATCAGAAAAATTGCAGAGCGTAGCATTCCTATCCGCCGATTTTGGATGACATGTCGCAGATTATTCAGTATTCCGCAATATACCTCTGCTGTAATCGGTCGTCCTGGTTCCAAGAATTCCACAAAAATCACACCCTTTTGGTCCCAAAACATGGTTGCCATGACTTTGAACTGATGGTGTTTGTTTGAATTTCTTCGCTTTAGGAGAACCAGAGTGCCGCCATTCCATTGACTGCTGCTTTGACTCCCCAGTGGCGTACGATATCCACGTTACATCCCCGTCACTATGTGTGAAAAGAGGTCATCCCCATCCTCCCCCCCAACAGGCCAAAAAATCACGTGCAGCTGTCCTTCTTTGCTCTTTGTGAGCGTCTGTCATCATTTGCGGTACCCACCTCCCACACAGTTTGTGATACCCCAGGTTGTCAGTCACAATTCGATGCACTGTTTTCGCAGACACTTTTGGAAACTCTTTGGCGAGTTCAGATATTGTGAACCAGCAATTGGAACGCACTTTCTCGTTAACGCGTTTCACCAGATTGTCTGTCTGAACACTGCTACGCTCATCGTTATGGACATTTGAACACCCTTCCCGAAACTCTCTGCACCATTGCTTGACCTTCCGTTCACTCATCACTGTCGGTTCATAAATGGCACACAATTCCCGATGGATGTCAGCTGCATTCTGTCCTTGGCGTTCAGAAATCGTATGACAGATCTCACTTCACATTTGGCAGAATTTTGTATTACGTCAGCCATTTCACCTTACTGCTACTCGGATGTACGCAACCCCACTCTGACGATTCTATCTCTGTTGCAAGCACAGAATACTAGTATATGCTCCTGCGCATGCTCAACTTCATCAGTGTTGCCAACCCCGCATAAGAAATTATCTGCCCTTTCTTTCTTTTTCAATGTAATTTTTTTTTTTAAATGATACATTTGATTTGATTTTCTGATCTGCTTGTCAGCTGGCAAAAAAAATGTAAACTCATTAAAAATCATGTTGAACCCAATAGCAGGATCTTCTCTACCCAGATAATAAAGAAATATTCCAATTTGGCACTTCTATATACTAGTCAGAGGCTTATCAATTGCATACTGATTGTTGCACACACGTCACAAAAATATATATCCTTTTTGGTATGGACAAAGAACCAAGGGAACTAGAAGCAACATCATTCTGAAGATAAAGTAGACACCTATAGGCTAACTTTTTAACACCACAAATATTATTATTTTTCCTCTTCCTGGAAGTAGTGGAAACAAGTGTATCATACACATCACAGTGACATGTACAACACATAATACTGTATAACGTGTGTGACTTGAGAAATGATATTAGGCTCATCAGTACAGTGCAACACAGTTCTTGGAATTCCATTAACTATTATTAGTACAGTCTATGATGTGGGAATCCTACTGCTAGGATTTACTACAATACAGTTGACTACTAACACTGGTAGTGTACTTAGTTAATTAAGGTTTTAGCTTACATACAGTTTTTCATCCACATCTATTTGAGTTACAGATTTATATAATGGAATGAGACATGGTAGCTCAGTCATTAGAATGTCTAACTTCCATGCGATAGACCTGGGTTTGTTCCCCCGTAGGGGAGAACTGTGATCCCCCCTCCTTTTGAAGTGGCTCTGGTGCCTATTCAGCATCATATAAAGTGGGGAAATTCGGGGGGGGGGGGTATAGGCAGCCAGAGGCATGGTATTGATCACCTCACCCCCACCTTCGGCCGTGGTCAAGAAAGTGTGGGGCCCTAACCTATAGGCCTTCATGGTGTGGTGCAAAGCAAAGGGAAGCACTTTACTTTTTTATATATACACTCTATACACTCTGTAAAAAAAAATAGCATCACTTCATCATTTTTGATCGTCAGCATTTCGCTCGTGAATTATCAGTTGTTTTATTGATTTAATTCGACTTGTCGATTTGTTTTCCTAACAATTATATAAAACACTATACCTGTACAATATATTTTTATTATTTAAGTCATAGTTACATACATAATGCACTTGACAGAACTAATAACAAAATTATTGCAAATATAGCTTGTGGAACGTTTTCGCACAAAGACTAGTCTTAGTGTGGCCACCCCTGGCCTTCCTAAGTGCTTCCAACGTTCGAGGAATGCTATGAATGAGATTTTGACAATATTCGACCTCAATTTCATTCCAAACATGTGCTATTGCTGCCACAAGTTCCTCTTTTGACCTGTACGTCTGATTACCAAGTTTTCTGCACATAATAGCCCACAGGTTTTCTATAGGATTCATGTCTGGAGAGTTGGGCGGCCACCAAAGTCTTTCAATATTCATATCATGAAACCAGTTATTCACCACCTGAGCACGGTGACAGGTTGCATTATCGTCTTGAAAAATAAAGTAGTCCAAATTCTGTCCAGAAAAATGATCTCCTGCAGTTTGTAGAACTTTCCGATTCAAGATTTCCAGATATTGATCAGCCTTAACAGTCCATGTGCAAATATGCATCCTGCCAATCCCTTTTGCAGAGAAACATGCCCAAATCATAACACTGCCACAAAACCTTTGACTTTCTAAACTGCAAGTTCTTCTCCCTTCTGCATCCACAATTTAACTGAGCTGTCATTTCCCGGCAATTTAAATCGTTTTTCATCAGAAAATATCACATGTTCCCAATCTGTATCATTCCATGCGCCATAACGTGTGACAAACTCACGTCTAGCTTTTGCATGTGCATCAGTTAGTCTGGGTTTTTTACATGGGACGTGTTTAGAAACACCCTGTTTCTTTAGTCGGGATACTACAGTAGCATGAGTAAGATTTACTCCCACCTTATTTTGAAGTTTATGTGCAATTTGGCGTGAACTCATTCCTCTGTTCTTCACTGCCATGTCCTTTATCATACGATCCAGTCAAGGTGATGTCTTTTTCTTTCTGCCACAGTGACTTCTCAGTGATGATTTTCCATGTTCTTGTTACTTTTGCAGGCAGCGGCTAACTGGGGATTGATTCAGTTGAAGTTGTCGACCAATTTCTCTCTGAGAATGACCATCCATATGCAAAGCAAGAACCATTCCTTGCTTACGTGGTGAAATGTCACACTTTCTGCCAATTTTTTTCGAGAAAACAAGCTCAAATACACTACACACCATCAGAACACTTCACAAATATGATAACGTATCCAAACTGTCAATAATGAACATGTAGTTGCAACATAAAACACGTCACAAGTTGCACTACTAACAGTCGTTTTACAGATTCCTGACAATTGATTACAAAGCCTTGCAGCAGTAACTGATTGCAACACCCTCTAGCGGACACTCCAAACACTAAATCAACAAAAGAATAACACCACACTATGCAGTGATACCACACCAATGCTTCAATCAATTGATTTCAAGTTGTGCAGGAAAGATGATTGCATGCGAAACTCAAAATTGTCAACATTCGTAATAAGAATACAGTGATGCTAATTTTTTTTTACAGTGTGTATATAGTATGGTGGGAGCTGGTAAGTGTACTGCCCATCATGGTTGAATATCTTCACCGCAAATTGTCTTTTGTTTCCTGTTCATGTAGATTTCAAGAGGTTTTTCCCATGTGAAAGTCCAAATGTAGACAGTGCAATCCAGAATGAAATACAGTTTAGAATAGTGATCCTTCCTTGGAATTTAACCTCTTAACTGGGTAATTTCCTCGTTGAAAGCCCAATCTGCCCTGGGAATTTTTGTTGATAAATTGATGAATTTCGTAAACCAATATTTTAGTTAATATTTCTGTGCTCCATGGCATACCATTTATGTATTGTTTATTCTTTTATTGGTCCTTGTTGTACTTTTTACAATATGCGAGATTTACAATTACAATGATTACAATTACAATGTTTACAATTGCAATGGTTACAAAAGGAATGTTTATATTTAGTTCGGTTTAAAATCATCTATGTTTTTACAATGTCGAGATTTCAAATGAAATGTTCACAAATATATTGTTTACAATTATAAAGTTACAATGTTTACAACTACAATGTTTTCAATTACAATGCTTTCAAATACAATAGTTACACCTAAAATAGTTCATAGTTTTAAACTTTTGTCAGTGTGATATTCACGAAAACATGGCACAACGCACAGAGCTTTTTCACAGTCAGGGCACCAATACGATGTTTCCTTTCTTTTTCCATTGCTCCAACATACAACACATCTTCTTGTAGGGTACTTTTTAGAAGTTGCAGGCAGCGTGTCTGGAAAACATCGTCGCATGAGTCGACTTGGTGCTGGAATTCTAGACGGACGGCCCCTGCTGGCAGACTTCTGTACCCCACCAGATGAGGATAAGTTTTCAGCTAATACCATGAGAAAATCAAGCCTACACAATTGTCCACCATTTTTCTTGTATAATATAAAGGCATTCAGGCACACAAGATCAAGTAAATAGCGGAACATCTTCTGATAATATTTCTTCAAATGCTCTCTAGCCATTGTGTAGATGCCAATTTGACCATCATTTTTATCTACGCCTCCCATGTTTTTGTTATAATCAAGTACAACAGATGGTTTCTGTACAATTCCTTTTCTTGATGTTACATTTTCCATGCTGTCATCATGAAATGTGCTGACCAGTGTAACATCCCGCTTGTCTTTCCATTTCATGATCATCTGTTTACCTCGAAATGCTGCCTCTGTTTCTCCTTTTTTCAATCTGGCACTCCTCACTGACAGAGGGAACTCCTTTCTGTTGGTTCTCATTGTCCCAACAACATCAGTGTTTCGAGCACATAATGTGTCAATTAGTTTGGGACTGGTGTACCAGTTGTCTAGGTACAGGCAATATCCCTTGTCAAGCAAGTTATTGGCAAGTTCCAACACAATTCGTGAAGAAGTTTGTTCACCAGGATGTCTTTGTCCATAATCAGTGTCCTTTCCAGTGTACACTACGAAATTCCACACATATCCTGAGTTGCTTTCACAGAGCTTGTACACTTTCATTCCAAAGCGGTTTCTTTTTGAAGGGATGTATTGCTTCCATCCCAGTCGCCCTTTCCAGAGAAGAAGCGATTCATCGACACATATGTTTTGTTCAGGAGTGTATACAGATGAAAATTTTGTCTTTGCATGGTCAAGAATAGGATGAATCTTGTACAGCTTTTTGTTGTGCATAAGGGGATCAAATTTAGAATTATCAGCAAAATGGAGGAACTTCAGAAGCAAATGAAATCTCTTTTCACTTATAATTTCTAGAAAATATGGTGTAATAATAGAAACACGTTTAGAAAAATACATGCCATTCTCTGGTTTGTGAACAATTCCTTGCAATAGCAACAAACCAATCAGAGTTCTTATTTCGTCTTTATTTGTATGAACCCAGTCTCTTGCTCGAGACCGAGCCTTCAAGTTGGGATGTGCCAACAAAAACTGACTTGCATACTTATTTGTTTGCTCGGCAATCAACTGACACATATCACTGCCTATAAATGTGTCAAAGTACTCTACAACGTCTTTTTCATCATCAAATTGAGCATGCAAACCACTCACTGCAACAAATGGAAACTTTGGTCTAACTCCTCCGTTACTTATGAAACTCTTTGATGCAGGTTCCAATTCTTCCTCTTCTTCATTGTCTGTCCCACTTACAAGATGCGCCTCACTGCTGGAATAATCATTATCTGAACTGCACCAGCCATCATTACTAGATTCACCCGAAAACTCTTCCGATTCGTCGTCACAATCCAATATATCTCGGATTTCCTCAGCAGGAAAAAAACGCCGTCGCTTCCGATTTGCCTGAGCCATTATTGCATACGCGATAGAACTGAACGTCGGGCTGTGTTCGTTGCTTCCCGCTAACTCTAACGGTTACAACAGTCTGGAAGTCAGAGCCATCTGGTGAAACAAAGAAGAAAGTAATTTTACGAAGTATCTCGTCATACACAACAGATATCAGCAGTAAGAACATGAGAACGTAGTATCCCGTCATGCCCATTATAAATCAGTAGAGCCAGAACAGAGTATTACGTCATACCCAGTTAAGAGGTTAACAATGAAGTTCATGGTATGAACAACAGCTCGAATACACAGCCCGTACTCCAAAATAATTTAAACTCCTCACCAGTATATCCCGTAACATTGTGACTTGTGTTTGTAGATGTATTTCGAGTCTGAGTATGCGAAATGGCAAATTTAAACTTTGAACCTTAAATGAAATATTTTAATTATAAATACCATTTAATTGAATTCGAATTTTTGAATATATTGGAATCGCACAGACCCTTTATATTGTTAATTTATGTATGTGTGTGTAATGTTGAAATAGAAATCAAACATGTGCTTTTATCCTTGAATTTTTAGAAAGTTCATCTTGAAAACCGGGAATTATACTTGAATTTTATCATAATCCTAGAGTGGCAATGGTAAAGTGGTCCCCTGTGCTTAGCACCATGCCATGAAGGCGTATAGGCGGTGTGGGGGTAATGCCCTACCGGTTCTGAGTGGGGGTGATGTCATCAGCATCACACCCCTGACTGCCTTTACCCCCCAGGGTTTCCCCCAGGTACCCATATTTTATCACGTAGTAATTTTATTGTATTTTTATTGTGCAATTTGGAATTATTATATTAAACTTCTGTATGTGGCATGCATGCTGTTTTTCAGTGGTATAATCCAAATAGTAAATAAATAAATATGTATTTATTCATAAAATCGTTACAAAATTGTGGAATGTTGCTCTAAATCACAGAGTATTTATAAATATATTTAATCGGAAAATTTGCCAGTAATATTACTGATACACTGATATGCCTATATTGACCAAAACCTCTATAGAGTACTGATTAACCTGCCCTGTCTCTAATAACAATAAAAAAGGTGAAGATGGTATGGCTATGAGGGAAAATGGAGGACTTCATTGTAAAATAAATTTTAAAATAATATTGTACTGTTTAGTAAATACTTTTGAAAAATTTGAGGATTCTGGAAAACTCAGGAGAAATACATGTAGAGTTCATGTGAAAATCCTTATGAAAATATTGTGCCATGGTTGAGTACAGCATGTGCAAAATATTAACATTGCTTTGAAGTGCTGGTTAGTTTTACAGATTAAAAAAATATATATTTGAGCATAATCCATCTTTAGAATTTAATGATCAACAAATAGATAATTTTATGCATTTTGTGCCAGTTAGACCACAGGAAATAATCGCTTAACTGCTTTCTTGAGGCCCATTCTTTGATACATTAATTCTTGCAAACAATAGATGAACAGGAAAAGAGAAAGTTGTTGTACTAAATTTGTCTCCTGTCAGTGGGCAGTTGGTGCCAGGTGCCAGGAATTTCAAGGTTATCGTATGTTTCATCTCTCGTTCAGTAAACCTGAATTCCAAAGCCATATATACACACCTCGGAAGAGGGGTGGATCTTCCAGTAGTGGGAAGATATGCTTTTAGGAGGAGCATTCCTTCCTATTGCTGACAGTTTGCTGTTGTCAGTTGTGTGCTGTGAAATGTCTCTTGTTACTGTAATTTGTTCCTCAGTAACTGTATAACTTCCCCCTTCTGTAAGCAGCATCGGATAGTTTTTCTTTGCTATAATATCGGATTAAACTGAAAAGAAGGGATGTACTGCAATATTTCAGTGCTTTTACGAAATAATTCAACGATATTGGTACTATGAACGAAACTCAAAAAGACTAGAGCTAGCAAGTGCGCACATAAATGGAAAACAATGTAATTGTTTCAACGTGATTTCATTTATCTCAGTTCCTGATAATTTAAAAATGGAAGTAAAAAATATTTCCAGTTTGAATTTAATAATTTGAGATTATTCAGCATTTTTAATTTTTTTTAAAAAAGTAATATATTTTGGTAGGCTAAGTGATATTCGTTTAAGATGTAAATGAGAACCCATTTTATTGAAGTGACACACGTGACAGATCTCACCATTGTTATTGATACAAATGTGAATTACAACACTCAAGTGGCAATCAAATGAATCGGGAAAACCCTAGCCATCATTCTTGCGTATTTATGTAATCATCTCAGAGAGAACTGAAGGGGTAAGTTTGTCATGCTGAAACAGGTATGGGCCAATGCCGAATTTTTCCCACCATGTTGGTAGCGCAGAATTGTCCAGAACGTTTTGGTATGGATCGGCATTCATGTATCCCCGAACTAAAACAAGAGGACCAAGACCATACCACGAAAACCAGGACCACGCCATGATGCCACCTACGCCGAATTTCACTGTGGGTAAGATACAGTCCTGTAAACAGTGTTCACCGGGCATACACCACACTCGCACACATCCATCAAACCGCCACATCTGGTAGCGCAATTCATCACTCAATTTAACGGATTTCCATTGTTCGAGAGTCCAATGGCAGTGTTCTTTGCACCACTGTAACTGACGGGTCGCATTGCGTGCTGTGATATGCGGCTTGTGAACTGCTGCGCGACCATGAAAACCAAGTGCAACGATCTCCCGGCAGACAGTACGATCACTTGCAGTACTACTGGAAGCCGGTCGAAACTCTTGTGCCACCATCTGTAACGACGCCTTCCAGTTTGACTTCACCACACGTTTCAAGCATCAATGGTCACGATCTATTAATATTTTCATTTTTCTGGGTGTGGGTCAGCATGTCATGACCCCCTCTTGCTTCCACTTCACGATAACATCACTCACTATTGACCAGGGTATCTGAAATTCGTTAGAAATATCACGGGTCGAATGTCCAAACCTGTGGGCTTCAGTGATCATCCCTCTTTCGGTCTTATTCAGTTCATGTTGTCTGTCCATATTGCCTGCTGTAGCTGGTATGAGTGTATTCTCAACTGGCAACGCCTTTTATAGGTTGTATGATGTGCACAGACGTTCCCGAGCGCTTTTTGTGAGGTGTCCGGTGATGAATGGCAACATAGTGTAGGCTACTAAAATAACATTTTCTGGTTCATGAACACTTGAATTTGTACAACAAATTTATTTCTCTCTGACACACCCTTTATGCACAACAGACCTGCCTTGTTAGAATATATTCTACATGAGTGATCTACATCTCTCTCTCTCAGCACACAATCACACCCTATACCAGCCTATACAGTGGAACTCTGAAACTTTGTAAGTGAATAATGTTTTGAAGCTCATACATAATCTTTCAACACCACTGAATTAAAGCACGAGGCCAGTTGGAAGATTTTAATTTTTTGTTAGAAATATTTTTCTGTTTCAGCATACGTACTCAAGTAGCATTAGCAAACAAGTATCATTACTATAATACAGAAGAATCTATACTGAATTCATTCTCTTGATCAGTTCCAAAACAAAAATTAATTATGAAATAACATACACAGTAATGAGCCTCAGAGATGATGATGAGTTTATTGCTATCGCCTTGTATTCAATAGGTTTTCTGGTGTGAATGTGAAATCTCACTTTAACCTGTAGCCCTAGTCACAGCAGCTGTTCTGATCATAAAGTGACTTTGAACTTTTTTTTGTCAGGATACAAACTTAAATCAGCAATTTTTTCGTCAACTATTAAAAAAATAATGTCCCATATTTTTTTAAAAGAAAATTGTACAAAGCTTATTTTGAAGTTAAATGATTAATTCAGGAACTCACGTTGGAATTCGTTTTGTGACACAATTGTCCCACCGAAGTAGTTTCCTCCAGGTCCCAACTGCCCCTTATCAGAGGGAGATAGAGAAAAAGAGAGAGAGAGAGAGAGAGAGAGAGAGAGAGAGAGAGAGAGAGAGAGAAGATTTGTGGGGTTACAATGAGGATGGTGGCAGTGGCTACCGAAATTAATAGAAAGAAAATTACTTAAAACAGCTTCGCGGAAAACATGAGTACCTGAATTATCTCTTACCACGTGTCTCATTCCCATAGTATGAATTCAATGACTAGTAAAACAGAAATGTGGTTCGACCCCAGTAAATTGTCAAGTTACCCCCCTGCATCCCTTTAGTGGACACAATGACACACATACATGAGCAGGGAATGAGGGGAACCGGTATGTTAGATGGTATGAAATCATGCTATTTCTATACCGTTTCTAGACCCCACCCCCTTCCAATGAACAACCCTCAACTACAAGAATGATAATAAATATAAATTTAATTTAAATATAAATATATGAGTTGCTGTAGCTCAGTCGACCTTCGTGACGGAGTGATTAGCACAACACACTATATGCCAGGGGTCCCGAATTGTTTGGTTCGGACATGGATGTTTGTTTGTGTTTGTCTCAATGAGAATACAGAAAACAGAGAAAATTGACATACGTGAAAATTGAGAAAATGTAAATAAGTGGGAATACTACCACATAGGAGTATTCCTAAAAAAAAATCGTTATGGTGTCTTGACTACCATGCGAGACACCCAGGTTCAATCCTCGGTGGGGGAGAACTTGGATTTTTTCCACTTGTTGAAGTGGCTCCGGCACCCACCACAGCATTGTATAAAGTAGATATCTGGAGGAAACTGTGGCTAATGGCAGCCAGGAGCATGATGCTGATCACATCACTCCCACCTTCGGCAGTGATCAAGAAAGTGTGTGTCCCTAACTGAACACCCCCTATACTTTCATGGCATGGTGCAAAGCACAGGAGAGCACTTTATTTTGTAATAAATATACGTATACGTAGCATGATGAAATCGTAAAAAAACAAAAGGAACTTGGGCTCATTTTCACCACTTTTCAGCATAATTTCATTCTACATGCAAACAATACGTAAAATTACTATCGGCATGAAACCGAAACCAACATTCCTAACCTAACAACGATGTGTGACCAGCATACGTTTAATTCCTCTATTTCGGACCAGTTTTTATATGGTTCGATTTCGATTTATGTCTGTTAACACATACTGCAGAGTTTTAGCGATTACTTAAGATTTTGTGAATATATGCTTTTGTGGTTAGGTTAGGAATGTCAGGTTTGGTTGTCTTAGAATGAAAATAAAGACCCTGAATGCACTCTACTAAGTTTCCGATTTATTTCTACATTCATTCCCACTAGTTTACGATACTTACTGTCGCTTGTCAACCGGAGAATACCTTGTCTGTGGGAAGCGTGTATGATTGAGTAAGGTCATTTTGAAGGTTTGTTTTTCAACATAAATAATTTCTTTCGAATCCAAATAGTGCTCATTTTAAGGAAAGTTCAAATTTCGTGTCACAATGATTGCCAAAATTCTATGATAATTAATGTTCCTGCTAGGAAAATTTGAAAAAAAAATATCATAAAACATTCGGAACTGTTACCTTTTAAGAGACAGATTTCAATGTTTTCCGTAATATAAAATTGGTTCCAGCATGTGGAAAACTCAAATAATGGAGATATTTGATTCCAAAGTATGGCCCACGTATATATTTTTTTTAGGTGTATGGTTGGTCACTGGCCCTATTCAAGGTCTGAATTTCCGTAATATGTACTATTTTCAATAAACTAAAAAATATAATCATTAAACTTATTGCATATTTTCTAAAGGTACATGACCTAATTTTCTGTTGTTTCTCATTTGTATTGATATAGGCTAATTGAGGTTGTATACAGGTTACATTGTAAAGCTTTGATATATGCCACATTTTTTTATTGATTTTTTTACACCACCTTTATTGTAATGACTTAGTGAAAATGGGGAAGTACAATAGTTATTTATTTTTTCATTGAATAGCATTATATTAATCACTTGGTAAATTTTCAGCTAATAACTGTGTATATTCATATTCATAATAATTAATGTGCCTGCATATTTAATTGAAAAACATGAGGTTCAAAAACAAAAATCATGACGACAAACATGTCTGGAAAAATTTTATTTCTGGTCTGGAAAACCTGGAAAAGTCAGGGAATTTCATAATCAAAAAATCGTAGCTACCATGATCATGTGAAAAGTCGTAAAAAAGGGAATAATTTTGTTTAGTATTTCATAAAAACGAAGAACAAGTTCGTGTAGATATCAAGAATATTTTTTTTTGCCTTGGCATAGGGTTGACCAATACACCTCCTTTCGCTTTGCACACACACGCACACAAATGACAATTTTGTTGTCCAGAAAAATATGACCGTCAACAGGTTAGCTTCTTGATTTCAGGATTTTAATCCATACAAAAAAGGTCATTACAAAGTCAAGCTCTGCCCCCTCACGCTCCAGTCAAATATTCTGATCCTGACCGAAGTACGAGCTGAGCTTGATCGAAGCGAACCTTGACCGGACAGCTAGATGTGAATTCTTCTATTTAAAAATCATTCAACAATATTTGACCGCACCGTAAGGGGAGGGTGATCTGAGCGTTACTTGAGTGTAGATGTGAATCATGCGTAATGTGAGTGGCTGTAATGTAAATGCTCATTCCTTCCTGATGCTTACTTGCTCCAGTCCCACGAACTAACACTCAATTACTGTTTACAGTTTCCCTTTTCATGTTGTTATCTTCATATGTGAAATTAATATTCTAAATCTTACTTAAGTGGGATTCTAAGTGTGACTGTTTACTAAAATATAGTGACCTTCTTCCCATCGTGTTTATGTACACTTATTGCCTTAACAATGTGGTTTGGAAAATTTTGGTTGTTGGTCTAGAAAACCTGAGAATGTCAGAGAATTTTGTTTTTACAAAATTGTAGATCCCCCCCCCCGTTTAACCCTTAGTTTGCCGCCGTAACACATATGTTACAAAAAAAGTATGTCCCTTGTAGCCGCTGTAACACATATGTTACAAACAGCTTTAGATACAATTATCGAGGGTTTGCCACACTTATATATGTATATTGAGGTTGAAACACTGACAGTTCGTTCGGGAACATGTTTTGCAATCATGTTTCGAAAATTCCAAATCCCCCCACCCCCTCCTTTCTCGGAATATGTCAGGTGTTTGGGCTCACCCAAACACATGTTCGCTCTTCAGTTGACAGACACAATAAATGCTTGGTATTTACGATGCTGTTTTCCTCCAAGCTTCCAACGCTGTGATTTAGTACTGATAAGGCACACATTCTTCTTTGTGTTTAGACCTGGTGATCGAGCTGAAGTAGTGGCGGGGATTAGTGGGTAGGGGAAGGGGAGAGGGGATTGGATGAGGTTTGGCATTGTCAGCTTTCTGTCGCCTCTATGATATGATATGATATGATATGATTTATTTAATTCCTTTGACCATTGTACAGTGGTTGTTTTCCACACATGGTATGGAACATGTCAGCACATTACCGTTAATAATTATTTTCAAATAGGTACAAGTATGAAGATATTATACATAACATTTAAAAAAACATTGATTACATTATAATTGATTCTCCTTGTTCTTGCTGTTAGTTGCAAGGTTTACATTAAATTTACATACATATAATAGATAAAATCAATACATACATATACATGTCCTAGGAGTTCATTTAAAATGTGACAATTTGCAATTTATTGTCAGGTACTCTTTAACAGAATAAAAACAATGATCTAATAGGTATTTTTTTACATGCTTTTTATATGAGGTAGCTGATTCTATTATTTTTATGTCACTCGGAAGGTTATTGAAACAGTGAACAGCCATGTATTTAGGTCCTTTCTCAAATAATGTGGTGTTGTGTGATGGTATTGTGAGGTTGCTGCCATTCCTTGTATAATATTTATGTGAAGAGTTGTTACATTTGAAGAAATCTAAGTCAGTTTTCACATACATCAGCAGATGAAGTATATACAAGCATGGTGAGGGTAATATGCCTAAATTTTTAAACAGTCTTCTGCAGGGTGTATTTCTCTTAGCTCCTGCTATTATTCTGACAATTTTCTTTTGCAGCACAAAAATTTTATTACTATTAGTGGAATTTCCCCAGAAGATTATACCGTATGTTAATAAAGATTGAAACATGGTGTAATATAGTATTTTCAATGTTTCTAAGTTTGATATTGTTTTCAGTGTATTAATGCCAAATATAATTTTACCTAGTTTTGCGGAGAGGTGATCTATGTGTGGGTCCCATTTTAAGCTTTCATGAATCCATACTCCCAGGAATTTGACTGTTTTAGCGTGATTTACTGTCATATTACCTAATGTAACATTTGGTTCATTTATCATTTTATTCCTTGTGTGATGGAAATTGACAGCCACAGTTTTGCTGCTGTTTAATACTAAATTATTGTCAGAGAACCATTTGCTGAGTTTGATTGTTACATGCTTGATATTAGAGTTAAGGGTTTGTTCCTTACCACCGCTGAAGGCTACACTTGTATCATCTGCATAAAGAGTGTTTTTTGCTGAATTTAAATTTATTGGCAAATCATTAATATATATTAAGAAGAGTAATGTTCCAATAATAGAACCTTGTGGAACTCCACTTGATATTGTGCAGGGTTTTGAGACAAAGCTAGATTGCACACCGTCATCCTTTCTGTGGATAATCTCGACTATTTGCATGCGATTGCTAAGATAGGATGTGAGCCAATCATGTGCGATGCCTCTTATGCCATAATGTTTTATTTTTTGTAATAGTTTTTCATGGGGTACTAGGTCGAAGGCTTTTGTCAAATCTAGAAAGAGTCCCGTGCATTGTCCCGTTTTGTCTAATGTTTCTCTTATATATTCCAAATATTGAAACACAGCAGTTTCAGTTGATTTCCCTTTGCGGAAGCCATGCTGAGTATTTGAAATAAGTTGTCGTTTTTCTAAAAATGATACAATTCGATTGTTCATGGTAGCTTCTAAAATTTTCGAGAATGGGGAGAGGAGAGATATTGGTCTGTAGTTGGTTAAGTTGTTTCTATCTCCTTTCTTGTATATTGGAATTACTTTTGCTTCCTTCAGCTTTTGTGGAAAAACTCCTGCGGTGAAGGACAAATTGATTATGTGGCACAGTGGGATTGCAATATATTCTTTGTATTGTTTGACAATATAAGTGGGGATTTCATCTACACTACTCGACCAAGTAGGTCTGAGTTTCTGTATGATTTTTTCAACCTCCATAGTAGTTGCTGGATGCAAGTACATTGTTTTGGTGCACGTTCCTAATTTCTTTAAGTTGTTTGTGTTGTGACTGGTATTAGTGTTGGGGGTGGAGTACATTTTCGCAACATTTGCATAGTATTCATTTAATAATGTTGCAACTTCGAGAGGTTCCTTTACAGTCTCAGAATTATGTTGTAGTGTAATATTTTCTTTTCTTTTGCTGCCTTCATGTAGCTCTGTGTTTACAATTTGCCACATTGTTTTAGATTTATTTTTGGAATTTATGATGGTATTCTCATTGTGCATTTGCTTAGCCTTTTTTATTATTTTCCTATAGATTGACTTGTACTTGTGGAAATATGTTTCAAAATCAGCTGTGGCATCTCCATCTTTTCTGATTCTGCTTAGATATCTCATTCTTTCACTAGATTTAATAATTCCAGGTGTTATCCAGTGGTTCTTTTGGGTTGCTGAAGTTCTAACTTGTTTCTTGGGAAAAGCTATTTCGAAATAATAAGTGAACGTTTTTAGAAATGAATTATATGCTTCATCTGTATCATTGGACTCATGAATATCACTCCATGTTTCTTTGCTTAATAAATAATGAAAATAATTAATATTTTGTTTGCTGAATGACCTTCTGCTTACAACTTGTGTTTCATTTTTGGTACTGTGTTTTGGATTAGTCACTGTGGTTGGTGATAAAGAAAACATTTGAGCTTGATGGTCAGAGAAACCTGTGTCAAATACAGATGTCTCACAATTACATAGGTGTTGGTTTATGAGTATTTGGTCAAGTGCACTTTCTGTGTATTTGGTGATTCTTGTGGGTTGCTTGACCATGTGTTCTAAATTATACATGTTAAGGAGTGTGTTTAAATTATTGTTTAGATTTCCTTTTAGAAAGTCTATATTTAGATCGCCAATAACTGCTACAAGTTTGTTACTCTGTTGGTAGTAATTTAAGATGATATCCAGGTGTTTTATGAATATTTTTAAGTCGCTGTCTGGGGTTCTGTATATACATACAATAACCAGTTTATGTTTTGGTAATTCCATTACGCATGCTTCGAAATGTTTTTCTAAATTTAGATGCAAAAATTTTGTGCACTCATTTGCCTCTATGTCGTTCTTTACATATATACATGACCCTCCCCTACTTATGGTTGGCCTAGCATAACTACATATGAGATTATAACATGGGATATTTATATATTTGAGTTGTTCTTGCTTTAGCCAATGTTCTGTGAGGCATAGTGCATCTATTTTTTCTGAGAAATTTGATAGGTGGATTTCTAACATCATTTTCTTATCTGTATTTAAGCCTTGAACATTTTGATGAAATATGTTCAAGGTTTCTGACTTTTTAGAGCTTACCATACCATCCAGTGTTCTGGTTACTTTACCCATAAAAAAGTATTATCACGTGTTATTGGTACTTTTTTTTCCCTCGTAGATTTTCGAAGGGTACCTTTATTGTTTTCAATTGTTTCTTCATTTTCACCATTTCCTTTTATTGTGGTTGCATTGCCTACACTGACACTAATTTTTTCTTCATCTTTTACCGTATCATCATTTTTGTTTGGAGTTACGAGGTTAGTATCACACTGCACTTCACACACTTCACTTTCTGGTTTTTCCTTAAGAGGGTACACTGATTTCTGCGAGGGTTGTGTATTAGTAAATAGTGCATAGAGATTATCACACAGAAGTGTTTTCCCTTTTCCGTTCAGATGTTGGCCATGGTTTGTGTGGCCATCTCTTCCAATTTCACTAACGCTTAGCATTTTTGCTGTGGGAGAGGATTTACACACTTTGTATATTTTAGAGTTCACACTGTTAATTTCTAAATTTACACAGGAAGTTGGTATTAGGTCGTATCTGTGAGGAATGGCAGTAATGACGACGTTGGTATGTTTTGTTGTTTCAAGGCAGTTTTTAATTACTGAGATTACCAATTTTCCTTCATTTCTTGATATAGCATTGGAACCGCCCATTATGATCACATGGTCGTTTTTTCCATAGTCCCTGCACATGTCAGGTAATGATTTAACAACTTCTGTCAATGGGGCGCCAGGTTTAGTAAATCCAGATACATTGTATTCACTACACTTCTCGCCCAACTTAGAAGCAATACCACGACTATGGCTATCACCCAAAATTAAGACATTACCTTTGTAACTTTTATTGACTAGTGTGTTTTGGTTGTATTTATTGGTTTCAGGACGTTTACTTGTTTTGTGTCGATTTCTCATTTTGCCGATGTGTTTCAATGGGAAAGCATTTGCACTTGATATGTGAGCCGATGCAGTTGTTATGGAGCTAACTTCTGCATTGTTTAGCACTTCAAACGGGTTTGGATGCATAACTGTATTTGATACACTGTGATTGGCTGCATAGTTGTTGTTGGACAAGTTTATCGCGGACTTCTTGTTTATGTTTCGTTTGACCACATCTGACCATGTACCATGTTCCATCTTCTCTTCTCCTTTCCGGTTTAACAGTTCTAACTTGTCTGCTTCGAGAATTTTGATGATCTCATTTCTTGTTGATAGTTCACGTTGCAGTTTTTCTATTTCCAGCTTTGCTTTGTAACAATTACAACAGCCTGGCATTTTTAGGATTTTTCCTTAAGTTATACCTAATTTTCACCTGTTTATCACTACACTATGTCCTGAGATACTTACGATGTTCGTATCGTCTGTGTGGCAGGTTTTTAGAAGTTTTTCCCAATTATCTACAAGTATTTTCCGACGAGCGCAGCAGCACGTATAACTCAACTTGATGCCTTTTTTTTTTTTATTTATTTTTTTTTTTTATTTTTTTTATTTTTAGAAATGCAATGAAGCTTGACGATAGCCAGAGGCCAAAAGCATGAGTCTAAAGCGTGCGTCTATCCAGAAGTATAGACAAAAGAAAGGATTGCAAAGGCTCCGTCCCTCCTCTGTTAGGACTAACAAACGCCTCACCATAAACACTTCGTATCATATAACAGCTCATCGATTTCCCTAACGCACAAACGTTTCCTTCCGGACATATTTCCACAAAGAGCCGAGTCAAAAGGGAGAAATAGATTCACAGTAGCTACACAAGATGCAAGTGCGAACGAAAAAAGCAAAAGTTCGGGTTTTCTCCCCAAAGCAGCTGGAGAAGAGGGGGCAAACTCCACATTTTTATGATTTTTTCATTGAAATTCGGGGATGCAGCCCCCGCCCGTAACCCCCCCCCCCCCGGTTGGGACATCCAAATTTTACATGGTTGCATGCACTGATGTTCTGCCTGCAAAACAAAAGTTATCCGAAGTAGATTGGTCCCATTGTGTCAATTATAACAATTTTATGAATAATATGCAAATTGTCTAAAATTCGCTAGAGTTTTACGTTTTGCCTTATTATTCAAATTGTATTGCACCCACGAACATGAATCACGTTTCATTCTGTTGATGAAGGTCCATTCTTTTAAAAAAAAAGCAAAAGTTCCGGTTTTCTCCCCAAAGTAGCTGGAGAAGAGGGGGCAAACTCCATATTTGTATGATTTTTTCATTGAAATTGGGGGGATGCAGCCCCCGCCCGTAAGCCCCCCGCGGTTGGGGCATCCAAATTTTACATGGTTGCATGAACTGATGTTCTTCCTGCAAAACAAAAGTTATCCGAAGTAGATTGGTCCCATAGTGTCAGTTATAACAATTTTATGAATAATATGCAAATTGGCTAAAATTCGCTAGAGTTTGACGTTTTGCCTTATTATTCAAATTGTATTGCACCCACGAACATGAATCAAGTTTCATTCTGTTGTGCAAAAGTTCCGGTTTTCTCCCCAAAATAGCTGGAGAAGAGGGGGCAAACTCCATATTTTTATGATTTTTTCATTGAAATGGGGGGATGCAGCCCCCCGCGGTTGGGGCATCCAAATTTTACATGGTTGCATGCACTGATGTTCTGCCTGCAAAACAAAAGTTATCCAAAGTAGATTGGTCCCATAGTGTCAGTTATAACAATTTTATGAATAATATGCAAATTGGCTAAAATTCGCTAGAGTTTTACGTTTTGCCTTATTATTCAAATTGTATTGCACCCACGAACATGAATCAAGTTTCATTCTGTTGTGGAAGGTCCATTTTTTTAAAAAAAAGCAAAAGTTCCGGTTTTCTCCCCAAAGTAGCTGGAGAAGAGGGGGCAAACTCCATATTTTTATGATTTTTTCATTGAAATTTTGGGGGATGCAGCCCCCGCGGTTGGGGCATCCAAATTTTACATGGTTGCATGCACTGATGTTCTGCCTGCAAAACAAAAGTTATCCGAAGTAGATTGGTCCCATAGTGTCAGTTATAACAATATTATGAATAATATGCAAATTGGCTAAAATTCGCTAGAGTTTTACGTTTTGCCTTATTATTCAAATTGTATTGCACCCACGAACATGAATCAAGTTTCATTCTGTTGCGGAAGGTCCATTCTTTAAAAAAAAGCAAAAGTTCCGGTTTTCTCCCCAAAGTAGCTGGAGAAGAGGGGGCAAACTCCATTTTTTTTTTCATTGAAATTCGGGGGATGCAGCCTCCGCCCGTAACCCCCCACGGTTGGGGCATCCAAATTTTACATGGTTGCATGCACCGATGTATTGCCTGCAAAACAAAAGTTATCCGAAGTAGATTGGTCCCATAGTGCCAGAGTTGTTACGATTTTTCTCCATTATGTATACGAATTCAAATTTCCCGCTCAAAGCCTCGGCGACACTGGGCTTACTTTCGTCAGACCGTGCGGCATACTAAGGGTTAAGAACTCACAGGTAAGACTAGTCTATTAACCGCACATGTCAATTATTGACAAATATGTAGAAAGTTGAATTCTGATATTTCGATGAATTCATTATTATGGTAAGATACATGTAGCATTCAGAACTTTCTCTAACACTGGAGAAAGTGCAGAAATCATTGATTATTCTAAGTGAATTCATAAAGTCATTAGAGTATAACAGAATATAATAATGTGTCACAAACTTGTAATCGAATACCAAATTAAATTCTGATATTGCTAGATTCCTCTGCTGAATTTTCTACTTCTCAGAATGCTGACTTCAGCACAATGCACCAAACAAGTCACAAAACCTCTCGTGCATCCATATGTTTCCATTTACACATGTACAAATCTGATGTTTGTACAATGTGGAAATAAAATAGTTGCACATTGTGGATTAAATTACAAGTGAAACTTTCAATAACATAATGCATTCTGAGAACCTCATTTTTTAATGTGGCCTGCAAAATGTTCAAAAGATGTTTACACGCACACAATGGAAACAAGACAAAGGATTGATTAGAATGTGTATTTTCCAGTTGGCTTGTATATTCTTGAATCAAACGTTGAATATGAAAATAACACAGATAAATTATTATTTTATGGAAAAAAATTATGTGTGTGAATGCTGGTCAGATCCAAGCTGAAAGTTCCATGTACCATATCTGGTTCCAAAGATCTAGATCTCCAATTCTCCAGCCATCCCTATCCTAAAGTACATTTACATTAGTATTGCTGTAAGCATGATGAACATGTTTATTGTTCCAAAGAAACTGTACATTGTGATATTTAAATTGTAATGTGTAAATAATTGTTAATCTGGTTATTAACTGCAGTTAACCCATTAACGTCCAAATTTTTTCTTAGATTTTTTTGTTTAAAAAGTTTGCCTTTGGTCACCTGAGTGTGAATGTTATTACGAGAGAACGAAAAATGTCATAGTTTGTTCATAAAAGAATTTTATTGGCTCATCCACATTTGGGGATCGTGGGCAAAAACATGTAAGTTAGTAACATATTTCACAACTAATTCCCATTCTCATCTTACATTTAACATACATGAATACATAGATGTACAACAACATTCAATGGTAGTGATTTCAGGGGGGGGGGCGTGGGGGCAGTTGCCCCACTACTTTTTGTCAATATAGTCCCTGCACCAGTGGCCGCGATTCAGTTCCAAATCCAGGGGGCAAAGGTGGTATATTTCCCTTTGTAGATAAGGTTTAGCATAGTGCGGGGGCACAACATGCAAAAAGTGGGGGGCAACTGCCCTCCCCCCTAATCACCACCACTACCCCGCACTATTCTAAACATTATCTACCAAAGGAAAGTAAACTGTCCTTGACCCACCCAGTTTTGGCACCAAATCGTCATCACCACTGACAATGAACATCACAGATGCATTATTATGAACACGCAGTAATGTTGTTGTAATTACAGAAGTGTTTATTTGATGCACACGTTTATACAATCAACATGCTAAGTTTTCTACTGATATATCTAATTGTGACACACTTCGAAGCAACCGACTTGCAAACCAATATTTCATTTCTTGCACTCTTTGCCAACATTTTTCTTGCAAATTCCACGTTTTCTTTTCTTTCATTCTTTAGTCCTTTGTATGAGGTGTCCCAGTAGGTCTTTTCGAATATTCTGCAGAACACATTTTGCTCCTTTATGATAAGATGGTCTCTCTGTGGATGTTGATGTCAATTAAAGAGGTTAGCTGATGATATGCTCGAGCAATCGTCCGACGGAAGGTGAGAAGTGACATTTTGCCTTGAATTAATAAATACAGTACATGTCTATTGACCACGACTACGTCAATTGCATTTGTTATCAAATAAAAATACCATTTTTCCCCTCAAACATTTGTGTGATATTTCCGAATGGACCAATCAAGCAGGGTCGACTCCACCCATATTCTTGTTATATTTAGAAATTGCTTTTGTTTGGGAATGGCCACATATTTCTTTCTTGGCTTTGACATTTTTTCACTTGCGGAAATAAATGCAGTGTCTGATGATTTGACATCACTTTCACCATGTTGTTGCCTTTCCATGTGATAGCGAGGATCTCTTTGCTAATGTCAAGTCTAAAATCATGTGTACCACGAGGTCCTTTCTTCAGTGTTTTGTCTGCTTTTTTTTTACTGGTAACTTACTCATTCGATTGATGTGAACAGTTCCTGTAACAAAAATTCCCAATTGTTTCAGTTGAAATAATGTCTTCTGGCGGAATTTCCACAATATCTTCATATTCTTCATCTGAATCACTGCCACTAACATCAAAGTCGGGGTCTTCCAAAAGATGTAAAGCTTGATTAAAGATCAAACACATATCCAGACCCATTGTTGTATCTAACACCATTCAACCGAGAAACACCATTGTTGCATTTGTTGACTTATAGTGTGATTGCGCAACTCTATGGTTATCTCTGGAGCAAGCGAATGGAAATAAGTCTCTGCGCAAGTATTGACGGAAGATGGCTTCACCAATGGTCGCATGAGAGAAAATGGGATTGCATGGAGGGGAGGAAAGCTACTGTAGTTACCAGCCTTCGCAACAGCGTGTACTTCTTTGTTCTGCCCACTAAGACCCCCCCCCCCTTTCTCGGCTTTGCTCCAGAGATATCCGGGACAGAATATAGCTGATTTTATGAGAGTTCATTATGCTTACTATGGGGAGGAATATTCATTGAAATAAAAGACCAAACTCATATTGTTACACAAAAGGGAAATTTGCGTCCACAGAAAAAAAAATGTAAAAGGTAAAGTTTTCCCCTGTGCTTAGCACCATGCTATGAAGGCGTATAGGGGGTGTGGGGTAACGTCCCACACTAGTGTTTTTTATTACATGGCAATGCCTGGGGATCATGACAAATTACGCTGTAGTACAAAATGGCATCTCATATACATAAAGATCTTCATGAGGGTGATATTTAGAAAGAATAAACATGCTCTGTTAAAAAAATCAAAGTTAAAATCTTCATGCAATTACATTTAAAAAATATTTTTAAAATGAGAAAAATTTACTGATGAAAATATTGCATTTTTGAACATAACTATATCTATAAATATATTTAAAATGTATGTTTTAACTGTTTTTTAGTTTTGTCATGCTAGAAAATCCTTCAGTGATGTGTCCATGTGTGCAGAAGAAAAGAATTGTCAATATATTATTCTCAGTGAAGCAATATTTGTGTGATCCCCAAACAGGGATCATGGACGTTAGTGGGTTAATATTCTTTATCCTTTATTCTAGGATTTGCTTTCCAAGGTAGAGTCAGTGTCTGTGGGATGTGAACCAAACTTCATGCCTTATGATTCTGCCTCAAATGAAGATTTGATTTCTGAAGATGAAGCCATGAGCATTGACCATGTAGCTTCAAGTAGGGAAGACAGGTAGGTGTATAATCATTCCTTAGCAGGAAAATTGATCAAGAATAATCTGTCATAGGGGAACACTTAAATGCTGTTGGCTGTGACTTTGTGCTGTTCTTTCCATTGAGCGCAACATCACTTGGATGCTGCCGCCACTGTATCTGCATTTTCTACAAAAGTAAGTTCAAAGTGGTCATGTCGTGGGGCCAGAGCAAGGATTTTTCACATTGTGGGTTCCCTATGATTGAGGATCTGGCTATGGTTCTGTAGGAAAGTGAGAATTATTTCTCTTGTAGTTCACGGTTCGTAGAAGCGCATTAACACATTTCTTGATGTAGCATTTTGGGAGAACACATTCCCCCTTCATCACACATTTATTCTCCGTTTGATTAATGTTACAGTTATAACAATGAATCTTGTCAATAATGCTACACTGCTGAAACATAACAATTCAACTGTGGAACAAGCAATCTGCTTTCATTGTAAATATTATTATTATTATTTTAAATGAAAATGTCTTTCCAAAAGAACACTGGAAGAAATTAAGTAACAAGAATGGCAATATTGACTCACTATGGAATTCTCCTTTTCACAAGTAGGGTAAGCCAGCGCCTTTAAAATGTAATCCTACAGAAGACATCAGAACCTTTTGCGGAGTGGAGGACGATTTTGAATTGCCTGGTGATATTTAAAATCCATAATTGAAATTTGATGACATCTCTATTTAAAATAACAATAATATTTATAAAGAAATCATGTTACTTGTTTCTTAGTTGAGTGGTTATGTTTCAGTAATTTAGCATTATTGACAAGATTCTCTGTATAACTGCTTCTTTTTATTTTTGTTAAATTTACTACATTGTTGTAACTGTAACATTAATCAAATAAAGAATAAATGTAGATGAAAGGAGACATTGCATCAAAAAATGTGTTTAAGTGATTCTAAGAACCGTGAACTACAAGAAAAATAACTCCATAATGCAAGTAATATGTACCTACAAAAAAAAAAGTTTGAGTATGGAGAATATTTTTTCGTCAAATGCTTAATAGGTGTTTTAGGAAGCACTTTTAACTTGGGTGGATATCCACTATCCTGCTAAGGTGTCAATTGTAAATGTTGGCAAATTACCATGTTAGGAACAATATATGTGAATTTCACTTTTCATGTTTTTACATAAAATGCTGTATTTGAACCATCTTATTGGTTTTTGATTAATTGATTGATTTAATTTTTTGCTTTTCTGGCACTTTTGACTAATCAGGAAGATGAAGCGTTCAAACTTTGATTTCTCCAAAATTCCACTAATTTTTATTTGATTGTGGCACCTTTCATTTGCTTCACATCATTTAATCTGTGAAATTCTTATTGAAGATGACTGAAATAGTGGCTGTTGTGATTTACATTATCATTTTATCAGATTATGAATATTCTAATATAATTTAGCACATTACAATTTCATTATTTCAAAATAACTTCTTAAAGTTTAATAATTTTGTTTAAGTTAGGGCTGTCTGGTATCAGTATCTGTATGTATCAGTTGATATTTTTGCACCGATACTAGGCAATACCATTGATTTTGAGTCACTAGAAGCACAGCCAAAACCAAAATTTGTTCCTTTTCAAAGTTTGTTTACCTTTTACAAAAGGTTTGTTCACCTTTTACAACTTATCTTTGGCTTTGAAAAAAAAATAGTTGTACATTTGTTAAATTAACCTGTCATTAGGTTTCCATGAACAACAAGTACATGACACAAAGATCCAAACCCATATCAAACTCATGTTCAAATGAAGGGTAACGTGAAATTATCCCCATAGGAATTCGATGCTTCTGTTTAGTTCTCTCTGAAGTCGACTGGGCTTTGTTTGTACAAATGTTGTCTTGTGTAACAATGTTGTCTTGTGTAACAATAACCCCTATGAGGTCCCGAAAGCCAGTGGTGCACCTGTGGCTAATCCTTTCACTTTCTTTGGTATTTGCGGACATCTCTCTAGAAACTTCCCACAGTCAAAAAGGTCGCCACCCATGAAAGTGGTGGACGTGTCTCAGACATAGTACATAGCATATTCCTGGAAATTCAAATACCTGGGCTAATCGCCCTTTTACTTTCCAATTTTAGACTTTTGTTTGTCCCGACCTGGATAACTGGATTTTAACAGACGTGTTTCCGCACAGGGAACGTGGCAGGGTAATAATTTTCTTTGAATGACAGATGATGGCACTTAAAGTAAAGTAAAAGTAAAGTGTTCCCCTGTGCATAGCACCACGCCATGAAGGCGTATAGGGGGTATGGGGTAACGCCCCACACTTTCTTGATCCGGTCGTGAGTGGGGGTGATGTGATCAGCATCACACCCCTGACCGCCTTTACCCCCCAGGGTTTCCCCCAGGTACCCATGTTATTCGACGCTGGGTGGGCGCCGGGGCCGCTTCCACCATTAGAAAAGTTCCCGGATTTGAACCGGCCGGAGATCGAACCCGGGACCTTGAGCATGGTAGTCAGACGCGTTACCGACTGAGCCACCGCGGCCACTTCAGATGATGGCACTTACTTTCTGAAAAGTGTAGTGATGGGTTTGGATTTCCTTCAATCCCAAGCGATAAAATTTATGCATTTATTTTTTTTAGAAATCATTTGCTGAAAGTATATATATCAAATGCAAAGTCACGTCAGAATATCACTGTACTGAAGTCAATCACCTGATATAAAAGCAAGAGACTGGTACGTTTCATTTTCTGCTTACATTTCGTTTACTAATTTTTATTCTCTTTGATAAAGGAAAGAAGAAGGAGAGAAGATTGGTTTTACATTACATCTTTACTGTTAGTTTTAAACGTCGTGTCCGGGGCTGGTAAATCACGAATGAATTATTCTTGCATTCACAGATGATCTAATGTTACTTTGGGAAGAGTGATTCCTTAGTTTTAGAGGAGTTTGAAGATACATTATCTCATTTTTCAATTATGACACTATTAAGCCTTGTTTCCATGATATGAATGTTACATTTAGTTTATGTTTTATAATAAAATAAATTTCTGCCTTGGTCAGCATATTGAGTTTCTAATTTTTCAACATTAGGGGAGAGGGGGACGACGACGACACGATTCCCTCGCTCTTAGCTTCACTTAATATTTCTCAAATATTTGAAATATCTGACGATTGTCACTGATCTATAAAAAAGACTGTACATTGGAGATGTATCTATATGTATAAAATGTAATAATAATATTTGCACACACATATATATATACACAACGTGATTCGAACAAGTGTTCTCAGGTTACCAGCCAGGTTAAATTGGAGTTAGCTTACAAAGTTTCAAGGGCATTCATTGCTCTCATCTTCAGGGAATGTAGAAATGCAGACCAGTGTAGGGTTAAATATATGTCTATGACTATTATGGGTGGAGTTTGGACTCTGCCTTCTTATTGGCTCGCTCTGGATCCTTCTGTTCTTATTAGCTGGAGCTTTGTTTTTACGGAGGAGTGAGTTCCAGGCATGACTGAGCTGGAGTCCCACATCCCTGTTGAGATTGGTGCTTTCCCGTGATATGGCTATGGCTTCTTTTACCTGTCGGTCCCAGTAACCGGCACATGTGGCTATTATTTTGGTGTACAATTATGTGTCCCTCGGTGATGCTGTGTTCCGCAAGTCCTGACTTTTCCAGTTGCAATAATCAGATATTACGTTGATGTTCATTCCGCCGCTGCTCAATGGTGCATCCTGTTCGGCCCACACTCATAGGGTATTCGGTATACTCCTGGAACACAGAGTTCCAGGTCATCTTTGACTGAATGGAGTAGGGCCTTGGTTTTCAATGGCAGCCTCTGAATAGTGTTCATCCCGTGCCTGGCTAGAATTCTGCTTAGGGGCTGTGTTGTGCTGTATTGGTCCTTGTAAGGGCCTTGTCCTCATGTTCGGCTTCTCTTGGCTGTGAAGAATGGGTCACACTGCTGTCCATGCTTCGTCTCTGCTGAAATGAAACTGCCTTGTTGATCACCCTGTTGATATCTCTGATGTGGTATCCGTTCTGCTGTATACTGCTTCTGAGGTGAGTGAATTATGATTGTAGATTCTCCTGGTCAGAAACGGTTATTGCCCTGTGGGCTAGAGTGTTCAGAACGGCGAGGCATTGTGTTTTGTGATGGAAGCTATTGGCATTTTGGTACAGGTCAGTGTGGGTGGGTTTTCTGTACACACTATGTCTGAGGGTGCCATCTGGTTTGCGGTGGATTAGGATGTCCAGGATTGGGATTCAGCCATTTTCTTCTATCTCCATACTGAACTAAATATATATAGCATTTGTTATTTTAAATTGGAATTATACAAGTATCGGTATCGGTTCAAAGTGGTATCGGCTCAGCCATAGAATAAGTACATTTTTTACTGCCAGGAACCTAACAAAGCATTTAAGAAATTGAAAATAATATGCATATTATAAAAAAAAAAAAAATAGTTTGCATTTAGATAATTTATCTTCCTAGCACATGATTTGAAAGACAGAAACCTTTAACAATAAACATGCCATAAACATATTACATTTCATATTTTGCCATAGAAGTATGAAATGCTGTAGCAGGGTAGGGAAGACCAAAGATCATGGCTGAGGAGTGGCTTCTGCTTATATTTTTCTTTCTATTATTTTGAAATACTGTGTGGTTACAAATTATTGTATGATTTCATAAGGCTATATTTTCACTAATACTGAAGATAAATACATCATCCTAGTGTCATTTGAAAGAGGGAGGTTTTTACTGACTTTTGATGCACTCGATGTGAGCCCCATGTGTAATACGGCAGACGTCCAGGTGGTGATCCCATTCTTGCCAAACCATCTCAAGCATGTCTGGTGTGACGTTCTTGATGGTTCTGTTAATGTGCCTTCTCAATTCTGGCAGTGTAGCTGGAAGTGGAGGGATGTAAACATTGTCCTTGACAAAACCCCACAGGAAGAAATCACACACTGTGAGGTGTGGTGAACGTGGTGGCAATATGCGGAATGTGTTGTATGTGGCCGTTGCACGACCAATCCATCTACCTGGCAGGTGTCGATATAGTTACCCCCAGAAATTCGTATGCCAATTTTGTTGGAAAATGAACCCCTGTTCCTCCTCTTCCATGAGCTCTGGCATTAACCAACTTTCCAACATGTCCAGGTACACGTTTCCCATGATAGTGTGGGGGGGGGGGGGGGGAGAAGAGGGCCAAACACGCGTCTCTTAGAAACGGCACAAAACATGTTTCCTTTTGGGCTGTCACGTTCTACCTCAATGACAGTGTGGGTGTTCTCAGATCCCCATATCTGGACATTGTGCCTATTGACTTTTCCGGATAAATGAAATGTCACTTCATCACTCATGATGATTCGTTCCAACAAACCCTCATCCTCTTCTATCTTGCCATCAAATTCTCTCAAAACACAAGCCTCTTTGCTGGATCATCAGGCTGAAGTTTTTGTACCAGTTGCAGTTTGTACGGAACAACTTCAATCGCTTCCGTAGAATCTTCCCCAATGTTGATGTTTGTATCTGCAACTGCTGACTGGCTCTCCACACTGATTTCTGAGGGCTCCATGTGAAACTTTCACAGACTCTGTTGACAATCTCTTCACTTACATTTGGCCTCCCTGTGTGTCCTTTTCCTTTATCGCGAAATTGTTCGAACCACCTATGGAATGATGAGGGGGGGGGGGGAGCACGATGTTTAAATTGCCTTTTAAATGCCTGTCGAACAGTAACAACACTGTCTCTTTGTGCATATTCAATCACACACCAGCTATGATCGGTTGGCAGAGCAGTCATTTCTCCTCTAGGAAAAAGTAGAAAAATGAAAACAAATTAAAATCACATGACAACTTTGAAAACTTCAAACTTCCCTCTTTCAAATGACACTAAGATAGTTTATTGATGTTCAGTATTAGTGAAAATATAGCCTTATGAAATCATCCAATAATTTGTAGCCACACTGTATAATACAATCTTGCAACACCTGCCACAAATACAGTTAGCACCTATGAAGCACACTACCACCATTGCAGTGGTAAATGAAGATAATTAAAATTCCTAGAGAAATATTCCAAAGGAAAAGGCACTCATTTGCATCTTTGATTCAAGCTCAAGTTGTAAACCTAGAATTTTTCTCATTAATGAAATATTTTCTTCAGGTAAAGTTGCACAAGTGATAGAACAATCTGTAAATATATTTACATGTTTCAAGCAATAGTTGAATTCTTAAGTGTTTATTCTCCACTGCTCAAAATGGAAAAATTCTCGGTGTGGGTTTTTGTTCGAGCCTTGGGAATAGGCTGGTGGAGGTTGTGCTTTACGAAAATTATTCCTAGTTGAGAAATGCTAAATGCTCATATTTTAACCATCCAGTACCTACAGATTTAAATGGAAATAGGGTCAATCCATATCAAGTGGTACAACACTGGTTCCTTGACATTTTTAAAAAAGTATATATTTTGTGTGATGTGAGCCTCATATGTTGACAGTTCAGAACCACTGTTATTTTATTTTTATTATCATTGATTTCAAGTTGGCGAACATTCTTTTATCATATTTATGTAACATAAATAGACCAATTGTTATAAAAGACAAGAATAATGATGACTACACAATAGTTTTACTTTGTATTACAGGTTCAAACCTGCATATGTGCTTTGTAGTTATTATAGCTAGAAGTATTATTATTATTAATATTAATTAATATTAATAATAATAATAATAATACAAGTATTAATACATATCTGTGTGAAATGGAACCATATTTAGTTGATTGCCTAACCCCAAATGTCAATGCATGCCCTTGGTTGTAACAAACATACGAATAAACACTTGAATTATTTTTACTATATGAAATCAAAATCAACATGTATAAAGTTCACAATTAATGCTCAAAGTGGAAATCCGTATGTAGGGGATGCTGGATGAAGCTTAGTTGTTGGTCGGTGATGCTTAATGCAAATGTTCTTAGTAATGGTACTGCCCCCCCCCCCCTCCCTCCACACACACACGCACAAACACACTATTACATATCAAACACTGTGCACAAATTACAAACTTAAATGATTACAAATGAAGAGTTTCCCACAACATTAAATTTTACTCTGAAGTGTCTATGAATCTAATTAAGTTCATAGTATAGAATATTTTAGTGGTCTTTCTCTCACCTACATATTTCTTGTTTTTTTTTCCACTTGATTTTGGACCAAATACTATTATAATATATATACCCTGTCCCAGCTAACTGTAGAGCAGGGCTGTGCATAGCAGCAGAGGAGGATGAGTTGAAATCGAGTGGTGAAAGTGCACCGTTGCCAACCCTACAGTCCTGACCGTACATGTACAGAAATTTTATGGCATGTACTGACGTACGTTCCAGACCTTAGTCCGTATGTTAATGCACGGCTTGTTAAAATTTGCACTTGCAGTTTTATCCCTAATATTTCCCTAACAAATTCGTAAACCAAGTGTACGGACCTGGAGACTAAAATATGGTCCGTTTTCCATGTGCATACGGTATTATCCTTTTCAAAAGTTTGTAACACTGACAGAGTGAAGCAGGGAAAGTGGGTAACTCCAGTCGTCCATTACACAATCCCGTTTCTCTCACTGTTCATTGGTGGAGATGTCTCGCGTCACTACTTGTGCAGAGACTTGTTCTCGTTCGCCTGGTCTACAGTTAGCTGGTATGAGGTTTATATATTTTAGCTGGTACGAGGTTTATATATTGCAAGCTTATGGTAGTAATGTGTATTTTGTTTCTTACTTACTGTGTTTAAATTTAAGCTCTTCCGAAGATAGATGTGTGGAAAATTATCTTGGAGAAGTCTACGTGTCAAGTGATACAGATGAGGAACTGGCATGTGGAGAAATGTTTTATGAAGAGAAGAATGAAACAATCTCCACCTCCAGCAGTGATTTCAAAGAGGGAAGCAGTGGATCTAACTTAGAAAAATGTGATAATTGTTATTCATTGGATCCCAGAACAAAGAAGATGAAGAACACAAGTGATGGGAAGTGTGCTGTTCCAGATGTAATAGCAGAAACCTCAAGGTCATACAGGAGAACAGTTGAATATGGTAAAGTGAGTATACCATTATTTCTATTGCATTATAGGGCTGAGACAGATTAACCTTTAGCAGACAGATTAACCTTTAGCAGACAGAGCCTTGTGCATCTGGATATCCTCTGGGGACGGGACCTTTTCAACCACACACTTTTCAAATTTGCCATGAAGTACAAAAAAAAATATCTTAGTTCAAAACATAATTTCCTTTGTTAAAGACAGGGATTTTAGTGCATGTAAAATTTAAACATTGTGCCTCCCAGTAATGAATGTTAATGGAAGAAGAAGAAAATCAAAATTTTTGGTATACAGCATGCTCCTGTGCCCCCATAATAGGCCAAGGTGAATGAAAAAATAAATATACATAGCATTGGTACACACCTACAACCATGCAAAGTTTTATTGAAAACAGACTGATATTCTTTGGGAAAAATGGGAAAAAGTAATAATGTGTAAGAGCATTGGTCTTGTCAACTTACAGAAACAATTTCCTTAATTTCAATAGCAACAATGGATATTATGTAATTTGAGTATGTCACACCTAGAGTTGGAAGTGGTTGGGGAAAAAAACTGATTTTTTTTTCCTGCAGATTTTTTTGGTTAGCCTTTCTGCTTTTTCCCCAAAGTGTTTCAAATCGATGAAAATACATTACTTGACTTCATTTTTCTTGTTCCACAGTTTTTATTTATCTCTACCTTAAAAAGACACTCATGTCTAAATTTAAAGCAGAACTATCAACATGGAATTCATAGCTAGACATAAGCAGTAGTTGTAAAAATGCCAGCTTTTTTTGAATGGATGATTTTATCCAAGTGTTACCTTTATATTTCAGTAAGCTTATTAAATATATCTACATATTGTATACACATCCACATAACTTAACCCTAGAACACTACCGTACGTAAAATTTACATATGCTTTGCGCTCAAATCCCTCCCCTACCTCCCACCTCGCACCCACTCACCCCTCCACCTCGCAGTGCCTCGAGTAGTCTGTCAGATGAGAGGCAGCACTTTGGTAAGGAAGGTGCAAGCGGTGAACGTTTGTTGTGTATGTTATACTCTGTACTGTACGTCAATTTTACGTAGCTCTAGTAAAATGAGAAAAGTCTTTCACGTAATTTTGATTTTGACAGTTAGATTTTGAAAAACAAAAGTTTAGAATCACACTATTTCTTGCAAAACTTTAAAATTACATTAATTCCTTGCTTACAGTGTTATAAATATTATTATTGTTTGTTTTCATTGTTTGAACTTTTCACCTTCATTCTTAATGTACATACAGGCTTGTCAATCAAGACTCACTATTAAAATATTATATGTTAATAAGACCATGTTTATACATTTTTAAATGAAGAATAAAACACCAATGTAAGGAAACTAGACAAAATAATGTTAAAAAAGAATAGTAATTTTGTTTTCATGATATAGAGGTTCTGTTGAAAATCAATTTCTTCATGTATGTAAAATTTACATAGCGCTAGTTACAATGTAATATGCGGACACGATAGTGTTCTAGGATTAAACTAGTTTTGTATATATTTTGTAAATAGAATCTAATAGTAAACTAACAATTTTCAATGTTTGAACTTGGCATAGAAACATTGAAAGGAAGATAATATTGTTACATCTTTTACTACACTTATCAAATGTACCGTCTGTGATACTGTTTTTTCTTCAACTATATATAATATAAAAAAGGAAATCTAATATCAAACCACTTTACATTTATATTCTGGCTTTCAAGTGTATCATGTACTCATGTAATAGCTGATAAACCTGGTCACAGAACAAGCCTCGTGTAGAGGTTCTCAACCATAGTGAGAGGAGAGCACAGTAAATTTGATTTATGTATTTGATGTCCTGCTTAAAAGTTTTATTCCTTTCTAATTTTTTAACTTGATACATTAATATGCACCCTTGAAATTATATATTAGTGAGTAGGTTATGCCTCATGGTATATGTCTGGCTTGTTGACAAGCATAGAATTGGGGTTCAAATAGTTGGCAATCACAGAATCTAATGAACTCTCACAGCCTGGTACAGGGTCACATCCCGGCAGTTGAGAAACACTTCCTTAGTACATCGTGCCCTTAAGAATGAGGCAGAAACTGAAATTGATTTGCCAAAAATGACCAAAGAAGTACCAATGTTTCGGTATCAGTTGAATTTTCTTCGCCGATGCCAAAGATTTTGAGTGGCTAGAGTGGCCAAAAGAAACAACTCATTTGTCAAGATGTATCCACTTCAAAGGTTCATTCACCCTTCCTTGTGGCTTTGGGATACAACACAGGAAGTTCCATGTAGATTTCCAAGAAATGCTGTATCCTACTAGAAAGCAGATGACAAGTTCAAAGGCAGGACTAAAGTGAAAGCACTGCACCCAAACGTGACATTGAAGGCACCTAACTGCCTGGTGGTCAAATGCCTATGTGGAAATAAAGGACATCAATCATTCATTGCCAATTCTTGCTCTCAAACTCGTGGGGTAAGAATGTGGATGTTTTTTTTTAAAACCAGCGTTATTATCATGCTAGGCTCATTCCGGAGTTCTCCGGAAAGGGCTGAATGTCACTGTGGAAGGGAGAGCTGTTGAATTTCTTCCTGTGCTCTACCCTTCTGTGTGACTGCTGACTGATGCCGACACTGCTGTGACTTGTTTTTATTGCAAGTGACAGGGAATAATGGACAACAGGGCATATACAGAGCCAGCCGAACAAATGATTCTTAAATATATCTGTATTTGTATGTACAGTGTGTTTCAAGAAATTTGATATCATTGCAGATGTAAATATCTCAGTAACTACATAGTCAAGGTAAAGGAAACTACACAGGTGTAATGCTCAACTCAATAAGATTTAGCCATAAACATATGAATAAGAAATTGAAAGGTATAAGGATGTCACAAATATGTTCAATATGCACACTGCCTATGATATGACACACACAAAACAGTAGTCCAGCTCCTGCCAAACAAGCTGCAGCATGTCTGCGGTAACAGTCTCCAGTGCAGCGATGATTCTCTGCTGGAGTTCCTTTTTGGCTTGTAGGAAGAGGGGGAACATAGATGAGGCCCTTCATGTAGCCCCAGAGAAAAAAATCACAATGGGTTAGATCTGATGAATGACATATCAACACAGAATTGCTATAGCATTCGCTGTCATCTGTCAAGACCTGGATGAGCTGCAACCCATATTGTGTCCTTCGCAAGTGTTTCCTCACCTCACGACAAGCCATACTGTTGTCATAGGAATCTGCTTTTCATTACTTGCTCTTTCTGGGGCTTCGCACAAATGTGTCCCGAACCCGCTCAACTATCTGGTCCGATACTGGTGGACGTCCAGATTCTTTTGTCCTGCACAGTCAGTCTCGTCTTTAAACTTTTTGTGCCATCTCCATATCTGCATTGCAGTTGGTGCAAATTCCCTCACAAATGCACACTGCACAGTCTTGTTCTACTATGCTTGAGCATACCCTAACACACAAAATGCCTTTTCTTTTCCAGTGAATGGCATGTCTATACCTGTAAAGACAAAAACATACCACACTACACATTGACTTTTGAGGTGTTTCTACCCATACTGTTAAATTTTCAGATCATTTGCACGAGAATTGGTAACGTTATTAGATTACGAAATGATATCAAATTTATTGAAACACCCGGTATTATTACGTCATTTTCCTCACTCTCCAGGTTAACCCAATGACAAGAATGCTGTTTACATGAAATTGGATCTTTGATTAATTTAGTTTATTTTACTTCGCATTTTGTGCCTCTTGGCTAATTTGCAAAGATGGGGGTGAGTAATGAAATAATGAAAACCAACAAGTTGCTGACCAAGGCAGTTTATTAAGATAAAAACACTTAACACGTAACGTTTCGACCCTGTATCAGGGTCTTCCTCAGACGAAGAACTAAACTAAACTGATACAGGGTCGAAACGTTACGTGTTAAGTGTTTTTATCTTAATAAACTGCCTTGGTCAGCAACTTGTTGGTTTTAATATGGAAACAAGGCTTAATTATATTACAAATGAAATAATGAAATTGATGAATGGACATTCACAAACAACCAAGCCTGAGCGGGATTCGAACCCGGTACCCTTGGCGTTGCAGCGTGATGTGATAACCACTCAGCCACAGGGTCCGGCACATGAAATTGGAGATCATGAAATGAAGCAGGGACACTTATAATAATCCACCGATTTTCGTTGTAACTGCAACACTTTTAAAAGGGTTGCAACATTTAAAAAACTACTACTTCTTATTTTTTCATTCCTGGGGGTAGAAAGAAGTCTACATGAGAATAATTTGAGAACTATTTAATGTCATTAACAGAATGTGATGTGATGAGTTTTATCCTTTGTTATTTTAAAGTGGAATAATTCAAGTATCGGTTTCAGGAGTTGGAAATGGTGGTATCGGCTCAGCCCTAATTATCTTTTTTTTTTTAAATCTGTCTTTCTGTCAGTAAAAGTTTTGTTTAAATCCGCTTTGTGCTCAGATATGCCCTTTATGGTTGGACCTACAGCTTAAAATGGAACCTGAACCACTGTGCCTCCATTGGGGATTGAACCTAGAACTTTGATTACAAGGTAGCAATATTGATTACAAGGTAGCAATAATACTTTGTGCCATCAGGGATGATGATTCTTTTAAATGCAGACAAATCTGTAGGTTGGTTAGTTTTTTGTATGATAAATTTAAAATCTTTTCATTAATCTGGATGTTGATTGCATAATATAGCCAGATGTAGGGCACACCTGGCACTGCCCTCTGACATGACCAATGTTGCCAGTATACTTCGTAATTTCGAAAAAGAAAATATACTTTTTTATGAATATGCCATAAATAAATCATCTGTAATGCAGATCGACACACATCGAAAATTTTTGCAAACGACTCCATATCTGTCTTCTGTCTTTTATCCATGTTCTTCTTTCCTTCGTACAAATACTTTTTTACACCTTAGTAGTTTTTCTCCACATTGAAGGTTCATGCAGAGAATCATTTTCTTTTGTAATGTTTTAAAAATATCCACATAGACAAAGTTGATATCCAATGCAAGGTTTATGTCTCTATCGCTTTTTGTACAAAAGTTGCATACATTCAAAGCCTAGGTTGTGTGGCTTTTCAAACACCCTGCACAAGAAATGACTAAAATGTAGCTTCTAGCTGCTACATCATGTAAAATTATTTAGCTAGTTCCAAATCAGGATAGTTCAAACCTCTAAACCCTTAACTAACTACAAATTAAATAGGTTACCCGCAATTTGTAAAAAAGCCTTTTTTTTTTTAAGCAGGCTTTTTATCACTAAAATTAATATGTGTAGTTCTCAAGCAATAGCACAGTAATTGCTACCATTTGGCTCTGGGTAAATTTTGAAAATTGTGCCTTTGTTCCCACATCCTCCCTGGACTCATAATTGCTGCACATTGTTAAAAGTGTTGATTTTTTAAAATTATTACTTGTAAAAGTGAAATATATCTGAAAAATGCAGTGGGTTAGGAGTTATAGCCTTTTTTAAAAATATCATAATTTTACGAGCATAACAAAAGACATTTTCAATCTCCGCATGATAATAATAGTAACATCATATGTATATTTTTTCGTAATTCTAGTATGTCATACCTTTATATGCATACTGAAGAGCAAAATAAGACAGAACCGATATATTGTTTGTAGTTTTCAAGAAATTACACATTAGTTGCTGCCCCATGTTGGTGAGAGAGATCTCCCATCCATCAACTAAAGGTTAATCAGTTGTATGGGTAGGGTAAGGCACCCAAGTGTCAACCTCACTTCCATGCAGTAAATTCCAGGCTGCATTCTTACAGGCTAATCCACAGCCAGGATAATTCTGTGTGGAACTCTATTACATCCTTACGTGTAACGAGTGAGTGCTCTTTACTGCCTCATCTTTTACCATAGGTATGGAAATTTTAGTTCCTAGATATTTGATTGCTTTTAGTGTTGTTAAGGGGCTTGTCTGCACATAATGTGTTTTAATTAGGAAGCCTTGTTTCATTTAAGAGCTGTCCTTCAAATTGGATTTTAGTAGGGACTTGTCCTGTATATCATGAAAAGGGGCAAATAGCCTTAGTGCTGAGTCACCCAACATTTTAATTTCAATCAGTTCTATTTGTGTCAGCCTATATAGGCATATTTTTTAATATGCCAATTTTACCAACCAAATATTTGTGTAAATAACTTGTAACTTAGTACAAAATTCTGCTGTTTTGTCATTACTTCATGCAATTTCAAAGCTGCTTTCTTCTCTGTATCACATTGTGTAATGCCTGCGGTTGCAGAAAGAGAGGGGCACGTTGTTCTATAGGAATCATTGTTATTAGCTTTTACAAATGCTACATTACGTAAGTTAGAAAATACTTGTTGTCTTCTGATTGTAAATTCAGAGAGGTCTTTTATTGGCAGAAACTTCAGCTGCTATTATTTCTCTACAGGAGTTTGATGGATCTTCCATGAATGGGAAAACACACAGGAAAGGAGAGTCTTCAAATGTAGAAGCTTCAAGTCCCTTGTCATATTCAGGAAGGTAAAGTTTCTTTTATATTTTTAAGTTCACTAGTATGGCATCTGAATTTCATATGCCATCATCTTGGCATCTGTTGCACAGGCAAAAAAATCAAGGAGGCAAGGTGGGTCCGAGCAACCCAAGTTTTCTTTCGTATAAATTTTGCATAACATTTTCCCACTGTTAAACTTCCAACATTATTTCATGTTACAACAAAATATTATTGGTGTGATGCAAATTTCATAAATGTATCAAGGTTTCTGTACGAAAACATTTTAGGTCCTTATTTCCTTAACTTTCTAATTTAAATTCTGTATTTTATTTAAAGACTACAAAACTTTTCCACACAGCAATTTTGCATACAAAGAGGCAGGAAATTACGCAGGATTCTACTCTTGAAATAGTGTAATGGTCAGCTGGAGTTTGAAGGCCCCCAAGTCAACCGTTAGGGTAACGCAGCTCAGTTGTAGGGTTTTTTTGCTGTAAGAGAACATATTAGGTTCTAAGGTAAAGCCTTAATTCTAAAGTGGAGATACCTGTAAGGCGTAGACACAATGAAACACCTTATAAATAATAAAAATTGTTTATAAATATAAGAGAGCATATTTGATATGATGGAGGAAATCTCAACCTAAGAGTTAAGGCAAGGAATCACTTGGAAGAAAGGGATAAGAGATTAGCGATACTTATAAGTTGTAGAGCAGTTCCATCTTCCATTAGCATGTAGACAGCCTGGACACGGCTGGGTGGTTAGCCATCTAGGTGTGGAGAACGGCAGCGCCTCCAGCTACACCTTAGATCTATCACTCGACTTCCACACACCTAGTCTTGCGACTAGGGTATTTATACGTCGGGTGTGGTTTTGGTAACCTTGTTCAAGGCTACTGTCCTCATCTTGCATCAGCTTGGGTATTTTTACTCGTCGAGACTAAGGTCGGCCTCTGGAAGTCTGGAAGGCCAAGGTTGGGCGATTGTATCAGGTGGCCTTGGCATTGAGTGATCAGGGCTGCAGGGAGTGACATCACTCATAGTAACAGCTGAGCTCACGGCCACAGGGAGTCACATCGCTCATGATAACAGCTGCAGCAACTTTCGGTAGAGACCACAGCTTCCTGTGGTTACTGACCTTACTTCTGGCAAGGCTATAGCGTGCACGTGGAAAGTGTTGACTTTCGATGATGCAATCCACCATGCTTCCTGTTGTGAACCGCACCGAACTAAGGTGACTAAGTTTACTGGATCTATGTACACGCAAAATGTGCATGTTACAATAGGCACATCAGCAATGTGGAGTCCTATCACCCAGTTGAACATATTGTCCAGCATTCCTGTGTGGATTGATTGAAATCAGGGTGATTTACATCGTAATTTAAATTACTTTAAATAAATAATTTATAGAATAATATACATAAGGATTTCGTAGATATCAGAATCACTTTTGGTGAAAGTACATTACTCTCATAGTCATTTAATGGTCTTCATTAGCTCAAGAAAGGAAACCAAATATATTTACTGATGGGTGTGAAGCTCATGTGAAAGGAAATATAATATGTAAAATGTACACACACTTAAATTTCTCTTTATTTAAAATTCAATAATTTTTATAGGCAAAAATAGGAAACATTTTGTGTAGAATAATGTACAAAATACTAATCATGTTATACTAACTAACTAACTACCTCCCTAGCCTTCTTAAAGCCAAAGGTTCATGGCTGCAGCAACACAGGCCTTCCATCTTTCCCTATCTTGAGCAAGTTCTATATACTCTTTTCCATCCCTACCGAATTCCCTTAGGTCCATCTCAACGTTGTCCCTCCATCTTCGTATTTTCCTTCCTACAGGTCTCTTACCATCAGGTTTCCCAACAAGAATCCTGTAAACTCCTCTTTCCTCTCCCATTCTTGCCACATGGCCTGCCCATCTAAGTCTTCTTGATTTAATTATTCTAATAATATCTGGACATGAATACAAATTATGTAGTTCTAAATTATGTAACCTTCTCCACTCACCTGTCTCCTCATCCCTTTTAGGTCGAAAGATTTTCCTAAGGATCTTATTTTCAAATACTCTCAATTTATGTTCCTCTTTCAATGTAAGGGACCAAGTTTCACATCCATATAATACTACAGGCAAAATTACTGTTTTGTATATTTTAACTTTTAGTTTCTTAGATATTAAACGAGAAGACAAAAGTTTATGAAGAGAGAAGTAACATGCATTTCCTGAATTAAGCCTACTTTTTATTTCCTCTTTAATATAATTTTCATTTGTTAATATTACTCCTAAGTATTTGAATTTGGAAACTGGTTCAAACGAGTTGTTATCAATAATTAGATTTTGATTATTACCTAACACTTGGTTTCGGCCTGTAAGCATATATTTAGTTTTCTCTTTGTTAACTTCCAAACCTATCTCTTTAGCAGTTTTGAAAAATATTTTAGCATTATTCTTAATTGTATTCACATCATCCCCCAGTAAGTCTACATCGTCTGCATATGCTAACAACTGAGTCACACCATTTAATTTTAGTCCTTCTTTAGTTTCTTTTACCTTCCTAACAGCATATTCTAAGGCAAAATTAAAGAGCAATGGAGATAATGCATCTCCTTGTTTTAACCCATCATGAATTGTAAATTTGTCAGACATATTAATACCCACACGAATTTTACTTTCTGTTTCACTGGTGCATATTTTTATCATACTAACAAGCTTCTTAGGTATTCCAAACTCTACTAATATATTATATAATTTATCTCTTTTGACCGAATCATATGCTTTTTTGAAATCAATGAATAGCTGATGGACATTTTGATTATATTCCCACTTTTTTTCAAGTGTCTGTCTGATGTGAAAAATTTGATCTGTTACGTTTAAATCCACATTGATAATCACCTATAATTTCATTAGCATATGGGGTTAGTCTTGTTAAAAGAATGTTAGATAATATTTTATATGTTGTTGAGAGTAGAGAAATTCCACGGTAATTATTGCAGTTCATTTTATCACCTTTTTTAAACACAGGAACAATTATGGATTCTTTCCATTGTTGAGGGATTTCTTCTTTATTCCATATTAAACAAATTAATTTATGAATTTGACATATTAATGAATTTCCACCATATTTAATTAACTCAGCTGGTATTAAATCAATGCCAGGTGCTTTGTTATTCTTTAGCCTTTTAATAGCATCCTTAACTTCAGTCAAGTTAGGTTCTGGAACTAAAGGTTCTGCTGTGTGGACTTCATTTACTTCTGATTTATCTCCTACATGGACATTTAAAAGGTCATTAAAGTACTTCTTCCATCTATTTAGAATATCGCTTGGGTCAGCTAGAAAATCACCGTCTTTATCTTTTATCAAGTTTACTTTAGGTTGCCACCCCTTTCTAAACTCATTTACACCTTTATATAAATCTCGGATATTTTTATTTTTGCTGTTTGTTTCAATTTCGTTAATTTTGCTTTTCAAGTAATCTCTTTTTTACTTCTAAACGTGTGGTTAACTTCTCGCTTTATTCTATTATAATTGTTTAGATTTGTATCATCAGAGTTATTTAACCACCTAAGTCTAGCCTGATTTCTTATTTCTATTAGATTATGACATTCATTATCAAACCATGGCTTACTTTTTCTTGGTTTATGTTATCCTATACTTTCTTTAGCTGCTGATTCTATTGCATTACGTATGTGCTTCCAATTCTTATTTACGTCTGTTTCATTTATATTTTCATCATCATTTAAATCCTGCAAAACATCAAATCTATTTGACAGTTTAATTTGGTAATCTTTCTTAATTCTTTCATCAGTAAACTTTCCTGTATCAAATTTTATAACTTTTAGATTTTGTTGCTTATGATTTATCACTGAGAGTCTTTCTCTTAATTTAGCAATTACTAAATAATGGTCACTGGCACAGTCAGCACCTCTATGTGTACGAACGTCAATGATACTAGTATGCCTTCTCTTATCAATGAGAATATGATCTATCTGATTATGAGTTTTACCATCTGGAGAAGACCAGGTATATTTATGGATATCTTTATGTTTAAAAGTGGTACTTTTCACAATTAAATTCTTTGAGGTTGCAAAAGTAATCAATCTTATACCATTATCATTACTTAATTCATGAAGACTAATCATGTTATACATATCATTAAACTGTAAATATACATGGCAGCTGATATTTTGCATGCAATCGTTAAAAAAATTGCCAAAATTCATCTACAAAGACTAGAGAAAGTAATTTAAGTCACAATTATATAGTACATCCAGAATTTTTCATTTTCACTGGAAGAAAAGTTACTGAAATTATTATAGTTTCATTAACACGATCAACAAGCATTTCCGTAGTAGATTCATATGTATATTTACATAATTTTTTTTATTTGCTTTAATCAAACTGTTTAAATATTTTACAAGGCCATTTACTAGAAAAAGTCTTTCTATAAAAACATTATCTGTATGTATGGTGCCAGAAACCAATTGAGCCATTTTAAGCATGTTTTTTTTTTAAATCAAATAAATCGATTTAAATAAGAAAAAAATCTGATGTAAATTTTAAAAATCATGAAAAATATTATTTTAAATAAAAATCATGATTTTTATCCATGCTGGCCTTTACTATATTTCAGTATTTCTTCTTTTGAACAAAAATGAATTAAGAAAAATGCATGGTATATTATGATGTAAAATGCAAAAAAGAAAAATAAATAAATAAATAAATAGAATCCTCTTTTAATGGTGACCCTCTTTACCCAACAAGATGGCTCGCTCGTGTGTTGCCAATTTTAAGGACAATACAGCATAGTGGACTTGTTCTCTCTGCTCTTGAACTTATGAAAAACAGAGCAGCAGAATGGCTTGTGGACTATCGGAATATTTCACAAAAGGTTACGCTTTCCCAACAGTGTTTACACACTTCATTTCCTGCAAATTCCGGTTGTTTTTTTTTCAGTCCTTTGGAATATCTTACCTGGAATCTGCAAGGTATTGCAGGTGCATTTTCAGCTGTACAGTTATTGTTTCAAGAGAAAAGACGAGAATTGAGAGAGAGCACATCTTTAACATTTGGAGGATGTCTGGTATACCTGTCTTACCACCTCCATGTGGCAGCAAGTAAAACTATAATAATTATGTGATATATAATTCAGTTCTGTTTTTTTTATTTATTTATATAGATATGAACGTATGAATGACATACTCAAATCACAAATCAATACAATGCAATTTTACTGTTATTAAAAAATTGAGTTTGAAAATGTCGATTTTCCTCCATAACATATTATGGGATATGTTTTATAAATGGGCTACTAATTTCTCTTCAACCACCACTTATTTTCTTTTCCATGAAAAGGAAAGAACATGTTCACAACCAGTAGCGTAACTAACATGCTCTGTGCCCTCCTGCAACTTTCAGTTAAAAGAAAGCTTTCTTTTCTAAATATTGATTCACACCTACATTTATATTTATGTTATACATTTACATTATATTACACTTACATATACTAAAATTGCCGTTATTTGGTCTGAAACTTCAATAAATCCAAAAAATGTCTCCCCTACTAGAATATTTTCTTCAGGTTTAATATTCACGTATATTGTTACAGCTGACATTTCATGAATTTTAGTAATATCTTGGGCTGTACACAATATAAAAGGAGGGGGGAATGGTTCCTTTAGAATGTCATCTATTATGCCATTCAACACCTGTTTCGATGCCAGTGTAATAAGTTCACTTTGAATAGCAGGACCTAAGTATTTGTCTCGGTTTTCTAATTTTCAATGCGAGTTTTAAGAAGTGGGACATATCTCGCTAACAAGTCAATGATGTTAAGAAAATTCCCTAACTACTTAGAACATTCGTTACATCTTCTGGATGTCCCCTGAGAGCCAATTTACAGATGGAATGTTATTATTACATCTAAAATTATTTCAGTTGTAGCACTAATGCTGCCAAGTTTATCAAGGTTCTTTGCCCTTTCTTCCTCTTCAGTTTTCCTTTTTCGAAATTCAACACCACTGGATTTTTCTTTCTAAACCTTTCTCACTTCATTAACTATAACAACTATGTTAGAAACTTAACAACACATGGGAGCAGTACAGTTTCGGCAAACCTTGCTGAAACACAGGTGGTAAGTAGCGGCAGGGAGGGGTGTGTGAAAGTGTTGAAAGCACATTTTCTTGCCTGTTGTCTATCCTTCGGCGACGTAATCAATGACTTGAACTATTCAACTAATGCAGGTTTTCTTCTAATGTGGTAATTTGCTTTCTACTTTTCTAGAGATTAAAAATTTTCTGTTTGCAGTTGTAGGAGCATAAAAATACAACATACGTATTTGGTTGAAAATATATTTTAACGCCGATAGGAAAACTTTTCAGCACTATCAGACTTTTCTTAATTTATCATTCTTGCTGCACCCCCAAAGCTCATACGCCCCCTCCCCCACAACATGTGGATTATGTGGGTGTTATTTATGCCCCTGTTCACAATTTGCAACAATTAGGGTTTCAGTGGAAACATCAAATTTTCAAAATTTTTCATATTTTCCTCTTTTCTTCCAAAATTGGGAAACAGGCATTACATGTCCTCAATCAGTTGTCTTTTGTTGTGCTTCCCTGCAAATTTGGTTCGTCCTGCATCCCTAGAACCAATGCTAGAAGTGATTTTTTTCTCTGGAATCTTGAAACACTGCTGCTCTTACTTATTGTTATTATTTTTCTTCCCAAAAAAGTGTTAGCTTACTTTTGAACACAACTTTGCATGGTTGTACCCAGTTGGAAATTTTTCCAATTAGTTCCGATAGGCAATATGAGTTTTTAGACACACTATCGGAACCAATTGGTCAGTTGTAATGAATTTTGTTCAATTGGGAAGTATTTTATCGTTTTCAGAAAGACTACTATCATAAGTAATGAAAAATTCTTGTCTATACAACTGTAAATGCAATAGAGAAATCCTCAATAGAGAAAAATGCCAAGTAAAATGTTGGACACAGCAGCCAGTGAGATTGAAAGGAGGTTCAGTATAAACCACAAAGAATAAAGGCATCTGGATATTGAAGCTATGCTCCTTACTTCCTGACTGGGGAAATAGGTGACAATACTGGCCTGTCCTCAATTTCATCAGCCTTTGCTACCTCTTCAGCTTCAAAGTTCAAATCACAACTCGCTCAGGCAGTTGTAGGCAAATAAATAACATGTACCCTGAGGAAGCTGCTAATGTGTGTCAAATATGTAAGGGAAAATATTGACACCAATATATATATCCTGAAAGATTTCATTGAACATTGTGATAGAAGGAAAGTCAAGTAGAATTTGAAAATATTCCACTGTTTTATCAAATCAGGATTTGTAATTTTTTTATTTGTACTTGTAAGCATGTGTGTGTTACTTGATAATGCATTGCTGTGACTGGAAGCTACAGTGTTATTATTTATATCATGTGTAACAAACATTTATGCATGCATGCATGTGCTTGGTGTGTCAGAGAGAGAGAGAGAGAGCATGTGTAAAGGATTATGGGAATACAATAAGTAAGGTAACCTGCATAATATCGGATACCTGCCCAATATCGAATACCCTTGTTTCTCGGATCGTGGATGTTGCCATCTGCAGCAATTCACTTAACTATGTCCATCGATTGCCTCCATTGTAAGTGGGAACGCTGTTGAGCACACTGTGCCTCCACGAACGACGAAAACAGATATTTTCAGTTTCTGAATTTTTGGAAGAATTTAATCATCAAAGGTTTTCACATTGAAGGTAAGGAGAAACTATAGCTTACCTATATTTCATAGAAAGATGGAATAATATAGTATGTTGATATGCTGGTCCTCTTCCAGTAAATGTCTTTGTTTGATATTAAGGTTATATTTCCAACAAGGTCGCATTCGGCCTAATATCGGATAGGGAGGCATGCCAAATATCAGATATATGTATGACAGCAGGGATGAGGAGTGGATTCGTTGCACCCATTGCCTTCAGTGGGCACATGAATTATGTGCTGATAGTGACAACTGGAAGATATATGTATGTGATTTCTGTGAAGCATAACAAGTCATTCAATGCTCTTTTGTACTAATCATACTTTTGTGATCCTTGTTATTTTTTAACATTTGCAAACCTCCAGCAAAATAAATAATAGAATGCTTCTATCAGGAGATGTAATTTTATTTCAAATATAATGTTAATATACAGGGTGACTGGTAAATAGATGTATTTCCTGAAAGTGATTAAAGTAGAGACAATTTGCAATAAATTTGACCATATGATACCCCGTCCGAAAATTAGTAGTTTTCGAGATAATCAAATTTCTATTGTTTTTTTTAAAAAATGACAATTTTCCACATAAAAAGATGAATTGAGGAAAAACTGCTCATTGTATGGAACTTATTTCAGCGTTTTCTGATTGCTAACAAATAAATGGTTCGTTGAAAAAAAAGTTTTTCCCAAATAACAATCACATGTAAGTAACGGGTGGGTCTAAACTTACAAGTGATGATTAAAAAATTCACTCTTAGTTTACTTGGCAACGTATTAATAACAAAAATGGTATGACACGAAGAGTACAAATAACTTAAATTACTTCCTTGTGACATCTGCTATCCAACAAGGTACAAATGTTGCTAACATTCACATTTGTGTACAAGAAATAATACTTCATTCATCTTCATGTGAATGGAATCAATTAACAATACAATTAAAGAACATTATATGTCTTGCTCAAAGTGGGCACCTCCATTACGAATGCACGCACGCAGGTTTTTACGGACATTTGTTCTCTTAACTAGTGATGTGATGGCATCCTTGATGTGTTGACCAGCTGTTAAGATCCTCTCCCTGAGCTCTTATTGCGAGTTTACCGGTGTCTTGTAAACTAAGTCTTTCATGTGGCTCCAAATGTGAAAGTCGCAAGGCATCAAATCGATCGGGGGATCGGTCTGGGCAGCCATCATGCTGGTAAATCATGTCACGTCTTGTAGCTAGAGGCACATCCTCCAACAACATTGCCATCCCGTTCCACAAGAAATGTTCATAAGTGATGCCTTTTAAGATTTGGGGCAGGAAAAATGGCTCGATCAAATGATTGTTTATTACGCCAATCCATACTTCTGCCTGGGCATGCGACTGTGGCTGGATGAAAATTACCCAAAGAAATGGATTGGCCGAGGTGGCTCGATTCCCTGGCCGGTTCGATCCCCCGATTTGACGCCTTGCGACTTTCACATTTGGAGCAACATGACAAGACACCGGTAAACTTGCAAGAAGAGCTCAGGGAGAGGATCTTTACAGCTGGTCAACACATCAAGGACATCATCACATTACGAGTTAAGAGACCAAATGTCGGTAAAAACCTGCGTGCCTGCATTCGTAACTGAGGTGCCCACTTTGAGCAAGACGTGTAATGTTCTTTAATTGTATTGTTCATTAATTCCATTCACATGAAGATGAATGAAGTATTATTTCTTGTACACAAATGTGAATGTTAGCAACATTTGTACCTTGTTGGATAGCTGATGACACAAGGAAGTAATTAAAGTAATTTGTACGCTTCGTGTCCTACCATTTTTGTTATTAATACGTTGCCAAGTAAACTAAGAGTGCAATTTTTTATCATCACTTGTAAGTTTAGACCCACCCTTTACTTACATGTGATTGTTATTTGGGAAAAACTTTTTTTTCAACGAACCACTTATTTGTTAGCTATCAGAAAACGCTGAAATAAGTTCCATACAATGAGCAGTTTTTTCTCAATTCATCTTTTTATGTGGAAAATTGTCATTTTCTTAAAAAAAACAATTGAAATTCGATTATCTCAAAAACTATTAATTTTCGGACGGGGTATCATATGGTCAAATTTATTGCAAATTGTCTCTACTTTAACCCCTTTCAGGGAATACATCTAATTACCAGTCACCCTGTATATATTATATAATGTTAAATTCCTGTCCAATATTAGGCATAGCCACTATCCGATATTAGGACTGCTTTTTTCGATTCCTCAAATTTGCATTGGTTTTAATTTTGTACTGTACCATATAGAATTGAACAATAAGGGAGATAAACACATCACAAGGCAAAAGGTAATGTACCAATAGTTCATATTACCAAAAATTACGCATTTCTGTTCATTTTCGTGGGTTAATTTCGTGTTGATTTAAAAAAGTATCCGATATTGTGCAGGTTTGCCTTATTATAAACAGAATATTATAATCAATTTCTCAATAAAATGTTACATATAAAGTATTATGTTGTATAATTAAAATATAGTGAATTTTTTTGTCCAGCTAATAAAGTTTGATGTATTAGATGTTTCTGACAGGAGATTGTTTCCATAAGCTGGCAACACTGCCGCTCTTATACATTGTTATTATTTTTTCCCAAAGAAGTTGTTGTTATTTTTTCCCAAAGAAGTATCAGCCTATTTTCGACGAATCTTTGCATGATTGTAGGAATGTACCACTGCTAGATACAACATTTTTTTCAATTATTTTGGTCTATTTTGGTGGCTACAAAGGCATGCCAAATACCTATTTTTTTATTTCGATTTTCTTCTTCTTTTTCCTCTAACTTCCATTATATGGAGATACAATGTATGGATTCCAACTCTTCATAAAAGCCTGGTCATTCCAAAAAAAGAAACAAAACAAACTTTATCTGTACAGCAACTAGTTCTCCTGCTACAATTTTTTTTTTTTTTAATATCACAGCAAAATTGAAAAGCGCATTCTTGAAATGTTCCCGTCCATAGATGCTTAAAGGAGAGAAAGTCTATAGTCTGCTAAAGGTTAATTCTCAGCCCCTAAAGTAATTCACCTATTATACTTTACTGTTCTGATTGTTCAAATTGGAACCTTCACTCACATGTTTTGACCAACCTGAAAGAAGGTAAAATACCTGGCTAGCAGATAATGAAACATAAAGAAGCAGCACATTGGTCACTGCATGCTTCTTCATATGAACTGAAGAAAAAATTACACTGAAGCAAAGGAAATAATGTGTTCCACGTTTGGGTGAGGATGTCGTAACATACAACACCTGCAGGAAGTGGTTTCATCAATTCAGGGGGGAAGGGAGTTCAATTTGAAAGATGAACAGCATCCTGGACAGTCAAAGAGTGTGATGGATGAAGAATTGGAGCACCTGTTCAACAGAAATCGAAAATTTAAAATCAACTGATTTGTTTGAGTAATGGATGTGTTCAGTGGCAAAATAGGGGTGACAGTAGCAAGTATTCATGATGGTTGCGGTAAACGCAGTTTAAAATTACTTACGTGAAGTTTAGAAAATTCTGCACTTCCACGTTGCACAATTTAATGGTTAAATCCTATTAATTTCGAAGATCCACTGTCTTCATTCACAAAAGGGTATGACGTTTGACACACAGCTGCATAGAAGATGACCTCCATGATGAAATAGCATGCATAACTGAAATAGGACTAAACAACGGTTACACCGAGCGCCAACTATCCATGTGGTGTGCAAAAATAGAAGCCCAGCTCAGACACCCAAGAAACAGAGACCTAAACCCAAATGGATTGCTTTTCCATACTACCCCACCACATCTGGCAAATTTGCCAAGGCCCTCAAACCTTTCAACATCCGAGTGGCACACAAACCCATATCCCAAATCGGAAGAGCACTACCCAACTTCAAGAGATACTACCTACCCAAACTTGCATACCCTGTGTCTACAAGACCACATGCCAATGCAACAACACCTACATTGGCAGAACCATCCGCACTGTCCAAGAACGGATTAACGAACACGTAACAGATGCCAAAAATGACACACCAAAATCAGGCCTCTCTCAACACCTCCACTCCACTAACCACACCATCTCCTCCATATCCATACTTCACCCAACCAGCTCTGTCATAGAAAACACTGTCAAAGAAACCCATGCTATCATCCAACAGAAACCAGCACTGAACCTGGACAATGGACAGGCACACCCAACTTGGCACCATGTCCTCAGAAAGATCCCCGACCTGAAAAAGAAATGATGCGGTGCACATACTGGACCCCCCCCCCTCCAGGTACGCGGGGAACAGGAACTGCACCATGCCGAGCAGCACAGCCCAGCCCCCCCCCCCCCCAACCACCAACTGGCAATGCCACCTGACAACAGGAAGCAGACGATGCAAACCAGGATGCACGGGAGAAATTGCAATTACCGCCGCCCGGGAACAAACAATGCAGTGACGTGGTACCATCTCCGCTTCAAATGCAGTACCCTTTTGTGAATGAAGAGAGTGGATCTTCGAAATTAATAGGATTTAACCATTAAATTGTGCAAAGTGCAAGTGCGGAATTTTCTAAATTTCAGGTAGGTAGCAAATATGTTTGGCGCAAGAAGCGGGCTGCTGGAAAATCATCTGCTGCAGAAACAACAATGAATCAAAACTTCACTGTTTTCTGCTTCTCGTCAAAAAAGTCAATTACGTTCTGCAGAACTCTTTCAGTTCCACTTCGAAATGGTTTGTTACCAGGTGTAAGAGTCATCACAAATCACAAACACAACACAGCAAACGAAAACAAACTAAACAAGCGAACGCATTCAAACGAAATACCGCAGCATTGTTTATAGCGTGCTTCTACCTGCTTCCCCTGTCGCATTTGGAATAGTCCATCCCAGAGGATTTCGTCTCCCTTGGCCGGACTCTATGGTATTATTAGTACTGTCTTAAAGTAGACCACTTAGTGGTAGGTACATAAAATTTGTGCTGTGTTAAGTGATTGACTTGTGCTGTCCACGAAACACGTGATTCCTCTGTAGATAGTAATCGTTCCTGCACATTAATTTTCAGAGAGCACTCAAAGCATGTGGAGATGCGGAATGTCTGGTCTGCTGAAACAGGAGATAGAATCTGCGAGAAAGAAACTGATGGTGAACACATTGAAAAATCCTCAACCTTAAGCTCAGAAAGAGAAGTTAGAAGTAACCCAAAACCATCATCCATGGAATTTGGAAACACGGCTGTTGATGACCAGGAGCACCGGAGTTCAGACACCAAGTATCCGTCAGGAACTATCTTGGATCGTTCCTTTGAGCAGCTTCTGAAATCGGCTCTGAATGACATTCTGAACGATTATGGACCGGAATTTGCAAGCCATTATCTGAGCAATTTTGCAGTAGAAATCATCAGTGAGGAATTTAAGAAAGCAATATTCGAAGGTGATCTTCTGCAGTCTGCTGTGAAGGCTGTGATTTCTTTGTCGGCAGCAAAGGATTCTCCCTCGCACATGATTGAGAATGCTGCCAGTGCAACGGCTGTCAAGTGGAAAGGAAAGTTTCTTGAGAGCATGGGTGATGCTCTGGCAGAGAGGAGAATGAAAGACCGGAGTACGATGACTGAGAGTTGTGCTGGGAATCAGATGAATCTGTGTGATGTTGTTTCTTGCTCGAAACCACCGTGTGAAAGCTCGGATCCCACCAGGGTCATGTCTGCCACCCATCAGCATGTGGATGTAGTGCAAAGTATCAATTTTCCTTCAGCAGATGATGATCCTCGGGGTAAGATTGGGAACTGCATAGACAAGAACACGCAAACAGCTTCATATGGTCCTATTATATACAAGAATATATGTTCTGATTTGTAAATGCCTTGTTAGTGTTGCTTCACAAATGTACACTTTCATAAATATGTATACAGGTCATTTACATTAAACTAGGGCATGTTTGTAACTGGAGGATCCTAATTAATGTGCCTATTTTAGGTTTCATAGCTGAAAATTGTTGATCTCCAAATGGGAAAGTTGTAACTTTAAATGGCAGAAGCCATTTTGCTCTGTTACGTAAGAAAATATTATTATCAACATGGTAGCAGTTTTTCATGATGCAATAAGTTCCTTATGCTGTAATAGACAGAAAGTTGTGATATTTGAGTCAGTAGTATTATTTTTATGGCTCATAATAATATTTTTCGGATGTAAACTATGTAGCTTGTATGCAAACATATGCACAACCTTAAAAAAAAATATTAAATTGTATTATTCTGTTCTGTAATGCAAGGGCTGCGAGACAAATCAATTAAGTTGTAATGCAAGATATCCTAAGGCCTGCTTTAGATGGAAGTATCAGTTAGTTAAATCATATCAATTTACAAGTTTTTGTTTAATAAGTAATACATTTAAAGAAGAAGATATATATAATATAAAAGAGGAGCTGTGTTTTCACTTTTCAGTAAACAGCTCTCCGCTTTTAAGAATGTCAAGTGGTACATTGTTTACCTAAAGCTTGGCTGCCATTACATCTGCACTTCATGATGCAGAGCTCTCTTCTGATTGGTTAAGCTACACAAGATGCTAAGAAAATTATGATTGATTCTATCTGTAAAATATGCCAATGGAATATCCTGTGGCCTCAAAATGCTATGAAATTTCTTCACTTTCCGTTGTAAAATTTGAATGTAGCAGAAATGTTAAAATATATGCTTTTGTCTAAAGCGGACCTAAAAGTGTGCATATTAGCGACAAACTTTTGTACATTTATAACAATGATAAGTGTATATTTTAGGCATTCCAGAATGTTTTCAACAAATGAATGTGTGGGACCAATTTGTTAAGAAGTGCTTAATTGTAGTCATGTGCTAGGAAATTATTATTAGATAGAAAGGAGAGCAACACCTCAGGTGAAAATCACCTGTTTTAGTTGGATTATTGCTTGTTTAACAATGAAAATTTATTGAAATATTAATGAGAAATTGGTTAGAATTTTCTTAAGTTTAGCTTTCTTTATTTTGCCTCCTTCAATTTAGTTTTCTTTTTGTAACACACACACACACACAACTTAACATTGCATAGAATATAAAACTGTTATATTCTGTCTATAGTGCAGGGTCATTTGGTGGAAATTTTTTTTTAGATTGAAGGATGTTATTCAAATGTACCATTCACTAGCTCTGTGTGATAGGTTCATAAAATGTAATTTACAATTTGGCAACCTGTAAACATCCAATTTTCCCAATCGATAACAACCTAAATGCTTGATGAAATGCCACAAGAAAAGGAAATGCAGTGTTTGTAAAATGTAGTTTATTTGATTTTATTATTTTTGAAGGTGAAAGTAACAAATTAAGGTTTTTTATACCATATTATGCAAAAAACATATTATACATGGAGGGACAAGTTAATTGAAAAGATTTGGAGATGCTGCATTCATTCAGTTGCAATATTTAACCATTTTTTTCACTTTTAGTTTTGAATTAATGAATTACTGACATGGTTGCAAGAGTGCTTTACAGTTTAGTAAACTCTCCATTAAAAAAAACTATGGGGCGAAGTGCTGTTTAACTTATACTGTAGTGAATGCTACATGTTTTTCACATTTCGTAACTATTATTGCATTATGTCAAATTGATATCATAGATGCCTGTACTTGTGTAATTTCCATTCTGCTACTACAGTTGATATTAGGCTATATTGTTTTTCTTTTGCATTGTTAATATGCAGGATACTGAAATTGAATGTAGTACCAAAAGAAATATATATGTGAGAAAATGTTGTGGCTTAATTACACATTGAATAAAGACTAGAAATTTCTACATAAAGTGGGAATTACTTTATAGTAATAGCCATCCGATCACTTAATTTAAATGTAAGTAATAATAATTTTTGTTACCATTGACATCTGCAAACAGTGGTATGCATGTGTGTGTGTGTGTTGTGTATGAAGTAACTAATGTGATATTTTGCTGTGATTTCTACTTTATTTAAAATAAATTTTATGGAAAATACAGGTTTCTGTAATTTTTTTGAAGCTATGTATTTTAGAGAGAGGAAAAGATTTTGATGTATGAAAATTTTGGTTTTATTTACTTGCCAATTCTTTTTGACACTTACATGGGGCTTAACCCTAGAACACTATTGTCCCCCAATATTACATTGTAACTAGCGCTATGTAAATTTTACGTACATGGAGAAATTGATTTTCTTTTTTAACATTATTTTGTCTATTTTCCTTATATTTCGTCATATAAAAATGTATAAACATGGTCTTAATATTGAATATTTTAATAGAATGTCTTCATTGACAAGCCTCTACGTACATTAAGAATGGAGGCGAAAAGATCAAACAATGAAAAACAAACAATTTATAACACTGTAAATAAGGAATGAATGTAATTTTAACGTTTTACGAGAAATAGTGCATGATTCTAAACTTTTGTTTTTCAAAATCTGTCAAAATCGAATTGACGAATGTCAAAATTACGTGGAAGATTTTTCTCGTTTCACTAGAGCTGCATGAAATTGACGTACAGTGCACAACATAACATACAAAATCAAGATGTTCAGCGCTTGCACCCTCCTTACCACGTGCTGCCTTATGTCCGACAGACAACTTGAGGCACAGCTAGGTGGAGGGGTGAGTGGGTGAGTGGGTGCAAGGTAGGAGGTAGGGGAGGGATTTGAGTGCAATGCATACATAAATTTTATGTACGTTAGTGTTCTAGGGTTAAACAGTGCTGCCACTTTTATTTAGAAATGCTATGTATTTACAGAACACTGCTGAATTTCGAAAAGTGATAAAGGCAGCTTCCATATTTTAAACAAAAGTTCATGGTAATCTATACTATGATTTGTTTATTTGGAACTTAACAAGCCACATTACAATATATAATGCAATCAAAAATAAACTACTATACAAGTTAGGTAAGTAAGTAAGTACAGTAAGATTTGTTTGACAGTGTTTTTATTACTGACGTCTTAAATTTCTTGAATGATGCATAATGTATTACTATTCTATTTAACTTTTAACCTATAGGGGACAGGATGATGTCTTTCTGGCTACACTGCTGTACTGACGCAATTTGTTTTCTTCTTTTGGAAGGCTGGCCACCATGTGGCAGCAATTAACGTAAAATATTTTAAAAACTACACATGATATTTCAGTTCAGTCTTTTTTGATCATTAGTATACATGTGAATGTATGACATACTCGAATTACAAAACAAAATATATATATATATTGTCAATGTTACTAACAAGAGAAGTTTGAAGAAGTTCTTTGTTTTCTTCTGATTATTATTGGGTGGATCTTATAAAATAGATAACGCCTCAAGCACAGCTTTTTGCTGATATATTTTACTTTTACATGTAATATTGAGAACAATGGAACATTTTAAACAACATGCAACAATTAGGGGTCCAGGAGGAAATGCCCAATTTTCAAAGTTTCCCATAAATTACAAATTTTGAAAACTTTGCATAATTTCAGAGATATTTTACCAAAATACGGGGACAGGCATTACATATCCTCAAAGTGTAGTGTTTTATTGTATTTGCTTGCAAATTTGGTCCATCCGGCATCTATAAGACTGTCACCAGAAGCAAGATTTCTGTAAGCTGGCAACATTGCTGCTCATATATACAGGGTGATTTCTAATTATATATATTCCCTGAAAGGGGTTAAAGTAGAGGCAATTTGCATTAAATTTGACTATGATACCCCTTCCGAAAATTAGTAGTTTTCGAGATAATCTAATTTCTATTGTTTTTTTTTTTAAATGACAATTTTCCATAAAAGATGAATTGAGACATTTAAACCCACGATTGGTAAAGAAAGTCTTCATGAATTAAGTAATGATAATGGTATACGATTGATTACTTTTGCAACCTCAAAGAATTTAATTGTGAAAAGTACCACTTTTAAACATAAAGATATCCATAAATATACCTGGTCTTCTCCAGATGGTAAAACTCATAATCAGATAGATCATATTCTCATTGATAAGAGAAGGCATAAAAAAAAAAAAAAGGTAAAGTGTTCCCCTGTGCATAGCACCACGCCATGAAGGCGTATAGGGGGTGTGGGGGTAACGCCCCACACTTTCTTGATCCAGTCGTGAGTGGGGTGATGTGATCAGCATCACGCCCCTGACCGCCTTTACCCCCCAGGGTTTCCCCCAGGTACCCATGTTATTCGATGCTGGGTGGGCGCCGGGGCCGCTTCCAGGCATACTAGTATCATTGATGTTCGTACACATAGAGGTGCTGACTGTGCCAGTGACCATTATTTAGTAATTGCTAAATTAAGAGAAAGACTCTCAGTGATAAATCATAAGCAACAAAATCTAAAAGTTCTAAAATTTGATACAGGAAAGTTTGCTGATGAAAGAATTACGAAAGATTACCAAATTAAACTGTCAAATAGATTTGATGTTTTGCAGGATTTAAATGATGACGAAAATATAAATGAAACAGACGTAAATAAGAATTGGGAGCACATACGTAATGCAATAGAATCAGCAGCTAAAGAAAGTATAGGATACCATAAACCGAGAAAAAGTAAGCCATGGTTTGATAATGAATGTCATAATCTAATAGAAATAAGAAATCAGGCTAGACTTAGGTGGTTAAATAACTCTGATGATACAAATCTAAACAATTATAATAGAATAAAGCGAGAAGTTAACCACACGTTTAGAAGTAAAAAAGAGATTACTTGAAAAGCAAAATTAACGAAATTGAAACAAACAGCAAAAATAAAAATATCTGAGATTTATATAAAGGTGTAAATGAGTTTAGAAAGGGGTGGCAACCTAAAGTAAACTTGATAAAAGATAAAGATGGTGATTTTCTAGCTGACCCAAGCGATATTCTAAATAGATGGAAGAACTACTTTAATGACCTTTTAAATGTCCATGTAGGAGATAAGTCAGAAGTAAATGAAGTCCACACAGCAGAACCTTTAGTTCCAGAACCTAACTTGACTGAAGTTAAGGATGCTATTAAAAGGCTAAAGAATAACAAAGCACCTGGCATTGATTTAATACCAGCTGAGTTAATTAAATATGGTGGAAATTCATTAATATGTCAAATTCATAAATTAATTTGTTTAATATGGAATAAAGAAGAAATCCCTCAACAATGGAAAGAATCCATAATTGTTCCTGTGTTTAAAAAAGGTGATAAAATGAACTGCAATAATTACCGTGGAATTTCTCTACTCTCAACAACATATAAAATATTATCTAACATTCTTTTAACAAGATTAACCCCATATGCTAATGAAATTATAGATGATTATCAATGTGGATTTAAACGTAACAGATCAACTACAGATCAAATTTTTCACATCAGACAGACACTTGAAAAAAAGTGGGAATATAATCAAAATGTCCATCAGCTATTCATTGATTTCAAAAAAGCATATGATTCGGTCAAAAGAGATAAATTATATAATATATTAGTAGAGTTTGGAATACCTAAGAAGCTTGTTAGTATGATAAAAATATGCACCAGTGAAACAGAAAGTAAAATTCGTGTGGGTATTAATATGTCTGACAAATTTACAATTCATGATGGGTTAAAACAAGGAGATGCATTATCTCCATTGCTCTTTAATTTTGCCTTAGAATATGCTGTTAGGAAGGTAAAAGAAACTAAAGAAGGACTAAAATTAAATGGTGTGACTCAGTTGTTAGCATATGCAGACGATGTAGACTTACTGGGGGATGATGTGAATACAATTAAGAATAATGCTAAAATATTTTTCAAAACTGCTAAAGAGATAGGTTTGTAAGTTAACAAAGAGAAAACTAAATATATGCTTACAGACCGAAACCAAGTGTTAGGTAATAATCAAAATCTAATTATTGATAACAACTCATTTGAACCAGTTTCCAAATTCAAATACTTAGGAGTAATATTAACAAATGAAAATTATATTAAAGAGGAAATAAAAAGTAGGCTTAATTCAGGAAATGCATGTTACTTCTCTCTTCATAAACTTTTGTCTTCTCGTTTAATATCTAAGAAACTAAAAGTTAAAATATACAAAACAGTAATTTTGCCTGTAGTATTATATGGATGTGAAACTTGGTCCCTTACATTGAAAGAGGAACATAAATTGAGAGTATTTGAAAATAAGATCCTTAGGAAAATATTTGGACCTAAAAGGGATGAGGAGACAAGTGAGTGGAGAAGGTTACATAATTTAGAACTACATAATTTGTATTCATGTCCAGATATTATTAGAATAATTAAATCAAGAAGACTTAGGTGGGCAGGCCATGTGGCAAGAATGGGAGAGGAAAGAGGAGTTTACAGGATTCTTGTTGGGAAACCTGATGGTAAGAGACCTGTAGGAAGGAAAATACGAAGATGGAGGGACAACGTTGAGATGGACCTAAGGGAATTCGGTAGGGATGGAAAAGAGTATATAGATCTTGTTCAAGATAGGAACAGATGGAAGGCCTGTGTTGCTGCAGCCATGAACCTTCAGGTTTAAGAAGGCTAGAGAGTTAGTTAGTTAGTTAGTTAGATGAATTGAGAAAAAACTACTTATTGTATGGCACGCATTTCAGTGTTTTCTGATAGCTAACAAATAAGTGGTTCATTGAAAAAAAGTTTTTTCACAAATAACAATCACATGTAAGTAACGGGTGAGTCTAAACTTACAAGTGGTAATAAAAAAATACATTCTTTGTTTACTAGGCAACGTATTAATAATAAGAATGGTATTACACGAAGTGTACAAATTACTTAAATTACTTCCTTGAGTCATCAGCGATCCAACAAGGTACAAATGTTGCTAACATTCACATTTGTGTACAAGAAATAACACTTGATTCATTTTCATGTGAATGGAATCAATGAGCATTATACGTCTTGCTCAAAGTGGGCACCTATGATACGAATGCAGGCACGCAGGTTTTTACGAACATTTGGTCTCGTAACTCGTGATGTGGTGGTGTCCTTGATGTGTGAAACATCTGTTAACATCCTCTTCCTGAGCTCTTCTTGCGAGTTTACCGGTGTTGTAAACTAAGTCTTTCATGTGGCCCCAAATGTAAAAGTCGCAAGGCGGTAAATCAGGGGATTGAGCTGGCCAGGGAATCGGGCCGCCTCGGCCAATCCATTTTTTGGGTAATTTTTATCCAGCCACTATCGCATCCCCAGGCAGAGTGTCATGAACAATCATTTGATTGAGCCATTTTTTCTGCCCCAAATCTTAAATGGCATCACTTATGAACATTTTTTGAGGAACGGGATGGCAATGTTGTTGGAGGATGTGCCTCTAGCTACAAGACGTGACATGATTTACCAGCATGATATCTGCCCAGCT